>NW_027490120.1:0-600000 GCF_050948175.1 Xylocopa sonorina
ATCTTATCATGAAACATAGAAATGAGATGCGGTATCTCGATTTAAGAAGCATTAGAACTCTACTGCTTCGACGCGTAGACATATGGAAACGCTATTTCCTGGAAAGGAAGTGTCGCTAATACGTTCATTTGAAGTGTAGATTACGAGGTATACATAACACTCCACAATGAATAATATACCTTATCATGAAACATAGAAATGAGGTGCGATATCGCGATTTAAGAAGCAATAGAACACTATTGCTTCGATACGTAAGCATCTGCGAACGCTATTTCCTAGCAAGGACGTGTCGCATTTACATTCGTTTGAAGTAAGTACGAGGTATACGTGACACTTGGCAATGAATTTTATATCTTATCATGAAACATAGAAATGAGATGCCATATCCTGATTTAAGAAGCATTAGAGCTCCACTGCTTCGATGCGTAGACATATGGAAACGCTATTTCCTAGAATGGATGTGTCGCATTCACATTCTTTTGAAGTGAAAACGAGGTATACATGACCCTTCGCAATGAATATTATATCTCACCATGAAACATAAAAATGAGGTGCGACATCTTGTATTAAGAAGCATAAGAACTCTATTGCTTCGATCTGCCAACGCTATTACCTAGCAAGGAAGTGTCGCATTTACATTCATTTGAAGTGTAAACGAGGAATACATAACACTTCGCAATGAATATTATATCTTATCATGGAATATAATAATAAGATGCGATATCGCGATTTAAGAAGCATTAGAAATCTATTTCTCCGATACATAGACATCTGCAAACGCTACTTCCTAGCATGGAAGTGCCGCATTTACATTGATTTGAAGTGTATGCGAGGTATACATGACACTTCGCAATGAATATTATATCTTATCGTGAAACATTGAAATGAGATGCGGTATTCCGTTTTAAGATGCATTAGAACTCTATTGCTTCGATACGTAGACATCTGCAAACGCTATTTCCTAGCAAGCAAGTGTCGCATTTACATTCATTTGAAATGAATACGAGGTATACATGACACTTCGCAATGAATATTATATCTCATCATGAAACATAGAACTGAGATGCGAAGTCTCGTTTTAAGAAGCATTAGAACCCTATTGTTTCTATACGTAGACATCTGGAAACGCTATTTCCTAGCAAGGAACTGTCGCATTTACATTCTTTTGAAGTGAATACGAGTTATACATGACACTTCGCAACGAATATTATATCTCATCATGACACATAGAAATGAGATGCGATATCGCGTTTTAGGATGCGTTAGAACCCTATTGCTACGATAAGTAGACATCTGCTAACTCTATTTCCTTGCAAGGAAGTGTCGCATTTACATTATTTTGAAGCGAATACGAGGTATACATAACTCTGCACAATGAATATTATATCTTAACATGAGACACAGAAATGAGATGCGATATCGCGATTTAAGAAGCATCAGAACACTACATCTGCGATACGTAGACATCTGCAAACGCTATTTCCTAGCCAGGTTGGTGTCGCATTTACATTCTTTTGATGTGAGGACGAGGTATACATGACACTTCGCAATGAATATTATATATTATCATGAAACATAGAAATGTGATGCGATATCGCCTTTTAAGAAGCATTAGAACGCTATTGCTTCGATACGTAAAAATCTGTCAACGCTATTTCCCAGCAAAGAAGTGCCGTATTTGCATTCACTTGAAGTGTATGCGAGGTATACATGACACTACACATTGAATATTATATCTTATAATGTAACATAGAAATGAGATGCAAGCATTCCGTTTTTAAAAGCATTAGAAATCTATTGTTTCGATACGTAGAAATCTGCCAACGCTATTTCCTAGCTAGGAATTGTCGCATTTACATTCCTTTGAAGTGAATACGAGGTATACATGACTCTTGGCATTGAATATTATATCATACCACGAAACATAGAAATTAGATGCGATATATCGTTTTAAGATGCATTAGAACCCTATTGCTGCGACACGTAGATATCTGGAAACACTATTTCCTAGCAAGGATGTGTCGCATTTACATTCTTTCGAAGTGAATACGAGGTATACATGACACTTCGAATGAATATTGTATCTTATCATGAAACATAGAAATGAGATGCGACATCTCGTTTAAGAAGCATTAGAACACTATTGCTTCGATACGTAGACATCTGCAAATGCTATCTACTAGCAAGGGAGTGTCGCATTTACATTCATTTGAAGTGTAGACGAGAAATACAAAACACTTCGCAATGAATATTATATCTTATGAGGAGACATAGAAATGAGATGCGATATCGCGTTTTAAGAAGCATTAGAACACTGTTGCTTCGATACGTAGACATCTGTAAACGTAATTTCCTACAAAGGAAGTGTCGCATTTACATTCATTTGAAGTGTATGCGAGGTATACATGACACTTCGCAATGAATATTATATCTTATCATGAAACATAGAAATGTGGTGCGATATCGCCTTTTAAGAAGCATTAGAACTCTATTGCTACGATACGTAGATATCTGCAGACGCTATTTCCTAGCAAGGAAGTGTCGCATTTACATTCTCTTGTAGTGAATTCGAGGTATACATAACACTCCACAATGAATATTATATCTTATCATGAAAGATAGAAATGATATACGATATAGTGATTAAAAAAGAATTAGATCTCTATTGCTTCGATACGTAGATATCTGCAAACTCTATTTCCCAACAAGGAAGTGTCGCATTTACATTCATTTGAAGTGTATGAGAGGTATACATCACACTTCGCAATGAATATTATATCTTATCATGAAACATAGAAATGAGGTGCGATATCGCCTTTTACGAAGCATTAGAACACTATTGCTACGATACATAGATATCTGCAGACGCTATTTCCTAGCAAGGAAGTGTCGCATTTACATTCATTTGAAGTGTATGCGAGATATACATGACACTTCGCAAAGAATATTATATCTTATCATGAAACATAGAAATGAGATGCGATATGACGATTTAAGAAGCATTAGAATTCTTTTGCTTCGATACGTAGACATCTGCAAACGCTATTTCCTAGCAGGGAAGTGTCGCATTTGCATTCATTTGAAGTGTATGCGAGATATACATGACACTTCGTAATGAATATTATATCTTATCATGAAACATAGAAATGAGATGCGATATCGCGATTTAAGAAGCATTAGAACTCTATTGCTTAGATACGTAGACATCTGCAAACGCTATTTCCTAGCAAGGAAGTGTCGCATTTACATTCATTTGAAGTGTATGCGAGGTGTACATGACACTTCGCAACGAATATTATATACTATCATGAAACATAGAAATGAGAGGCGATATCCCGTTTCAAGAAGCATTAGATCCCTATTGCTTCGATACGTAGACATCTGCAAACGATATTTCCTAATAAGGAAGTGTCGCATTTACATTCATTTGAAGTGAATACGAGAAATACATGAAACTTCGCAATGAATATTATATATTATCATGAAACACAGAAATGAGATGCGATATCGCGGTTGAAGGTGCAATAGAACTTTATTGCTTCGATACGTAGGCATCTGCGAACGCTATTTCCTAGGAAGGAAGTGTCGCATTTAGATTCATTTGAAGTGTAGACGAGGAAAACATAACACTTCGCAATGAATATTATATCTTATCATGAGACATAGAAATGAGAAACGATATCGCGTTTTAAGAAGCTTTAGAACTATATTGCTTCGATACGTAGACAACTGGAAAGGCATTTCCTAGCATGGAAGTGTGGCATTTACATTCTTTTGGAGTGTAGACGAGGTGTGCGTAACACTTCGCAATGAATATTATATCTTATCATGAAACATAGAACTGCGATGCGATATCGCGTTTTAAGAAGCATTAGAACCCTCATGCTTCGGTACGTAGATATCTGGAAGCGCTATATCCTAGAAAAGGAAATGTGGCATTTACATTCTTTTGAAGTGTAGACGATGTATACATAACATATCGCAATGAATATCATATTTTATCCTGAATCATAGAGCTGCGATGCGATATCGCGCATTGAGAAGCATTAGAACTCTATTGCTTCGATACGTAGACATCTGGAAACGATATTTCCTAGCAAGGAAGTGTCGCGTTTACATTCTTTTGAAGTGTAGGCGAGCTATACATAACACTTCGCAATGAATATGATATCTTATCATGAAACATAGAAATGAGATGCGATATCGCGATTTAAGAAGGATTAGAATTCTATTGCTTCGATACGTAGACATCTGCAAACGCTACTTCCTAGCAAGGAAGTGTCGCATTTACATTCTTTTGGAGAGAATACGAGGTATACATGACACTCCGCAATGAATATTATATCTTATCCTAATACAGAAATGAGGTGCGATATCTCGTTTTAAGAAACATTATAACCCTATTGCTTCGATACTTAGACATCTGCCAACGCTATTTCCTAGGAATGAAGTGTCGCCTTTTAATTAGTTTGAAGTGTATGCGTGGTATACAAGACACTTCGCAATGAATTTTATATCTTATCATGAAACATAGAAATGAGATGCGATATAGCGATTTGAGATGATTTAGAACTCTAATGCTACGATACGTAGACATCTGCAAACGCTATTTCCTAGCTAGGAAGTGTCGCATTTACATTCATTTGAAGTGTATACCAGGTATACATGACACTTCGCAATGAATATTGTATCTTATCATGAAACATAGAAATGAGATGCGATATCGCGATATAAAAAGCATCAGAACTTTATTGCTACGATACGTAGACATGTGCAAACGCTATTTAATAGCAAGAAAGTGTCGCACTTACATTCTTTTGAAGTGAATACGAGGCACACGTAACACTTCGCAATGAATATTATATCTTATCGTGAATCATAGAAATGAGATGCGACATCTCGTTTTAAGAAGCATTTGAACTCTATTGCTTCGATACGTAGACATCTGCCAACGCTATTTCCTAGCAAGGAAGTGTCGCATTTACATTCTTTTGAAGTGATTTCGAGGTATACATGGCACTTCGCAATGAATAGTATATCTAATCGTGAAACATAGAAATGAGATGCGACATCTCATTTCAAGAAGCATTAGAACTCTATTTCTTCGATGCGTAGACATCTGGAAACGCTATTTCCTAGCAAGGAACTGTCGCATTTACATTCATTGGAAGTGTAGACGAGGAATACATAACACTTCGTAATGAATATTATATCTTATCATGAAGCATAGAAATGTGATGCGATATCGCGTTTTAAGAAGCATCAGAACTCCATTGCTTCGACACGTAGACATCTGCACACGCTATTTAATAGCAAGGAAGTGCCGCATTTAAACTCTTTTGAAATGAATACGAGGTATACATGACACTTCGCATTGAATATTATATCTTATCATGAAGCATAGAAACGATATGCGATATGGCCATGTAAAAGGCACTAGAACCTTATTGCTACGATTCGTAGACATCTGCAAACGCTATTTCCTAGCAGGGAAGTGTCGCATTTACATTCTTCTAAAGTGAATTCGAGGTATACATGACACTTCGCAAAGAATATTATATCCTATCATGGAACATAGAAATGAGATGCGATATCGCGATTTAAGAAGCATAAGTACTCTACTGCTCCGATACGTAGAAATCTGGAAACGCTATTTCCTAGCATGGAAGTGTCGCATTTGCATTCTATTGAAGTGAGTACGAGGTATACATGACACTTCGCAATGAATATTATATCCTATCATGAATCATAGAAATGGGATGCGGTATCGCGTTTTAGGAAGCATTAGTATTCTATTGCTTCGATACCTAGAGATCTGGAAACGTAATTTCCTAGAAAGGAAGTGTCGCATTTACATTCATTAGAAGTGAATACGATGTATACATAACCCTTCGCAATGAATATTACATCTTATCATGAAACATAGAAATGAGATGCGATATCGCGTTTTGAGAAGCATTAGAACTCTATTGCTACGATACGTAGACATCTGGAAACGCTACTTCCTAGCAAGGAAGTGCCGCATTTACATTCTTCTGAAGTGAATACGAGGTATACATGACACTTTGCAGTGAATATTATATCTTATCATGAAACATAGAAATGAGATGCTATCTCGCGTTTTAACAAGAATTAGAACTCTATTTCTACGATACGTAGACATCTGCAAACGCTACTTCCTAGCAAGGAAGTGTCGCATTTACATTCTATTGAAGTGAATACGTGGTATACATAACACTGCACAATAAATATTATATCTTATCATGAAACATAGAAATGAGATGCGATATGACGATTTCAGAAGCATTAGAACTCTATTGCGACGATACGTAGATATCAGCAGACTCTATTTCCTAGCAAAGATGTGTCGCATTTACATTCCTTTACAGTGAATACGAGGTATACATAACACTCCACAATGAATATTATATCCTATCATGAAACATAGAACTGAGATGCGATATCACGTTTTTAGAAGCATTAGAACTCTCTTGCTGCGATACGTAGATATCTGCAAACCCTATTTCCTAGCAAGGAAGTGTCGTATTTTCATACTTTTGATGTGAATACGTGGTATACATAACACTCCACAATGAACATTATATCTTATCATGAAACATAGAAATGAGATGCGATATGACGATTAAAGGAGCATTAGAACTCTATTGCTTCGATACGTAGACATCTGCAGATGCCATTTCCTAGGAAGGAAGTGTCGCACTTACATTCTTTTGAAGTGAATACGAGGTATACATAACACTCCGCAATGAATATTATATCTTATCATGAAGCATATAAATGAGGAGCGATTTCGCGTTTTTAGAAGCATTAGAATACTCTTGCTACGATACGTTGACATCTGCAAACGCTATTTCCAAGCAAGGAAGTGTCGTATTTACATTCTTTTGATGTGAATACGGGGTATACATAACACTGCACAATGAATATTATATCTTATCATGAAACATAGAAATGAGATGCGATACCTCGTTTTAAGAAGCATTAGAACTCAATTGCTTCGATACGTAGATATCTGCAAACGCTATTTCTTAGCAAGGACCTGTGGCATTAACATTCTTTTGAGGTGCATACGAGGTCTACGTAACACTCCACAATGAATATTATATCTTATTACGAAACATAGAAATGAGATGCGATATCGCGTTTTAAGAAGCATTAAAACACTATTGCTTGGATACGTAGACATCTGCCATCGCCATTTCCTAGCAAGGAAGTGTCGCATTTACATTCATTTGATGTGTATGGGAGGTATACAGGACACTTCGCAATGAATATTATATTTTATCATGATTCATAGAAATGAGATGAGATATCGCGTTCTAAGAAGGATTAGAACTCTAATGCTACGATACATAGACATCTGCAAACTCTATTTCCCAGCAAGGAAGTGTTGAATTTATATTATATTGAAGTGAATACGAGGTATACATAACACTGCACAATGAATATTATATCTAATCGTGAAACATAGATATGAGATGCGATCTCGCGATATAAGAAGCATTAGAAATCTATTGCTACGATACGTAGACATCTGCAAACGCTATTTCCTAGCAAGGAAGTGTCGCGTTTACATTCTTTTGAAGTGTATGCGAGGTATACATGACACTTCGCAATGAATATTATATCTTATCGTGAAACATTGAAATGAGATGCGGTATTCCGTTTTAAGGAGCATTAGAACTATATTGCTTCGATACGTAGACATCTGAAAGCGCTATTTCCTAGCAAGAAAGTGTCGCATTTACAATCATTTGAAGTATATGCAAGGTATACATGACACTTCACAATTAATATTATATCTTATCAGGAAATATCGAAATGAGATGCGATATCGCGATAAAAGAAGCATTAGAACTCTATTGCTCCGATACGTAGACATCATGCAAACGCTATTTCCCAGAATGGAAGTGTCGCATTCACATTCTTTTGAAGTGGAAACGAGGTATACATGACACTTCGCAATGAATATCATATCTCACCATGAAACATAAAAATGAGGTGCGACATCTTATATTAAGAAGCATTAGAAATCTATTGTTTCGATACGTAGAAATCTGCCAACGCTATTTCCTAGCTAGGCATTGTCGCATTTACATTCCTTTGAAGTGAATACGAGGTATACATGACCCTTGGCATTGAATATTATATCATACCACGAAACATAGAAATTAGATGCGATATATCGTTTTAAGATGCATTAGAACTCTATTGCTTCGATACGTAGACATCTGCAAACGCTATTTCCTAGCAAGCAAGTGTCGCATTTACATTCATTTGAAGTGAATACGGGGTATACATGACACTTCGCAATGAATATTATATCTCATCATGAAACATAGAACTGAGATGCGAAGTCTCGTTTTAAGAAGCATTAGAACCCTATTGTTTCTATACGTAGACATCTGGAAACGCTATTTCCTAGCAAGGAACTGTCGCATTTACATTCTTTTGAAGTGAATACGAGTTATACATGACACTTCGCAACGAATATTATATCTCATCATGACACATAGAAATGAGATGCGATATCGCGTTTTAGGATGCGTTAGAACCCTATTGCTACGATAAGTAGACATCTGCTAACTCTATTTCCTTGCAAGGAAGTGTCGCATTTACATTATTTTGAAGCGAATACGAGGTATACATAACTCTGCACAATGAATATTATATCTTAACATGAGACATAGAAATGAGATGCGATATCGCGATTTAAGAAGCATCAGAACACTACATCTGCGATACGTAGACATCTGCAAACGCTATTTCCTAGCCAGGTTGGTGTCGCATTTACATTCTTTTGATGTGAGGACGAGGTATACATAACACTTCGCAATGAATATTATATATTATCATGAAACATAGAAATGTGATGCGATATCGCCTTTTAAGAAGCATTAGAACGCTATTGCTTCGATACGTAAAAATCTGTCAACGCTATTTCCCAGCAAAGAAGTGCAGTATTTGCATTCACTTGAAGTGTATGCGAGGTATACATGACACTACACATTGAATATTATATCTTATAATGTAACATAGAAATGAGATGCAAGCATTCCGTTTTAAGAAGCATTAGAAATCTATTGTTTCGATACGTAGAAATCTGCCAACGCTATTTCCTAGCTAGGAATTGTCGCATTTACATTCCTTTGAAGTGAATACGAGGTATACATGACTCTTGGCATTGAATATTATATCATACCACGAAACATAGAAATTAGATGCGATATATCGTTTTAAGATGCATTAGAACCCTATTGCTTCGATACGTAGACATCTGCCAACGCTATTTCCTAGCAAGCAAGTGCCGCATTTACATTCATTTGAAGTGTATGCGAGGTATACATTACACTGCGCAATGAATACGATATCTTATCATGAAACATAGGAATTAGATGAGATATCGCGCTTTAAGAAGCATTAGAATTTTATTGCTGCGACACGTAGATATCTGGAAACACTATTTCCTAGCAAGGAAGTGTCGCATTTACATTCATTTGAAGTGTATGCGAGATATACATGACACTTCGCAAAGAATATTATATCTTATCATGAAACATAGAAATGAGATGCGATATGACGATTTAAGAAGCATTAGAATTCTTTTGCTTCGATACGTAGACATCTGCAAACGCTATTTCCTAGCAGGGAAGTGTCGCATTTGCATTCATTTGAAGTGTATGCGAGATATACATGACACTTCGTAATGAATATTATATCTTATCATGAAACATAGAAATGAGATGCGATATCGCGATTTAAGAAGCATTAGAACTCTATTGCTTGGATACGTAGACATCTGCAAACGCTATTTCCTAGCAAGGAAGTGTCGCATTTACATTCATTTGAAGTGTATGCGAGGTGTACATGACACTTCGCAACGAATATTATATACTATCATGAAACATAGAAATGAGAGGTGATATCCCGTTTCAAGAAGCATTAGATCTCTATTGCTTCGATACGTAGACATCTGCAAACGATATTTCCTAATAAGGAAGTGTCGCATTTACATTCATTTGAAGTGAATACGAGGAATACATGAAACTTCGCAATGAATATTATATATTATCATGAAACACAGAAATGAGATGCGAAATCGCGGTTGAAGGTGCATTAGAACTTTATTGCTTCGATACGTAGGCATCTGCGAACGCTATTTCCTAGGAAGGAAGTGTCGCATTTAGATTCATTTGAAGTGTAGACGAGGAAAACATAACACTTCGCAATGAATATTATGTCTTATCATGAGACATAGAAATGAGAAACGATATCGCGTTTTAAGAAGCTTTAGAACTATATTGCTTCGATACGTAGACAACTGGAAAGGCATTTCCTAGCATGGAAGTGTGGCATTTACATTCTTTTGGAGTGTAGACGAGGTGTGCGTAACACTTCGCAATGAATATTATATCCTATCATGAAACATAGAAATGTGATGCTATCTCGCGTTTTAACAAGAATTAGAACTCTATTTCTACGATACGTAGACATCTGCAAACGCTACTTCCTAGCAAGGAAGTGTCGCATTTACATTCTATTGAAGTGAATACGTGGTATACATAACACTGCACAATAAATATTATATCTTATCATGAAACATAGAAATGAGATGCGATATGACGATTTCAGAAGCATTAGAACTCTATTGCGACGATACGTAGATATCAGCAGACTCTATTTCCTAGCAAAGATGTGTCGCATTTACATTCCTTTACAGTGAATACGAGGTATACATAACACTCCGCAATGAATATTATATCTTATCATGAAACATAGAACTGAGATGCGATATCACGTTTTTAGAAGCATTAGAACTCTCTTGCTGCGATACGTAGATATCTGCAAACGCTATTTCCTAGCAAGGAAGTGTCGTATTTTCATACTTTTGATGTGAATACGTGGTATACATAACACTGCACAATGAACATTATATCTTATCATGAAACATAGAAATGAGATGCGATATGACGATTAAAGGAGCATTAGAACTCTATTGCTTCGATACGTAGACATCTGCAGATGCCATTTCCTAGGAAGGAAGTGTCGCACTTACATTCTTTTGATGTGAATACGAGGTATACATAACACTCCGCAATGAATATTATATCTTATCATGAAGCATATAAATGAGGAGCGATTTCGCGTTTTTAGAAGCATTAGAATACTCTTGCTACGATACGTTGACATCTGCAAACGCTATTTCCAAGCAAGGAAGTGTCGTATTTACATTCTTTTGATGTGAATACGGGGTATACATAACACTGCACAATGAATATTATATCTTATCATGAAACATTGAAATGAGATGCGATACCTCGTTTTAAGAAGCATTAGAACTCAATTGCTTCGATACGTAGATATCTGCAAACGCTATTTCTTAGCAAGGACCTGTGGCATTAACATTCTTTTGAGGTGCATACGAAGTCTACGTAACACTCCACAATGAATATTATATCTTATTACGAAACATAGAAATGAGATGCGATATCGCGTTTTAAGAAGCATTAGAACTCTATTGCTTCGATACGTAGACATCTGCAAACGCTATTTCCTTGCAAGGAAGTGTCGTCCTTACATTCCTTTGAGATGTATACGACGTTTGCGTAACACTTCGCAATGAATATTATATCGTATCATGAAACATAGAAGTGAGGTGCGATATCACGTTTTAAGAAGCATTAGAACTTTACTGCTACGATACGTAGACATCTGCAAACGTTATTTCCTAGCAAGGAAGTGTCGCATTTACATTCTTTTGAAGAGAAAACGTGGTATACATGATACTCAGCAATGAATATTATATCTTATCATCAAACATGGAAATGAGATACCATATGGCGATTTAAGAAGCATTAGTACCCTATTGCTTCCATACGTAGACATTTGCAAACGCTACTTCCTAGCAAGAAAGTGTCGTATTTACATTCTTTTGAAGTGAATACGGGGTATACATAACAATCCACAATGAATATTATATCATATCATGAAACATAGAAATGAGATGCGATATCGCGTTTTGAGAAGCATTAGATCTCTAATGCTACGATACGTAGACATCTGCAGACGCTATTTCCTAGCAAGGGAGTGTCGCATTTACATTCTTTTGAAGTGTAGACGAGATATACATAACACTGCACAATGAATATTATATCTTATCATGAAACGTAGAAGTGAGATGCGATATCGCGATATATGATGCATTGGAACTCTATTGCTTCGATACGTAGACATCTGCAAACGCTATTTCCTAGCAAGGAAGTGTCGCATTTACATTCATTTGAAGTATATGCCAGATATACATGACACTTCGCAACGAATATTATATCTTAGCATGAAACATAGAAATGAGATGCGATATCGCGTGTTAAGAAGCATTAGAACTCTATTGCTACGATACGTAGATATCTGCAGACGCTACTTCCTAGCAAGGAAGTGTCGTATTTACATTCTTTTCATGTGAATACAGGGTATTCATAACACTGCACAATGAATATTATATCTTATCATGAAACATAGAAATGAGATGCGATATGACGATTTAGGAAGCATTAGAACTCTATTGCTACGATACGTAGATATCAGCAGACGCTATTTCCTAGCAAGGATGTGTCGCATTTACATTCTTTTACAGTGAATATGATGTATACATAACACGCCACAATGAATATTATATCTTATCATGAATCATAGAAATGAGATGCGATTTCGCGATTTAAGAAGGCACTAGAACTCTCTTGGTACGATACGTAGACATCTGCAAACCATATTTCCTAGCAAGGAAGTGTCGTATTTTCATACTTTTGATGTGAATACGGGGTATACATAACACTCCACAATGAATATTATATCTTATCATGAAGCATATAAATGTGGAGCGATTTCGCATTTTAAGAAACATTAGAACTCTATTGCTACGATACGTAGATATCTGGAAACGCTATTTTATAGCAAGGAAGTGTCGCATTTACATTCTTTTGAAGTGAATACGTGGTATACATAACACTCCACAGTGAATATTATACCTTATCACGAAACATAGAAATGAGATGCGATATCGCGATTTAAGAAGCATTAGAACTTTATTGCTACGATACATAGACATCTGTAATCGCTATTTCCTAGCAAGGAAGTGTCGCATTCACATTCTTTTGAAGTGAATACGAGGTATACATGACATTTCGCAATGAATATTATATCTTATGATGAAACATAGAAATGAGATGCGACATCTCATTTTAAGAAGCAGTAGAACTCTATTGCTTCGGTACGTAGACATCTGGAAACGCTATTTCCTAGGAAGGAAGTGTGGCATTTACATTCATTTGAAGTGTATGCGTGGCATAAGTGACACTTCGCTATGAATATTACATCTTATCATGAAACATAGAAATGAGATTCGATATCGCGTTTCAAGAAGGATTAGAAATCTATATCTACGAATCTTAGACATCTGCAAACGCTATTTCCTAGATCGGAAGTGTCGCATTTACATTCGTTTGTAGTGTATGCGAGCTATAAGTGACTCTCCGCAATGAATATTATATCTTATCATGACTCATAGAGATGAGATGCGGTGTCCCATTTTAAGAAGCATTAGAACTCTATTGCTTCGATGCGTATACATCTGGAAACGTAATTTGCTAGCAAGGAAGTATCGCATTTACATTCATTTGAAGTGTGTGCGAGGTATACATGACACTTCGCAATTAATATTATATATTATCATGAAACACAGAAATGAGATGCGAAATCGCGGTTGAAGGTGCATTAGAACTTTATTGCTTCGATACGTAGGCATCTGCGAACGCTATTTCCTAGGAAGGAAGTGTCGCATTTAGATTCATTTGAAGTGTAGACGAGGAAAACATAACACTTCGCAATGAATATTATATCTTATCATGAGACATAGAAATGAGAAACGATATCGCGTTTTAAGAAGCTTTAGAACTATATTGCTTCGATACGTAGACAACTGGAAAGGCATTTCCTAGCATGGAAGTGTGGCATTTACATTCTTTTGGAGTGTAGACGAGGTGTGCGTAACACTTCGCAATGAATATTATATCCTATCATGAAACATAGAAATGTGATGCTATCTCGCGTTTTAACAAGAATTAGAACTCTATTTCTACGATACGTAGACATCTGCAAACGCTACTTCCTAGCAGGGAACTGTCGAATTTACATTCTTTTGACGTGAATACGAGGTATACGTGACACTCCGCAATGTATATTATACCTTATCGTAAAACATAGAAATGAGATGCGATACCTCGTTTTAAGGAGCATTAGAACTCTGTTGCATTGATACGTAGACATCTGCCATCGCTAAATCCTAGCAAGGAAGTGTCGCATTTACAATCATTTGAAGTGTATGCGAGGTATACATAACACTGCACAATGAATATTACATCTTATCATGATACATAGAAATGAGATGCGATATGGCGATTTAAGAAGCATTAGAAATCTATTGCTTCGATACGTAGACATCTGCCAACGCTATTTCCTAGCAATGAAGTGTCGCATTTAAATTCGTTTGAAGTGTATGCGAGGTATACAAGACACTTCGCAATGAATATTAAATCTTATCATGAAACATAGAAATGAGATGCAATATCGCGTTTTGAGAGGCATTAGAACTCTAATGCTACGGTACGTAGACATCTGCAAACGCTGTTTCCTAGCAAGGAAGTGTCGCATTTACATTGATTTGAAGTGTATGCGTGGTATACATGACACTTCGCGATGAATATTACATCTTATCATGATACATAGAAATGAGATGCGATATCGCGAATTAAGAAGCATTAGAACTCTATTGCTTCGATACGTAGAAATCTGCAGTCGCCATTGCCTAGCAAGGAAGTGTCGCATTATCATTCATTTGAAGTGTAAGCAAGGTATACATGACACTTCGCAATGAATATTATATCTTATCATGAAACATAGATATGAGATGCGATATCCCCATTTAAGAAGCATTAGAGCTCTATTGCTTCGATAAGTAGACATCCGGAAAAAGCTATTTCCTTGCAAGGAAGTGTCGCATTTATATGCTTTTGAATTGAATACGAGGAACAGATGGCACTACGCAATGGTTATTATATCTTATCATGAACATACAAAAGAGATGCGATATCGCTTTTGAAGAAGCAATAGAAATCAATTGCTACGGTACGTACACATCTGCAAACGCTATTTCCTCGCAAAGAAGTGTCGCATTTACATTCTGTTAATGTGAATACGAGGTATACATGACACTTCGCAATGAATATTATATCTTAGTAAGAAAGGTAGATATGAAAAGCGATATCGCGTTTTAAGGAGCATTAGAACTCTATTGCTACGATACGTAGACATCTGCAAATGCTACTACCTAGCAAGGAAGTGTCGCATTTACATGCTTTTGAAGTAAATACGAGGTATACATGACACTTCGCAATGAATATTATATCTTATCATGAAACATACAAATGAGATGCGATATCGCGTTTTAGGAAGCATTACAGCTCTATTGCTACGATACGAACACATCTGCAAACGCTATTTCCTAGCCAGGAAGGGTCGCATTTACATTCCTTTGAAGTGAACACGATGTATAAGTGACACTTCGCAATGAATATTATATCACATCATGAAACATAGAAGTGAGATGCGATATCGCGTTTTAAGAAGCACTTGATCTCTATAGCTACGATACGATCTCTATAGCTACATTTACATTCATTTGAAGTGTAAGCGAGCTATAAGTGGCACTTCGCAATGAATATTAAATCTTATCATGAAACATAGAAATGAGAAGCGATATCTTGTTTTAAAAAGCTTTAGAACACTATTGCTGCGATACGTAGACAAATGTAAACGCTATTTCCTAGCATCGAAGTGTCCCATTTACATACTTTTGAAGTGAATACGATGTATACATGACACTTCGCAATGTGTATTATATCTTATCATGAAACAGAGAAATGAGACGCGATATGGCAATTTAGGAAGATTTAGAAATCTGTTGCTTCGATACGTAGACATCTGCAAACGCTATTTCCTAGCAAGAAAGTGCCGTATTTACAATCATTTGAAGTGTATGAGACGTATACAAGAAACTTCGCAATGAATATTATATCTTATCATGAAACATAGAAATGAGATGCGATATCTCGTTTTAAGAAGCATTAGATCTCTCTTGCTTCGAAACGAAGACATCTGCCATAGATATTTCCTAGCACGGAAGTGTCGCATTTACATTCAGTTGAAGTGTATGCGAGGTATACATGACACTTCGCAATTAATATTATATCTTATCATGAAACATAGAAATGAGATGCGATATCCCGTTTCAAGAAGCATTAGAACTCTATTGCTTCGATACGTAGACATCTGCAAACGCTATTTCCTTGCAAGGAAGTGTCGCCCTTACATTCCTTTGAGATGTATACGACATTTGCGTAACACTTCGCAATGAATATTATATCGTATCATGAAACATAGAAGTGAGGTGCGATATCACGTTTTAAGAAGCATTAGAACTTTACTGCTACGATACGTAGACATCTGCAAACGTTATTTCCTAGCAGGGAAGTGTCGCATTTACATTCTTTTGAAGAGAAAACGTAGTATACATGATACTCCGCAATGAATATTATATCTTATCATGAAACATGGAAATGAGATGCGATATGGCGATTTAAGAAGCATTAGAACACTATTGCTTCAATACGTAGACATCTGCAAACGCTATTTCCAAGCAAGGAAGTGTCGCATTTACATTCTTTTGAAGTGAATACGGGGTATACATAACACTGCACAATGAATATTATATCTTGTCATGAAACGTAGAAATGAGATGCCATATGAATATTTAAGAAGCATTAGAACTCTGTTGCTTCGATACGTAGACATTTAAAAACGCTACTTCCTAGCAAGGAAGTGTCGCATTTACATTCTTTTGAAGAGAAAACGTGGTATACATGATACTCCGCAATGAATATTATATCTTATCATCAAACATGGAAATGAGATACCATATGGCGATTTAAGAAGCATTAGTACCCTATTGCTTCCATACGTAGACATCTGCAAACGCTACTTCCTAGCAAGAAAGTGCCGTATTTACATTCTTTTGAAGTGAATACGGGGTATACATAACCCTGCACAATGAATATTATATCTTGTCATGAAACGTAGAAATGAGATGCGATATGAATATTTAAGAAGCATTAGAACTCTGTTGCTTCGATACGTAGACATCTGAAAACGCTCCTTCCTAACAAGGAAGTGTCGCATTTACATTCTTTTGAAGAGAAAACGTGGTATACATGATACTCCGCAATGAATATTATATCTTATCATCAATCATGGAAATGAGATACCATATGGCGATTTAAGAAGCATTAGTACCCTATTGCTTCCATACGTAGACATCTGCAAACGCTACTTCCTAGCAAGGAAGTGTCGCATTTACATTCTCTTGAAGAGAAAACGTAGTATACATGATACTCCGCAATGAATATTATATCTTATCATGAAACATAGAAATGAGATGCGATATCGCGTTCTGAGAAGCATTAGAACTCTACTGCTACGATACGTAGACATCTGCAAACGCTATTTCCTAGCAAGGAAGTGTCGTATTTACATTCTTTTGAAGTGAATACGGGGTATACATAACAATCCACAATGAATATTATATCTTATCATGAAACATAGAAATGAGATGCGATATCGCGTTTTGAGAAGCATTAGATCTCTAATGCTACGATACGTAGACATCTGCAGACGCAATTTCCTAGCAAGGGAGTGTCACATTTACATTCTTTTGAAGTGTAGACGAGATATACATAACACTGCACAATGAATATTATATCTTATCATGAAACGTAGAAGTGAGATGCGATATCGCGATATATGATGCATTGGAACTCTATTGCTTCGATACGTAGACATCTGCAAACGCTATTTCCTAGCAAGGAAGTGTCGCATTTACATTCATTTGAAGTATATGCCAGATATACATGACACTTCGCAACGAATATTATATCTTAGCATGAAACATAGAAATGAGATGCGATATCGCGTGTTATGAAGCATTAGAACTCTATTGCTACGATACGTAGATATCTGCAGACGCTACTTCCTAGCAAGGAAGTGTCGTATTTACATTCTTTTCATGTGAATACAGGGTATTCATAACACTGCACAATGAATATTATATCTTATCATGAAACATAGAAATGAGATGCGATATGACGATTTAGGAAGCATTAGAACTCTATTGCTACGATACGTAGATATCAGCAGACGCTATTTCCTAGCAAGGATGTGTCGCATTTACATTCTTTTACTGTGAATATGATGTATACATAACACGCCACAATGAATATTATATCTTATCATGAATCATAGAAATGAGATGCGATTTCGCGATTTAAGAAGGCACTAGAACTCTCTTGCTACGATACGTAGACATCTGCAAACCATATTTCCTAGCAAGGAAGTGTCGTATTTTCATACTTTTGATGTGAATACGGGGTATACATAACACTGCACAATGAATAATATATCTTATCATGAAACATAGAAATGCGATGCGATATGACGATTTAAGGAGCATTAGAACTCTACTGCTTCGATACGTAGACATCTGCAAACGCTATTTCCAAGCCAGGAAGTGTCGCATTTACATTCTTCTGAAGTGAATACGAAGTATACATGACACTCCGCAATGAATATTATATCTTATCATAAAATCATAGAAATGAGATGCGATATCTCGTTTTAAGATGCATTAGAACTCTATTGCTACGATACGTAGATATCTGCAAACGCTATTTCCAAGCAAGGAAGTGTCGCATTTACATTCTTAGGAAGTGTAGACGAGGTATACATAACACTCCACAATGAATACTATATCTCATCATGAAGCATAGAAATGAGGAGCGTTTTCGCGTTTTAAGAAGCATTAGAACTCTATTGCTACGATACGTTGACATCTGCAAACCCTATTTCCTAGCAAGGAAGTGTCGTATTTTCATACTTTTGATGTGAATATGGGGTATACATAACACTCCACAATGAATATTATATCTTATCATGAAGCATATAAATGTGGAGCGATTTCGCATTTTAAGAAACATTAGAACTCTATTGCTACGATACGTAGATATCTGGAAACGCTATTTTATAGCAAGGAAGTGTCGCATTTACATTCTTTTGAAGTGAATACGTGGTATACATAACACTCCACAGTGAATATTATACCTTATCACGAAACATAGAAATGAGATGCGATATCGCGATTTAAGAAGCATTAGAACTTTATTGCTACGATACATAGACATCTGTAATCGCTATTTCCTAGCAAGGAAGTGTCGCATTCACATTCTTTTGAAGTGAATACGAGGTATACATGACATTTCGCAATGAATATTATATCTTATGATGAAACATAGAAATGAGATGCGACATCTCATTTTAAGAAGCAGTAGAACTCTATTGCTTCGGTACGTAGACATCTGGGAACGCTATTTCCTAGGAAGGAAGTGTGGCATTTACATTCATTTGAAGTGTATGCGTGGCATAAGTGACACTTCGCTATGAATATTACATCTTATCATGAAACATAGAAATGAGATTCGATATCGCGTTTCAAGAAGGATTAGAAATCTATATCTACGAATCTTAGACATCTGCAAACGCTATTTCCTAGATCGGAAGTGTCGCATTTACATTCGTTTGTAGTGTATGCGAGCTATAAGTGACTCTCCGCAATGAATATTATATCTTATCATGACTCATAGAGATGAGATGCGGTATCCCGTTTTAAGAAGCATTAGAACTCTATTGCTTCGATGCGTATACATCTGGAAACGTAATTTCCTAGCAAGGAAGTATCGCATTTACATTCATTTGAAGTGTGTGCGAGGTATACATGACACTTCGCAATTAATATTATACCTTATCATGAAACACAGAAATGAGATGCGATGTCGCGTTTTAAGAAGCTCTGAAACTCTATTGCTTCGATACGTAGACACCTGGAAACGCTATTTCCTAGCAAGGAAGTGACGCATTATCATTCTTTTGAAGTGAGTACGAGGAATATATAACACTGCACTATGAATATTATATCTTATCATGAAACATAGAAATGAGAAGCGATATCGCGATTTAAGCAGCATTAGAACACTCTTGCTACGATACGTAGCCATCTGGACACGCTATTTCCTAGCAAGGAAGTGTCAGAAATACATTCTTCTCAAGTGAGTACGAGATATACATAACACTTCGCAATGAATATTATATCTTATCGTGAAACATCGAAATGAGATGCGATATCACGATATAAGAAGCATTAGAACTATATTGCTTTGATACGTAGACATCTGCAAACGCTATTTCCTAGCAATGAAGTGTAGCATTTACATTCTTTTGAAGTGAATACGAAGTATACATAACACTTCGCAATGAATATTATATCTTATCATAAAACATAGAAATGAGATGCGATATCGGGATTCGCGAAGCATTAGAACCCTATTCCTTCGATACGGGGACATCTGCAAACGCTATTTAATAGCAAGGAAGTGTCGCTGTTACATTCTTTTGAAGTGATTGCGGGATATACGTAACACTACACAATGAATAATATACCTTATCACGAAACATAGAAATAAGATGCGGTGTCCCGTTTTAAGAAACACTAGAACACTGTTGCTTCGATACGTAGACATCTGCAAACGCCATTTCCTAGCAGGGAACTGTCGAATTTACATTCTTTTGACGTGAATACGAGGTATACGTGACACTCCGCAATGTATATTATACCTTATCGTAAAACATAGAAATGAGATGCGATACCTCGTTCTAAGGAGCATTAGAACTCTGTTGCATCGATACGTAGACATCTGCCATCGCTAAATCCTAGCAAGGAAGTGTCGCTTTTACAATCATTTGAAGTGTATGCGAGGTATACATAACACTGCACAATGAATATTACATCTTATCATGATACATAGAAATGAGATGCGATATGGCGATTTAAGAAGCATTAGAAATCCATTGCTTCGATACGTAGACATCTGCCAACGCTATTTCCTAGCAATGAAGTGTCGCATTTAAATTCGTTTGAAGTGTATGCGAGGTATACAAGACACTTCGCAATGAATATTAAATCTTATCATGAAACATAGAAATGAGATGCAATATCGCGTTTTGAGAGGCATTAGAACTCTAATGCTACGGTACGTAGACATCTGCAAACGCTGTTTCCTAGCAAGGAAGTGTCGCATTTACATTGATTTGAAGTGTATGCGTGGTATACATGACACTTCGCGATGAATATTACATCTTATCATGATACATAGAAATGAGATGCGATATCGCGAATTAAGAAGCATTAGAACTCTATTGCTTCGATACGTAGAAATCTGCAGTCGCCATTGCCTAGCAAGGAAGTGTCGCATTAACATTCATTTGAAGTGTAAGCAAGGTATACATGACACTTCGCAATGAATATTATATCTTATCATGAAACATAGATATGAGATGCGATATCCCCATTTAAGAAGCATTAGAGCTCTATTGCTTCGATAAGTAGACATCCGGAAAAAGCTATTTCCTTGCAAGGAAGTGTCGCATTTATATGCTTTTGAATTGAATACGAGGAACAGATGGCACTACGCAATGGTTATTATATCTTATCATGAACATACAAATGAGATGCGATATCGCGTTTTAGGAAGCATTACAGCTCTATTGCTACGATACGAACACATCTGCAAACGCTATTTCCTAGCCAGGAAGGGTCGCATTTACATTCTTTTGAAGTGAACACGATGTATAAGTGACACTTCGCAATGAATACTATATCACATCATGAAACATAGAAGTGAGATGCGATATCGCGTTTTAAGAAGCACTTGATCTCTATAGCTACGATACGATCTCTATAGCTACATTTACATTCATTTGAAGTGTAAGCGAGCTATAAGTGGCACTTCGCAATGAATATTAAATCTTATCATGAAACATAGAAATGAGAAGCGATATCTTGTTTTAAAAAGCTTTAGAACACTATTGCTGCGATACGTAGACAAATGTAAACGCTATTTCCTAGCATCGAAGTGTCCCATTTACATACTTTTGAAGTGAATACGATGTATACATGACACTTCGCAATGTGTATTATATCTTATCATGAAACATAGAAATGAGACGCGATATGGCAATTTAGGAAGATTTAGAAATCTGTTGCTTCGATACGTAGACATCTGCAAACGCTATTTCCTAGCAAGAAAGTGCCGTATTTACAATCATTTGAAGTGTATGAGACGTATACAAGAAACTTCGCAATGAATATTATATCTTATCATGAAACATAGAAATGAGATGCGATATCTCGTTTTAAGAAGCATGAGATCTCTCTTGCTTCGAAACGAAGACATCTGCCATCGATATTTCCTAGCACGGAAGTGTCGCATTTACATTCAGTTGAAGTGTATGCGAGGTATACATGACACTTCGCGATGAATATTACATCTTATCATGAAACATAGATATGAGATGCGATATCGCTATATAAGAAGCATTAGAAATCTATTGCTTCGATACGTAGACATCTGCTAACGCTATTTCCTAGCAAGGAAGTCACGCATTTACATTCTTTTGAAGTGAATACGAGGTATACATGACACTTCGCGATGAATATTATATCTTATCATGAAACATAGAAATGAGATGCGATATCGCGTTTTGAGAAGCATTAGATCTCTAATGATGCGATACGTAGACATCTGCCATCGCTATTTCCTAGCAAGGAAGTGTCTCATTTACATCCATTTGAAGTGTATGCGAGGAATACAAGACACTTTGCAGTGAATCTTATATCTTATCATGAAACATAGTGATAAGATGCGATATCGCGTTCTAAGAAGGATTAGAACTCTATTGCTAGGATACGTAGATATCAGCAGGCGCTATTTCCTAGCAAGGAAGTGTCGCATTTACATTCATTTGAAGTGAATGCGGGGTATACATAACAATCCACAATGAATATTATATCTTATCATGAAACATAGAAATGAGATGCGATATCGCGTCTTGAAAAGTATTAGAAATCTAATGCTACGATACGTAGTCATCTGCAAACGCTATTTCCTAGCAAGGAAGTGTGGTGTTTACATTCATTTGAAGTGAATACGAGGTATACACAACACTTCGCAATGAATATTATATCTTATTATGAAACATAGAAGTGAGATGCGATATCACGTTTTAAGAATCATTAGAACTCTATTGTTTCGATACGTAGACATGTGGAAACGCTATTTCCTAGCAAGGAATTGTCGCATTTACATTTTTTGAAGTTAATACGAGGTATTCATGACACTTCGCAATGAATATTATATCTTATCATGAATCATAGAAATGAGATGCGACATTTCGTTTTACGAAGCATTAGAACTGTATTGCTTCGATACGTAGACATCTGCAAACGCTATTTCCTAGTAAGGAAGTGTCGCATTAACATTCGTTTGAAGTGTATGCGAGGTATACATGACACTTCGCAATGAATATTATATCTTATCATGAAACATAGAAATGGGTTGCGATATCGCGTCTTAAGAAGCATTAGAACACTATTGCTTCGACACGTAGAAATCTGCAAACGCTATTTCCCAGCAAGAAAGTGTCGCATATACATTCTTTTGAAGCGAATACGAGGTACAAATAACACTGCACAATGAATATTATATCTCATCATGAAACATAGAAATGAGATGCGATATCGAAATTTAAGCAGCATTAGAACTCTACTGCTTCGATATGTATACACCTGCCAATACTATCTCCTAGCAAGGAAGAGTCGCATTTACATTCATTTGAAGTGTATGCGAGGTATACATAACACTGCACAATGAATATTATATCTCATCATGAAACATAGAAATGAGATGCGATATCGCGATTTAAGAAGCATTGGAACTCTATTGCTTCGATACGTAGACATGTGCAAACGCTACTTCCTAGCAAGGAAGTGTCGTATTTACATTGTTTTGAAGTGAATGCGAGGTATACAAGACACTTCGCAATGAATATTATATCTTATCATGAAACATAGAAATGAGATGCGATGTCGGGTTTTAAGAAGCATTAGAACTCTATTGCTACGATACGTAGACATCTGCAGACGCTATTTTCTAGCAAGGAAGTGTCGCATTTACATTCTTTTGAAGTGAAGACGAGATATACATAACACTGCACAATAAATATTATATCTTATCATGAAACATAGAAATGAGATGCAATATCGCGATTTTAGGAGCATTAGAAACCTATTGTTTCGATACGTAGACGTCTGGAAACGCTATTTCCTAGCAAGGAAGTGTCGCATTTACATTGTTTTGAAGTGAATACGAGGTATACATGACACTTCGCAATGAATATTGTATCTTATCATGAAACATAGAAATGTCATGCGATATCGCGATTTAAGAAGCAGTAGATCTCTATTGCTTCGATACGTGGACATCGGCCAACGCTAATTCCAAAGCAAGGAAGTGTCGCATTTACATTCATTTGATGTGTATGCGAGGTATACAAGACACTTCGCAATGAATATTATATCTTATCATAAAACATAGAAATGAGATGCAATATCGCGTTTTGAGAAGCATTAGAACTCCAATGCTACGATACGTAGACATCTGCAAACGCTATTTCCTAGCAAGGGAGTGTCGCATTTACATTCTTTTGAAGTGAATACGAGGTTATAATAACACTCCACAATGAATATTATATCTTATCATGAAACATAGAAATGAGATGCGATATGGCGATTTAAGAAGCAGTACATCTCTATTGCTTCGATACGTAGAAATCTGCCAACGCTATTTCCTAGCAAGAAAGTGTCGCATTTACATTCATTTGAAGTGTATGCGATGTATACAAGACACTTCGCAATGAATATTATATCTTATCATGATACATAGGAATGAAATGGGATATCGCGATTTAAGAAGCATTAGAACACTAATGCTACGATACGTAGACATCTGCAAACGCTATTTCCCAGCAAGAAAGTGTCGCATATACATTCTTTTGAAGCGAATACGAGGTACAAATAACACTGCACAATGAATATTATATCTCATCAAGAAACATAGAAATGAGATGCGATATCGAAATTTAAGCAGCATTAGAACTCTACTGCTTCGATATGTCTACACCTGCCAATACTATCTCCTAGCAAGGAAGAGTCGCATTTACATTCATTTGAAGTGTATGCGAGGTATACATAACACTGCACAATGAATATTATATCTCATCATGAAACATAGAAATGAGATGCGATATCGCGATTTAAGAAGCATTGGAACCCTATTGCTTCGATACGTAGACATGTGCAAACGCTACTTCCTAGCAAGGAAGTGTCGTATTTACATTGTTTTGAAGTGAATGCGAGGTATACAA
The DNA here is from genome assembly GCF_050948175.1 of Xylocopa sonorina. NCBI lineage: Eukaryota > Metazoa > Arthropoda > Insecta > Hymenoptera > Apidae > Xylocopa > Xylocopa sonorina. Next base: position 25,498 of record NW_027490120.1, read on the forward strand.
GACACTTCGCAATGAATATTATATCTTATCATGAAACATAGAAATGAGATGCGATGTCGGGTTTTAAGAAGCATTAGAACTCTATTGCTACGATACGTAGACATCTGCAGACGCTATTTTCTAGCAAGGAAGTGTCGCATTTACATTCTTTTGAAGTGAAGACGAGATATACATAACACTGCACAATAAATATTATATCTTATCATGAAACATAGAAATGAGATGCAATATCGCGATTTTAGGAGCATTAGAAACCTATTGTTTCGATACGTAGACGTCTGGAAACGCTATTTCCTAGCAAGGAAGTGTCGCATTTACATTGTTTTGAAGTGAATACGAGGTATACATGGCACTTCGCAATGAATATTGTATCTTATCATGAAGCATAGAAATGTCATGCGATATCGCGATTTAAGAAGCAGTAGATCTCTATTGCTTCGATACGTGGACATCGGCCAACGCTATTTCCAAAGCAAGGAAGTGACGCATTTACATTCATTTGAAGTGTAGACGAGATATACATAACACTGCACAATGAATATTATAACTTATCATGAGACATAGAAATGAGATGCGATATCGCGATTTATGAAACATTAGAAATTTACTGCTACGATACCTAGTCATCGGCAAACGCTATTTCCTAGCAAGGAAGTGTCGCATTTACATTCTTTTGAATGGAATGCGTGGTATACATGACATTTCGCAATGAATATTATATCTTATCATGAAACATAGAAATGAGATTCGATATCGCGTTTTAAGAAGCATTAGAAGTCTATTGCTACGATACGTAGACATCTGCAAACGTTTTTTCCTAGCAAGGAAGTGTCGCATTTACATTCATTTGAAGTGAGTACGAGGTATACATGACACTTCACAATGAATATTATACCTGATCACGAAACATAGAAATGAGGTGCGATATCGCGATTTAAGAAGCGTTAGAACACTATTGCTTTGATACGTATACATCTGCAAACGCTATTTCCTAGCAAGGAAGTGTCGCATACACATTCGTTTGAAGTAAATACGAGGTATACATGACACTTCGCAATGAATATTATATCTTATCATGAAACATAGAAATGTGGTGCGATATCGCGCTTAAAGAAACATTAGAACACTAGTGCCTCGATACGTAGACATCTGCAAACGCTAGTTCCTAGCAGGGAAGAGTCGCATTTACATTCATTTGGTGTGTAGACGAGATATACATAGCACTGCACAAGGAATATTATATCTTATCATGAAACGTAGAGGTGAGTTACTATATCGCGATTTAAGAAGCATTAGAACTCTGTTGCTTCGATACGTAGACATCTGCCATCGCTATATCCTAGCAAGGAAGTGTCGCATTTACAATCATTTGAAGTGAATGCGAGGTATACATAACACTCCACAATGAATATTATATATTATCATGAAACATAGAAATGCGATGCGAAATGGCGATATAAGAAGCATTAGAACTCTATTGGTTCGATACGTAGACATCTGCCAACGCTATTTCCTAGGAAGGAAGTGTCGCATTTACATTCGTTTGAAGTGTATGCGAGGTATACAAGACACTTCGCAATGAATATTATATCTTATCATGAAACATAGAAATAAGTTGCGATATGGCGATATAAGTAGCATTAGAACTGTATTGGTTCGATACGTAGATATCTGCCATCGCTAATTCCTAGGCAGTAAGTGTCGCATTTACATTCGTTTGAAGTGTATGCGAGGTATGCATGACACTTCGCAATGAATATTATATCTTATCATGAAACATAGAAATGAGTTGCGATATCGCGTTTTAAGAAGCATTAGAAAACTATTTCTTCAACACGTAGACATCTGCAATCACTATTTCCTAGCAAGGAAGTGTCGCATTCACATTCTTTTGAAGTGAATACGAGGTATACATGACACTTCGCAATGAATATTATATCTTATCATGAAACATAGAAATGAGATGCGACATCTCATTTTAAGAAGCAATAGAACACAATTGCTTCGATACGTAGACATCTGCAAACGTAATTTCCTAGAAAGGAAGTGCCGCATTTACATTCATTTGAAGTGTACACGAGGTATACATAACACTCCATAATGAATATTAAATCTTATCACGAAACATAGAAATGAGATGCGATATCGCGGTTTAAGAAGCATTAGATCTCTACTGCTTCGATACGTAGAGATCTGCAATCGCTATTTCCTTGCAAGGAAGTGTGGCAATTACATTCCTTTGAAGTGTAGACGAAGTATACATAACACTTTGCAATGAATATTACATCTTATCATGAAGCATAGAAATGAGAAACGATATCGCGTTTTAAGAAGCATTAGAACTATATTGCTTCGATACGTAGACAACTGGAAAGGCATTTCCTAGCATGGAAGTGTGGCATTTACATTCTTTTGGAGTGTAGACGAGGTGTGCGTAACACTTCGCAATGAATATTATATCTTATCATGAAACATAGAACTGCGATGCGATATCGCGTTTTAAGAAGCATTAGAACCCTCATGCTTCGGTACGTAGATATCTGGAAGCGCTATATCCTAGAAAAGGAAATGTGGCATTTACATTCTTTTGAAGTGTAGACGATGTATACATAACATATCGCAATGAATATCATATTTTATCCTGAATCATAGAGCTGCGATGCGATATCGCGCATTGAGAAGCATTAGAACTCTATTGCTTCGATACGTAGACATCTGGAAACGATATTTCCTAGCAAGGAAGTGTCGCGTTTACATTCTTTTGAAGTGTAGGCGAGCTATACATAACACTTCGCAATGAATATGATATCTTATCATGAAACATAGAAATGAGATGCGATATCGCGATTTAAGAAGGATTAGAATTCTATTGCTTCGATACGTAGACATCTGCAAACGCTACTTCCTAGCAAGGAAGTGTCGCATTTACATTCTTTTGGAGAGAATACGAGGTATACATGACACTCCGCAATGAATATTATATCTTATCCTAATACAGAAATGAGGTGCGATATCTCGTTTTAAGAAACATTATAAACCTATTGCTTCGATACTTAGACATCTGCCAACGCTATTTCCTAGGAATGAAGTGTCGCCTTTTAATTAGTTTGAAGTGTATGCGTGGTATACAAGACACTTCGCAATGAATTTTATATCTTATCATGAAACATAGAAATGAGATGCGATATAGCGATTTGAGATGATTTAGAACTCTAATGCTACGATACGTAGACATCTGCAAACGCTATTTCCTAGCAAGGAAGTGTCGCATTTACATTCATTTGAAGTGTATACCAGGTATACATGACACTTCGCAATGAATATTGTATCTTATCATGAAACATAGAAATGAGATGCGATATCGCGATATAAAAAGCATCAGAACTTTATTGCTACGATACGTAGACATGTGCAAACGCTATTTAATAGCAAGAAAGTGTCGCACTTACATTCTTTTGAAGTGAATACGAGGCACACGTAACACTTCGCAATGAATATTATATCTTATCGTGAATCATAGAAATGAGATGCGACATCTCGTTTTAAGAAGCATTTGAACTCTATTGCTTCGATACGTAGACATCTGCCAACGCTATTTCCTAGCAAGGAAGTGTCGCATTTACATTCTTTTGAAGTGAAGACGAGATATACATAACACTGCACAATAAATATTATATCTTATCATGAAACATAGAAATGAGATGCAATATCGCGATTTTAGGAGCATTAGAAACCTATTGTTTCGATACGTAGACGTCTGGAAACGCTATTTCCTAGCAAGGAAGTGTCGCATTTACATTGTTTTGAAGTGAATACGAGGTATACATGGCACTTCGCAATGAATATTGTATCTTATCATGAAGCATAGAAATGTCATGCGATATCGCGATTTAAGAAGCAGTAGATCTCTATTGCTTCGATACGTGGACATCGGCCAACGCTATTTCCAAAGCAAGGAAGTGACGCATTTACATTCATTTGAAGTGTAGACGAGATATACATAACACTGCACAATGAATATTATAACTTATCATGAGACATAGAAATGAGATGCGATATCGCGATTTATGAAACATTAGAAATTTACTGCTACGATACCTAGTCATCGGCAAACGCTATTTCCTAGCAAGGAAGTGTCGCATTTACATTCTTTTGAATGGAATGCGTGGTATACATGACATTTCGCAATGAATATTATATCTTATCATGAAACATAGAAATGAGATTCGATATCGCGTTTTAAGAAGCATTGGAAGTCTATTGCTACGATACGTAGACATCTGCAAACGTTTTTTCCTAGCAAGGAAGTGTCGCATTTACATTCATTTGAAGTGAGTACGAGGTATACATGACACTTCACAATGAATATTATACCTGATCACGAAACATAGAAATGAGGTGCGATATCGCGATTTAAGAAGCGTTAGAACACTATTGCTTTGATACGTATACATCTGCAAACGCTATTTCCTAGCAAGGAAGTGTCGCATACACATTCGTTTGAAGTAAATACGAGGTATACATGACACTTCGCAATGAATATTATATCTTATCATGAAACATAGAAATGTAGTGCGATATCGCGCTTTAAGAAACATTAGAACACTAGTGCCTCGATACGTAGACATCTGCAAACGCTAGTTCCTAGCAGGGAAGAGTCGCATTTACATTCATTTGGTGTGTAGACGAGATATACATAGCACTGCACAAGGAATATTATATCTTATCATGAAACGTAGAGGTGAGTTACTATATCGCGATTTAAGAAGCATTAGAACTCTGTTGCTTCGATACGTAGACATCTGCCATCGCTACATCCTAGCAAGGAAGTGTCGCATTTACAATCATTTGAAGTGAATGCGAGGTATACATAACACTCCACAATGAATATTATATATTATCATGAAACATAGAAATGCGATGCGAAATGGCGATATAAGAAGCATTAGAACTCTATTGGTTCGATACGTAGACATCTGCCAACGCTATTTCCTAGGAAGGAAGTGTCGCATTTACATTCGTTTGAAGTGTATGCGAGGTATACAAGACACTTCGCAATGAATATTATATCTTATCATGAAACATAGAAATGCGATGCGATATGACGATTTAAGGAGCATTAGAACTCTACTGCTTCGATACGTAGACATCTGCAAACGCTATTTCCAAGCCAGGAAGTGTCGCATTTACATTCTTCTGAAGTGAATACGAAGTATACATGACACTCCGCAATGAATATTATATCTTATCATAAAATCATAGAAATGAGATGCGATATCTCGTTTTAAGAAGCATTAGAACTCTATTGCTACGATACGTAGATATCTGCAAACGCTATTTCCAAGCAAGGAAGTGTCGCATTTACATTCTTAGGAAGTGTAGACGAGGTATACATAACACTCCACAATGAATACTATATCTTATCATGAAGCATAGAAATGAGGAGCGTTTTCGCGTTGTAAGAAGCATTAGAACTCTATTGCTACGATACGTAGACATCTGCAAACCCTATTTCCTAGCAAGGAAGTGTCGTATTTTCATACTTTTGATGTGAATACGGTGTATACATAACACTCCACAATGAATATTATATCTTATCATGAAGCATATAAATGTGGAGCGATTTCGCATTTTAAGATACATTAGAACTCTATTGCTACGATACGTAGATATCTGGAAACGCTATTTTATAGCAAGGAAGTGTCGCATTTACATTCTTTTGAAGTGAATACGTGGTATACATAACACTCCACAGTGAATATTATACCTTATCACGAAACATAGAAATGAGATGCGATATCGCGATTTAAGAAGCATTAGAACTTTATTGCTACGATACATAGACATCTGTAATCGCTATTTCCTAGCAAGGAAGTGTCGCATTCACATTCCTTTGAAGTGAATACGAGGTATACATGACATTTCGCAATGAATATTATATCTTATGATGAAACATAGAAATGAGATGCGACATCTCATTTTAAGAAGCAGTAGAACTCTATTGCTTCGGTACGTAGACATCTGGAAACGCTATTTCCTAGGAAGGAAGTGTGGCATTTACATTCATTTGACGTGTATGCGTGGCATAAGTGACACTTCGCTATGAATATTACATCTTATCATGAAACATAGAAATGAGATTCGATATCGCGTTTCAAGAAGGGTTAGAAATCTATATCTACGAATCTTACACATCTGCAAACGCTATTTCCTAGATCGGAAGTGTCGCATTTACATTCGTTTGTAGTGTATGCGAGCTATAAGTGACTCTCCGCAATGAATATTATATCTTATCATGACTCATAGAGATGAGATGCGGTATCCCGTTTTAAGAAGCATTAGAACTCTATTGCTTCGATGCGTATACATCTGGAAACGTAATTTCCTAGCAGGGAAGTATCGCATTTACATTCATTTGAAGTGTGTGCGAGGTATACATGAGACTTCGCAATTAATATTATACCTTATCATGAAACATAGAAATGAGATGCGATGTCGCGTTTTAAGAAGCTCTGGAACTCTATTGCTTCGATACGTAGACACCTGGAAACGCTATTTCCTAGCAAGGAAGTGACGCATTATCATTCTTTTGAAGTGAGTACGAGGAATATATAACACTGCACTATGAATATTATATCTTATCATGAAACATAGAAATGAGAAGCGATATCGCGATTTAAGCAGCGTTAGAACTCTATTGCTTCGATACCTAGACATCTGCAAACCCTATTTCCTAGAATGGGAAGTGCCACATTTACATTCATTTGAAGTGTAGACGAGGTATACATAACACTCCACAATGAATACTATATCTTATCATGAAGCATAGAAATGAGGAGCGTTTTCGCGTTTTAAGAAGCATTAGAACTCTAGTACTACGACACGTAGACATCTGTAAACGCTATTTCCTAGCAAGGAAGTGTCGCCTTTACATTCTTTTGAAGTGAATACGTGGTATACATAATACTTCGCAATTAACATTATATGTTATCATGAAACATAGAAATGAGATGCGATATCTCGTTTTAAGAAGCATTAGAACTCTATTGCTGCGGTACGTAGACATCTGGAAACGATATTTCCTAGAAAGGAAGTGTCGCATTTACATTTATTTGAAGCGTAGACGAAGAATACACAACACTTCGCAATTAATATTATATCTTATCATGAAACATAGGCATGAGATGCGATATCGTGCTTTAAGAAGCACTAGAATCCTATTGCTACGATACCTGGACATCTGAAAACGCTATTTCCTAGCAAGGAAGTGTCGCATTTACATTCCTTTGAAGTGAATGCAAGGTATACATGACACTTCGCAATGAATATTATATCTTATCATGAACATAGAAATGAGATGCGATATCTCGTTTTAAGAAGCATTAGATCTCTATTGCTACGATGCGTAGACATCTGCAAACGCTGTTTAATATCAAGGAAGTGTCGCACTTACATTCCTTTGAAGTGAACACAAGGTATACATAACACTACACAATGGATGTTATATCTTATCATGAAACATAGAAATGAAATGCAATATCGCGATTTAAAAAGTATTAGAAATCTATTGCTACGATACGTAGACATCTGCAAACGCTATTTAATAGCAACGAAGCATCGCACTTACATTCTTTTGAAGTGAATACGAGGTATACATAACACTACACAATGAATATTATATCTTATCACGAAACATAGAAATGAGATGCGATATCTCGATTTAAGAAGCATTAGAACTCTATTGCTTCGATACGCAGACATCTGCAAACGCTAATTCCTTGCAAGGAAGTGTCGCGTTTACATTCTTTTGAAGTGAATACGAGGTATACATAGCACTCCACAATGAATATCATATCTTATCATGAAACACAGTCATGAGGTGCTATGTCGCGATTTAAGAAGGACTTGAATTCAATTGTTTCGATACGTAGGCATCTGCAAACGCTATTTCCTAGCATGGAAGTGTCGCATTTGCATTCTTTTGAAGTAAATACGAGGTATACATGTGTCATGTCCCGTGGTGCGATTGCGCTCGATTCGATGGCACGATTCGTATCCTTTCCCGTAATCCTACGCGAATTGCGACGCGGCCGGGTTCGTTGGCGGTCGGAACTCGATTTAACCAAAATTACACCTTAAAACTTACTTTTCGTCGTCCTCTTAATGCTGTTTCGCCTCTCGTTCCAGGTGTCTATGGCGCCGTGTATCCGAGCCCGGAATAGCAGCGGCGTACTGCTGGATCAGCGGAGGGTCGACGGGAATGAGTTTCCAGGCAGGCGAGCTACGGCTGGAGGAAACTGGTGCTGGTACCGGGCGATCGTGGATTCGATTTGGACGTACGGCTGCGAAGACCTCCTTCGCGGGAACGGAAACGGCCTTGCAGACGTATGGATGTCCGGATGTACAACTCGCGTATTCACGAATGAGTCGGCGCAGATATTCTTTCCTCCCCGCGCGTCGTGTACGCCTTTTCGGTGGCTCGAGATTCATCAAGGGCGCTTGCACTAGGACCGAATACGGCTCGGCCAAGCGATGGTGCGCTCTGGCTTACCGAGGTCGATCCTTGTTCAAGATACCCTGGATACGATAGAAATGCAGCAAGAGCAGTCGAGTGTTGGAGTGCTCAAGGACCGTCCAGCGTACAGAACTGTCGCAGATGAATCGTGTGAATTGAATAAGAATCGCAAGCGTACACGAGGAATAGAATTTAAGGAAGTTGTAATAGAATAAAGAGACTTCGATTTGGTAAAACAAGAGTATATTCTATAATATCACTATCCTACTACAATATACTATGTTTAAGTTAGCAACTATAGATATAACTTGAAATAGAAATAGAACTAAGTTACGATAAGGACTCCGCTAAAGGAGATGCGATACAGTCGGCTGCATGAGAGCTGACAGCTCGTAGCGGAGGAGCGTATTGCTCGATTCGGAGTTGAGATTAGAACTGTGTCCGAGATGGGACTCGAGGGAATTGATCTCTCGGTGGCGCGTCCGCGACCTCCTCGGGTCGCGTGGCGCGCGAGTCGCTGGGCCCTTCGAGTGGGGCGTACGGTCGTAGCGGGGCGGCCGCTCGGCCCTCGCGGTGGGGCGGCCGGTCGGAGTGGGGTGCGGCTAGCGTTCAGCGTGAGCCGCGATAGTCGAGTGCGCGCGGGCGCGCATCCCAGCTTATATTCTATATGTCTTAGAAATTATGACTGTACAAATATTCACTTATATCTAGGTGTGTGTTGGATTGTGTATGTGCATGATTTGTGTACAGTGCTTAATCTAGAATCGCGTGTATGAGAAATAAGCGTATGGTTGTATGATCGCAGGTGATTGGGATTCGTACGTGGAGAGGTATTCCTCGCCCTCGTTGCGTTGTCTCCTCGTCTTGGGGAGTCGAATCGTCGAGCGACCCGTGTACGGAGGATACGGATACCGATGCTGGCGGAAGAGCGGTGTCCCGGTTGTGGATGCTGCGGATGGTGGTTGGCGCCAGAGGATGGAAGGCGGTGCGCCTGACGTCACAGAAGCATTAAAATTCTACTGCTACGATATGTAGATATCTGCAAACGCTATTTCCCAGCAAGCAAGTGTCGTATTTACATTCATTTCAAGTGTATGCGAGGTATACGTGCCACTTCGCAATGAATATTATATCTTATCATAAAACATAGAAATGAGATGCGATATCGGGATTCGCGAAGCATTAGAACCCTATTCCTTCGATACGGGGATATCTGCAAACGCTATTTAATAGCAAGGAAGTGTCGCAGGTACATTCTCTTGAAGTGATTGCGGGATATACGTAACACTACACAATGAATAATATACCTTATCACGAAACATAGAAATAAGATGCGGTGTCCCGTTTTAAGAAGCATTAGAACTCTATTGTTTCGATACGTAGACATCTGCAAACGCTACTTCCTAGCAATGAAGTGTCGCATTTACATTCATTTGAAGTTTATGCGAGGTATAAGAGACACTTCGCAATAAATATTATATCTTATCATGAAACATAGACGCGAGACGCGATATCGCGCTTTATGAAGCATTAGATCTCTATTGCTTCGATACTGAGACATCTGCAAACGCAATTTCCCAGCAAGGAAGTGTCGCATTTACATTCCTTTGATGTGAATACGAGGTATACATAACACTCCACAATGAATATTATATCTTAATATGAAACATAGAAATGAGATGCGACATCGCAATTTAAAAAGCATTAGAACACTCTTGCTACGATACGTAGCCATCTGGACACGCTATTTCCTAGCAAGGAAGTGTCAGAAATACATTCTTCTCAAGTGAGTACGAGATATACATAACACTTCGCAATGAATATTATATCTAATCGTGAAACATCGAAATGAGATGCGATATCACGATATAAGAAGCATTAGAACTATATTGCTTTGATACGTAGACATCTGCAAACGCTATTCCCTAGCAATGAAGTGTAGCATTTACATTCTTTTGAAGTGAATACGAAGTATACATAACACTTCGCAATGAATATTATATCTTATCATAAAACATAGAAATGAGATGCGATATCGGGATTCGCGAAGCATTAGAACCCTATTCCTTCGATACGGGGACATCTGCAAACGCTATTTAATAGCAAGGAAGTGTCGCTGTTACATTATTTTGAAGTGATTGCGGGATATACGTAACACTACACAATGAATAATATACCTTATCACGAAACATAGAAATAAGATGCGGTGTCCCGTTTTAAGAAACATTAGAACACTGTTGCTTCGATACGTAGACATCTGCAAACGCCATTTCCTAGCAGGGAACTGTCGAATTTACATTCTTTTGACGTGAATACGAGGTATACGTGACACTCCGCAATGTATATTATACCTTATCGTAAAACATAGAAATGAGATGCGATACCTCGTTTTAAGGAGCATTAGAAATCTGTTGCATCGATACGTAGACATCTGCCATCGCTAAATCCTAGCAAGGAAGTGTCGCATTTACAATCATTTGAAGTGTATGCGAGGTATACATAACACTGCACAATGAATATTACATCTTATCATGATACATAGAAATGAGATGCGATATGGCGATTTAAGAAGCATTAGAAATCTATTGCTTCGATACGTAGACATCTGCCAACGCTATTTCCTAGCAATGAAGTGTCGCATTTAAATTCGTTTGAAGTGTATGCGAGGTATACAAGACACTTCGCAATGAATATTAAATCTTATCATGAAACATAGAAATGAGATGCAATATCGCGTTTTGAGAGGCATTAGAACTCTAATGCTACGGTACGTAGACATCTGCAAACGCTGTTTCCTAGCAAGGAAGTGTCGCATTTACATTGATTTGAAGTGTATGCGTGGTATACATGACACTTCGCGATGAATATTACATCTTATCATGATACATAGAAATGAGATGCGATATCGCGAATTAAGAAGCATTAGAACTCTATTGCTTCGATACGTAGAAATCTGCAGTCGCCATTGCCTAGCAAGGAAGTGTCGCATTAACATTCATTTGAAGTGTAAGCAAGGTATACATGACACTTCGCAATGAATATTATATCTTATCATGAAACATAGATATGAGATGCGATATCCCCATTTAAGAAGCATTAGAGCTCTATTGCTTCGATAAGTAGACATCCGGAAAAAGCTATTTCCTTGCAAGGAAGTGTCGCATTTATATGCTTTTGAATTGAATACGAGGAACAGATGGCACTACGCAATGGTTATTATATCTTATCATGAACATACAAAGGAGATGCGATATCGCTTTTGAAGAAGCAATAGAAATCAATTGCTACGGTGCGTACACATCTGCAAACGCTATTTCCTCGCAAAGAAGTGTCGCATTTACATTCTGTTGATGTGAATACGAGGTATACATGACACTTCGCAATGAATATTATATCTTAGTAAGAAAGGTAGATATGAAAAGCGATATCGCGTTTTAAGGAGCATTAGAAATCTATTGCTACGATACGTAGACATCTGCAAATGCTACTACCTAGCAAGGAAGTGTCGCATTTTCATGCTTTTGAAGTAAATACGAGGAATACATGATACTTCGCAATGATTATTATATCTTATCATGAAACATAAAAATGAGATGCGATATCGCGTTTTAAGAAGCATTAGAACCCTATTGCTACGATACGTAGACATCTGCAAACGCTATTTCCTAGCAAAGAAGTGTCGCATTTTGATTCTTTTGAAGTGAATACGAGGGATACATAGCACTCCCCAATCAATATTATATCTTATCATGTAACATACAAATGAGATGCGATATCGCGTTTTAGGAAGCATTAGTACCCTATTGCTACTATACGTAGATATCTGGAAACGCTATTTCCCAGAAAGGAAGAGTCGCATTTACATTCTTTTGATGTGAATACGAGGTATACATGACACTTCGCAATGAATATTATATCTTATCATGAAACATACAAATGAGATGCGATATCGCGTTATAGGAAGCATTACAGCTCTATTGCTACGATACGAACACATCTGCAAACGCTATTTCCTAGCGAGGAAGGGTCGCATTTACATTCTTTTGAAGTGAACACGATGTATAAGTGACACTTCGCAATGAATATTATATCACATCATGAAACATAGAAGTGAGATGCGATATCGCGTTTTAAGAAGCACTTGATCTCTATAGCTACGATACGATCTCTATAGCTACATTTACATTCATTTGAAGTGTAAGCGAGCTATAAGTGGCACTTCGCAATGAATATTAAATCTTATCATGAAACATAGAAATGAGAAGCGATATCTTGTTTTAAAAAGCTTTAGAACACTATTGCTGCGATACGTAGACAAATGTAAACGCTATTTCCTAGCATCGAAGTGTCCCATTTACATACTTTTGAAGTGAATACGATGTATACATGACACTTCGCAATGTGTATTATATCTTATCATGAAACATAGAAATGAGACGCGATATGGCAATTTAGGAAGATTTAGAAATCTGTTGCTTCGATACGTAGACATCTGCAAACGCTATTTCCTAGCAAGAAAGTGCCGTATTTACAATCATTTGAAGTGTATGAGACGTATACAAGAAACTTCGCAATGAATATTATATCTTATCATGAAACATAGAAATGAGATGCGATATCGCGTTTTGAGAAGCATTAGATCTCTAATGATGCGATACGTAGACATCTGCCATCGCTATTTCCTAGCAAGGAAGTGTCTCATTTACATCCATTTGAAGTGTATGCGAGGTATACAAGACACTTTGCAGTGAATCTTATATCTTATCATGAAACATAGTGATAAGATGCGATATCGCGTTCTAAGAAGGATTAGAACTCTATTGCTACGATACGTAGATATCAGCAGGCGCTATTTCCTAGCAAGGAAGTGTCGCATTTACATTCTTTTGAAGTGAATACGGGGTATACATAACAATCCACAATGAATATTATATCTTATCATGAAACATAGAAATGAGATGCGATATCGCGTCTTGAAAAGTATTAGAAATCTAATGCTACGATACGTAGTCATCTGCAAACGCTATTTCCTAGCAAGGAAGTGTGGTGTTTACATTCATTTGAAGTGAATACGAGGTATACACAACACTTCGCAATGAATATTATGTCTTATTATGAAACATAGAAGTGAGATGCGATATCACGTTTTAAGAATCATTAGAACTCTATTGTTTCGATACGTATACATGTGGAAACGCTATTTCCTAGCAAGGAATTGTCGCATTTACATTTTTTGAAGTTAATACGAGGTATTCATGACACTTCGCAATGAATATTATATCTTATCATGAATAAATAGAAATGAGATGCGACATTTCGTTTTACGAAGCATTAGAACTGTATTGCTTCGATACGGAGACATCTGCAAACGCTATTTCCTAGTAAGGAAGTGTCGCATTAACATTCGTTTGAAGTGAATACAAGGTATACATAACACTGCACAATGAATATTATATCTTATCATGAAACATAGGAATGAGATGCGATGTTGCGTTTTAAGTAGCATTAGAACTCTATTTCTACGATACGTAGATATCTGGAAAAACTATTTCCTAGCAAGGAAGAGTCGTATTTACATTCAATTGAAGTGTATGCGAGGTATACAAGACACTTCGCAATGAATATTATATCTTATCATGAAACATAGAAATGATATGCGATGTCGGGTTTTAAGAAGCATTAGAACTCTATTGCTACGATACGTAGACATCTGCAGACGCTATTTCCTAGCAAGCAAGTGTCGTATTTACATTCAATTGAAGTGTACGCAAGGTATACAAGACACTTCGCAATGAATATTATATCTTATCATGATACATAGGAATGAAATGGGATATCGCGATTTAAGAAGCATTAGAACACTAATGCTACGATACGTAGACATCTGCAAACGCTATTTCCCAGCAAGAAAGTGTCGCATATACATTCTTTTGAAGCGAATACGAGGTACAAATAACACTGCACAATGAATATTATATCTCATCATGAAACATAGAAATGAGATGCGATATCGAAATTTAAGCAGCATTAGAACTCTACTGCTTCGATATGTATACACCTGCCAATACTATCTCCTAGCAAGGAAGAGTCGCATTTACATTCATTTGAAGTGTATGCGAGGTATACATAACACTGCACAATGAATATTATATCTCATCATGAAACATAGAAATGAGATGCGATATCGCGATTTAAGAAGCATTGGAACTCTATTGCTTCGATACGTAGACATGTGCAAACGCTACTTCCTAGCAAGGAAGTGTCGCCTTTACATTCTTTTGAAGTGAATACGTGGTATACATAATACTTCGCAATTAACATTATATGTTATCATGAAACATAGAAATGAGATGCGATATCTCGTTTTAAGAAGCATTAGAACTCTATTGCTGCGGTACGTAGACATCTGGAAACGATATTTCCTAGAAAGGAAGTGTCGCATTTACATTTATTTGAAGCGTAGACGAAGAATACACAACACTTCGCAATTAATATTATATCTTATCATGAAACATAGGCATGAGATGCGATATCGTGCTTTAAGAAGCACTAGAATCCTATTGCTACGATACCTGGACATCTGAAAACGCTATTTCCTAGCAAGGAAGTGTCGCATTTACATTCCTTTGAAGTGAATGCAAGGTATACATGACACTTCGCAATGAATATTATATCTTATCATGAACATAGAAATGAGATGCGATATCTCGTTTTAAGAAGCATTAGATCTCTATTGCTACGATGCGTAGACATCTGCAAACGCTGTTTAATATCAAGGAAGTGTCGCACTTACATTCCTTTGAAGTGAACA
The DNA here is from genome assembly GCF_050948175.1 of Xylocopa sonorina. NCBI lineage: Eukaryota > Metazoa > Arthropoda > Insecta > Hymenoptera > Apidae > Xylocopa > Xylocopa sonorina. The sequence goes on from NW_027490120.1 coordinate 40,824, forward strand.
CAAGGTATACATAACACTACACAATGGATGTTATATCTTATCATGAAACATAGAAATGAAATGCAATATCGCGATTTAAAAAGTATTAGAAATCTATTGCTACGATACGTAGACATCTGCAAACGCTATTTAATAGCAACGAAGCATCGCACTTACATTCTTTTGAAGTGAATACGAGGTATACATAACACTACACAATGAATATTATATCTTATCACGAAACATAGAAATGAGATGCGATATCTCGATTTAAGAAGCATTAGAACTCTATTGCTTCGATACGCAGACATCTGCAAACGCTAATTCCTTGCAAGGAAGTGTCGCGTTTACATTCTTTTGAAGTGAATACGAGGTATACATAGCACTCCACAATGAATATCATATCTTATCATGAAACACAGTCATGAGGTGCTATGTCGCGATTTAAGAAGGACTTGAATTCAATTGTTTCGATACGTAGGCATCTGCAAACGCTATTTCCTAGCATGGAAGTGTCGCATTTGCATTCTTTTGAAGTAAATACGAGGTATACATGTGTCATGTCCCGTGGTGCGATTGCGCTCGATTCGATGGCACGATTCGTATCCTTTCCCGTAATCCTACGCGAATTGCGACGCGGCCGGGTTCGTTGGCGGTCGGAACTCGATTTAACCAAAATTACACCTTAAAACTTACTTTTCGTCGTCCTCTTAATGCTGTTTCGCCTCTCGTTCCAGGTGTCTATGGCGCCGTGTATCCGAGCCCGGAATAGCAGCGGCGTACTGCTGGATCAGCGGAGGGTCGACGGGAATGAGTTTCCAGGCAGGCGAGCTACGGCTGGAGGAAACTGGTGCTGGTACCGGGCGATCGTGGATTCGATTTGGACGTACGGCTGCGAAGACCTCCTTCGCGGGAACGGAAACGGCCTTGCAGACGTATGGATGTCCGGATGTACAACTCGCGTATTCACGAATGAGTCGGCGCAGATATTCTTTCCTCCCCGCGCGTCGTGTACGCCTTTTCGGTGGCTCGAGATTCATCAAGGGCGCTTGCACTAGGACCGAATACGGCTCGGCCAAGCGATGGTGCGCTCTGGCTTACCGAGGTCGATCCTTGTTCAAGATACCCTGGATACGATAGAAATGCAGCAAGAGCAGTCGAGTGTTGGAGTGCTCAAGGACCGTCCAGCGTACAGAACTGTCGCAGATGAATCGTGTGAATTGAATAAGAATCGCAAGCGTACACGAGGAATAGAATTTAAGGAACTTGTAATAGAATAAAGAGACTTCGATTTGGTAAAACAAGAGTATATTCTATAATATCACTATCCTACTACAATATACTATGTTTAAGTTAGCAACTATAGATATAACTTGAAATAGAAATAGAACTAAGTTACGATAAGGACTCCGCTAAAGGAGATGCGATACAGTCGGCTGCATGAGAGCTGACAGCTCGTAGCGGAGGAGCGTATTGCTCGATTCGGAGTTGAGATTAGAACTGTGTCCGAGATGGGACTCGAGGGAATTGATCTCTCGGTGGCGCGTCCGCGACCTCCTCGGGTCGCGTGGCGCGCGAGTCGCTGGGCCCTTCGAGTGGGGCGTACGGTCGTAGCGGGGCGGCCGCTCGGCCCTCGCGGTGGGGCGGCCGGTCGGAGTGGGGTGCGGCTAGCGTTCAGCGTGAGCCGCGATAGTCGAGTGCGCGCGGGCGCGCATCCCAGCTTATATTCTATATGTCTTAGAAATTATGACTGTACAAATATTCACTTATATCTAGGTGTGTGTTGGATTGTGTATGTGCATGATTTGTGTACAGTGCTTAATCTAGAATCGCGTGTATGAGAAATAAGCGTATGGTTGTATGATCGCAGGTGATTGGGATTCGTACGTGGAGAGGTATTCCTCGCCCTCGTTGCGTTGTCTCCTCGTCTTGGGGAGTCGAATCGTCGAGCGACCCGTGTACGGAGGATACGGATACCGATGCTGGCGGAAGAGCGGTGTCCCGGTTGTGGATGCTGCGGATGGTGGTTGGCGCCAGAGGATGGAAGGCGGTGCGCCTGACGTCACAGAAGCATTAAAATTCTACTGCTACGATATGTAGATATCTGCAAACGCTATTTCCCAGCAAGCAAGTGTCGTATTTACATTCATTTCAAGTGTATGCGAGGTATACGTGCCACTTCGCAATGAATATTATATCTTATCATAAAACATAGAAATGAGATGCGATATCGGGATTCGCGAAGCATTAGAACCCTATTCCTTCGATACGGGGATATCTGCAAACGCTATTTAATAGCAAGGAAGTGTCGCAGGTACATTCTCTTGAAGTGATTGCGGGATATACGTAACACTACACAATGAATAATATACCTTATCACGAAACATAGAAATAAGATGCGGTGTCCCGTTTTAAGAAGCATTAGAACTCTATTGTTTCGATACGTAGACATCTGCAAACGCTACTTCCTAGCAATGAAGTGTCGCATTTACATTCATTTGAAGTTTATGCGAGGTATAAGAGACACTTCGCAATAAATATTATATCTTATCATGAAACATAGACGCGAGACGCGATATCGCGCTTTATGAAGCATTAGATCTCTATTGCTTCGATACTGAGACATCTGCAAACGCAATTTCCCAGCAAGGAAGTGTCGCATTTACATTCCTTTGATGTGAATACGAGGTATACATAACACTCCACAATGAATATTATATCTTAATATGAAACATAGAAATGAGATGCGACATCGCAATTTAAAAAGCATTAGAACACTCTTGCTACGATACGTAGCCATCTGGACACGCTATTTCCTAGCAAGGAAGTGTCAGAAATACATTCTTCTCAAGTGAGTACGAGATATACATAACACTTCGCAATGAATATTATATCTAATCGTGAAACATCGAAATGAGATGCGATATCACGATATAAGAAGCATTAGAACTATATTGCTTTGATACGTAGACATCTGCAAACGCTATTCCCTAGCAATGAAGTGTAGCATTTACATTCTTTTGAAGTGAATACGAAGTATACATAACACTTCGCAATGAATATTATATCTTATCATAAAACATAGAAATGAGATGCGATATCGGGATTCGCGAAGCATTAGAACCCTATTCCTTCGATACGGGGACATCTGCAAACGCTATTTAATAGCAAGGAAGTGTCGCTGTTACATTATTTTGAAGTGATTGCGGGATATACGTAACACTACACAATGAATAATATACCTTATCACGAAACATAGAAATAAGATGCGGTGTCCCGTTTTAAGAAACATTAGAACACTGTTGCTTCGATACGTAGACATCTGCAAACGCCATTTCCTAGCAGGGAACTGTCGAATTTACATTCTTTTGACGTGAATACGAGGTATACGTGACACTCCGCAATGTATATTATACCTTATCGTAAAACATAGAAATGAGATGCGATACCTCGTTTTAAGGAGCATTAGAAATCTGTTGCATCGATACGTAGACATCTGCCATCGCTAAATCCTAGCAAGGAAGTGTCGCATTTACAATCATTTGAAGTGTATGCGAGGTATACATAACACTGCACAATGAATATTACATCTTATCATGATACATAGAAATGAGATGCGATATGGCGATTTAAGAAGCATTAGAAATCTATTGCTTCGATACGTAGACATCTGCCAACGCTATTTCCTAGCAATGAAGTGTCGCATTTAAATTCGTTTGAAGTGTATGCGAGGTATACAAGACACTTCGCAATGAATATTAAATCTTATCATGAAACATAGAAATGAGATGCAATATCGCGTTTTGAGAGGCATTAGAACTCTAATGCTACGGTACGTAGACATCTGCAAACGCTGTTTCCTAGCAAGGAAGTGTCGCATTTACATTGATTTGAAGTGTATGCGTGGTATACATGACACTTCGCGATGAATATTACATCTTATCATGATACATAGAAATGAGATGCGATATCGCGAATTAAGAAGCATTAGAACTCTATTGCTTCGATACGTAGAAATCTGCAGTCGCCATTGCCTAGCAAGGAAGTGTCGCATTAACATTCATTTGAAGTGTAAGCAAGGTATACATGACACTTCGCAATGAATATTATATCTTATCATGAAACATAGATATGAGATGCGATATCCCCATTTAAGAAGCATTAGAGCTCTATTGCTTCGATAAGTAGACATCCGGAAAAAGCTATTTCCTTGCAAGGAAGTGTCGCATTTATATGCTTTTGAATTGAATACGAGGAACAGATGGCACTACGCAATGGTTATTATATCTTATCATGAACATACAAAGGAGATGCGATATCGCTTTTGAAGAAGCAATAGAAATCAATTGCTACGGTGCGTACACATCTGCAAACGCTATTTCCTCGCAAAGAAGTGTCGCATTTACATTCTGTTGATGTGAATACGAGGTATACATGACACTTCGCAATGAATATTATATCTTAGTAAGAAAGGTAGATATGAAAAGCGATATCGCGTTTTAAGGAGCATTAGAAATCTATTGCTACGATACGTAGACATCTGCAAATGCTACTACCTAGCAAGGAAGTGTCGCATTTTCATGCTTTTGAAGTAAATACGAGGAATACATGATACTTCGCAATGATTATTATATCTTATCATGAAACATAAAAATGAGATGCGATATCGCGTTTTAAGAAGCATTAGAACCCTATTGCTACGATACGTAGACATCTGCAAACGCTATTTCCTAGCAAAGAAGTGTCGCATTTTGATTCTTTTGAAGTGAATACGAGGGATACATAGCACTCCCCAATCAATATTATATCTTATCATGTAACATACAAATGAGATGCGATATCGCGTTTTAGGAAGCATTAGTACCCTATTGCTACTATACGTAGATATCTGGAAACGCTATTTCCCAGAAAGGAAGAGTCGCATTTACATTCTTTTGATGTGAATACGAGGTATACATGACACTTCGCAATGAATATTATATCTTATCATGAAACATACAAATGAGATGCGATATCGCGTTTTAGGAAGCATTACAGCTCTATTGCTACGATACGAACACATCTGCAAACGCTATTTCCTAGCCAGGAAGGGTCGCATTTACATTCTTTTGAAGTGAACACGATGTATAAGTGACACTTCGCAATGAATATTATATCACATCATGAAACATAGAAGTGAGATGCGATATCGCGTTTTAAGAAGCACTTGATCTCTATAGCTACGATACGATCTCTATAGCTACATTTACATTCATTTGAAGTGTAAGCGAGCTATAAGTGGCACTTCGCAATGAATATTAAATCTTATCATGAAACATAGAAATGAGAAGCGATATCTTGTTTTAAAAAGCTTTAGAACACTATTGCTGCGATACGTAGACAAATGTAAACGCTATTTCCTAGCATCGAAGTGTCCCATTTACATACTTTTGAAGTGAATACGATGTATACATGACACTTCGCAATGTGTATTATATCTTATCATGAAACATAGAAATGAGACGCGATATGGCAATTTAGGAAGATTTAGAAATCTGTTGCTTCGATACGTAGACATCTGCAAACGCTATTTCCTAGCAAGAAAGTGCCGTATTTACAATCATTTGAAGTGTATGAGACGTATACAAGAAACTTCGCAATGAATATTATATCTTATCATGAAACATAGAAATGAGATGCGATATCGCGTTTTGAGAAGCATTAGATCTCTAATGATGCGATACGTAGACATCTGCCATCGCTATTTCCTAGCAAGGAAGTGTCTCATTTACATCCATTTGAAGTGTATGCGAGGTATACAAGACACTTTGCAGTGAATCTTATATCTTATCATGAAACATAGTGATAAGATGCGATATCGCGTTCTAAGAAGGATTAGAACTCTATTGCTACGATACGTAGATATCAGCAGGCGCTATTTCCTAGCAAGGAAGTGTCGCATTTACATTCTTTTGAAGTGAATACGGGGTATACATAACAATCCACAATGAATATTATATCTTATCATGAAACATAGAAATGAGATGCGATATCGCGTCTTGAAAAGTATTAGAAATCTAATGCTACGATACGTAGTCATCTGCAAACGCTATTTCCTAGCAAGGAAGTGTGGTGTTTACATTCATTTGAAGTGAATACGAGGTATACACAACACTTCGCAATGAATATTATGTCTTATTATGAAACATAGAAGTGAGATGCGATATCACGTTTTAAGAATCATTAGAACTCTATTGTTTCGATACGTATACATGTGGAAACGCTATTTCCTAGCAAGGAATTGTCGCATTTACATTTTTTGAAGTTAATACGAGGTATTCATGACACTTCGCAATGAATATTATATCTTATCATGAATAAATAGAAATGAGATGCGACATTTCGTTTTACGAAGCATTAGAACTGTATTGCTTCGATACGGAGACATCTGCAAACGCTATTTCCTAGTAAGGAAGTGTCGCATTAACATTCGTTTGAAGTGTATGCGAGGTATACATGACACTTCGCAATGAATATTATATCTTATCATGAAACATAGAAATGGGTTGCGATATCGCGTCTTAAGAAGCATTAGAACACTATTGCTTCGACACGTAGAAATCTGCAAACGCTATTTCCTAGCAAGGAAGTGTCGCATTTACATTCATTTGAAGTTTATGCGAGGTATACAAGACACTTCGCAATGAATATTATATCTTATCATGAAACATAGAAATGAGATGCGATATCGCGATTTAAGAAGCATTAGGGCTCTATTTCTTCGATACGTAGACATCTGCAAACGCTATTTCCTAGCAAGGATGTGTCGCATTTACATTCTCTTGAAGTGAATACGAGGTATACATGACACTTCGCAATGAATATTATATCTTATAATGAAACAGAAATCAGATGCTATCTCGCGTTTTAAGAAAAATTAGAACTCTATTTCTACGATACGTAGACATCTGCAGACGCTATTTCCTAGCAAGGAAATGTCGCATTTACATTCTATTGTAGTGAATACGAGGTATACAAGACACTTCGCAATGAATATTACCTCTTATCATGAAACATAGAAGTGAGGTGCGATATCACGTTTTAAGAAGCATTAGAACTTTATTGCTACGATACGTAGACATCTGCAAACGCTATTTCCTAGCAAGGAAGTGTCGCATTTACATTCATTTGAAGTTTATGCGAGGTATACAAGACACTTCGCAATGAATATTATATCTTATCATAAAACATAGAAATGAGATGCGATATCGCGTTTTAAGGAGCATTGGAACTCTATAGCTTCGATGTAGAGATATCTGAAAACGCTATTTCCTAGCAAGGAAGAGTGGCATTTACAATCATTTGAAGTGTATGCGAGGTAAACATAACACTCCACAATGAATGTTATATCTTATCATGTGTCACGTCACGGGTCCGGAAAATTGCAGGATTAACCGCGGGTAACACGTAGCCGATACTCCGAAAGTTCCGCACGATTGCGGTGGACGCTCGGTTCGAATGGGACGCGAAACGTATCGAGACGCGAACACGGTGAGTAGAACGTCACTCACTTATCTTCAGCTGTCTTGCCTTGTTTCTAATTGCGTATCTCGTTGCAGGTAATGGAGGCGCCTTGGATCGCTGAACGGCATTATCCCTCGATACGGGCTGATTGGCGGCAAGGAAATCGGCACCAGCTTCCAAGTCGGCTGTCCAGGAGCAGGCGTCGCGTGGCACTGGAGGTTCTCCTTACAGAAGTAAGTTCTCTTGGCACTAGATGGCATACGTGTCGGCTTCCTTGAAGCTGGATACGGCTTGCTAAGTGGCGGTCCGCTCTAGCAGAGCTTCAACTATCCGTGAACCTTGATCGCGAGAAACTCGTATGAAACCGCAACTAAATGAATTTAGAACTTAAGGGATTTGTAGAGAATTAAAGCACTGATTGACTAAATAAATGAATATATTCTAAAGTAAATACTAAGCATACACATTAACTGTCCCTATTCTAATTTAAAGTAAACGTAGATTATTAAAGATAAACTAAGTCTTGGAAGATTAGAACTGGTATTGGAATTTGTAAAGGGAATTAGAATGAGAACACTCCCAAGTGAAGCGGAGAAAAGCCTAAGGCAGAAGTGACTTGAGGTATCCAAATTGATTAGTCTCGGTTCCCGGCTACGACGATTCTGATCTTCCAGGCGCGCGTCCGCGACCTCCTCGGGTCGCGCGGCGCGCGTATCGCTCGGGCCTCGCGGTGGGGCGGACGGTCGGAGAAGGGAGACCGCTCGGCCCGCGTAGTGGGGCGGTCGTCGTGGTGGGGCGGCTCGCGGAACGCGCGAGCCGCGCGCGTCGGGCGCTCGCTTGCGCATCGCACTTAATCTATCTTAAGACTATTTGTTCTGTTGTTCCTGTATGTACATTCGTCTGTAGTGTACTTAATCTAGAGGGATGAACTTAAGAATAAATGCTGGCGAAGTATGAGTAACGTTCGTGAGTTGAATGAAGCTGGTCATCGGACTTGGAGTGGTGGGTACTCAGGTCTCGTTGTCTACGTGGGAGGTTAAGCGGCTGGCTTCTGGAGAGTCCGTTTTCGGCTGCCTTGGCCCGGCTGATGGACGTGTTGTCGTACTGTAACGAGACTTGTTCGGTGCGGCTGAATGCAGCTGGATATGCATAGGGCCTCGTCGGGAGCTGGGGATGATGCTGGAAGGCGGCAGGCGGAACGCCTGACGTAACACATGAAACATAGATATGAGTTGCGATATCGCGTTATATGAAGCTTTAGCACACCATTGCTACGATACATAGACGTCTGCAGACGCTATTTCCTAGCAAGGAAGTCACGCATTATCATTCTTTTGAAGTGAATACAAGGTATACATAACACTGCACAATGAATATTATATCTTATCATGAAACATAGGAATGAGATGCGATGTTGCGTTTTAAGTAGCATTAGAACTCTATTTCTACGATACGTAGATATCTGGAAAAACTATTTCCTAGCAAGGAAGAGTCGTATTTACATTCAATTGAAGTGTATGCGAGGTATACAAGACACTTCGCAATGAATATTATATCTTATCATGAAACATAGAAATGATATGCGATGTCGGGTTTTAAGAAGCATTAGAACTCTATTGCTACGATACGTAGACATCTGCAGACGCTATTTCCTAGCAAGCAAGTGTCGTATTTACATTCAATTGAAGTGTACGCAAGGTATACAAGACACTTCGCAATGAATATTATATCTTATCATGATACATAGGAATGAAATGGGATATCGCGATTTAAGAAGCATTAGAACACTAATGCTACGATACGTAGACATCTGCAAACGCTATTTCCCAGCAAGAAAGTGTCGCATATACATTCTTTTGAAGCGAATACGAGGTACAAATAACACTGCACAATGAATATTATATCTCATCATGAAACATAGAAATGAGATGCGATATCGAAATTTAAGCAGCATTAGAACTCTACTGCTTCGATATGTATACACCTGCCAATACTATCTCCTAGCAAGGAAGAGTCGCATTTACATTCATTTGAAGTGTATGCGAGGTATACATAACACTGCACAATGAATATTATATCTCATCATGAAACATAGAAATGAGATGCGATATCGCGATTTAAGAAGCATTGGAACTCTATTGCTTCGATACGTAGACATGTGCAAACGCTACTTCCTAGCAAGGAAGTGTCGTATTTACATTGTTTTGAAGTGAATGCGAGGTATACAAGACACTTCGCAATGAATATTATATCTTATCATGAAACATAGAAATGAGATGCGATGTCGGGTTTTAAGAAGCATTAGAACTCTATTGCTACGATACGTAGACATCTGCAGACGCTATTTTCTAGCAAGGAAGTGTCGCATTTACATTCTTTTGAAGTGAAGACGAGATATACATAACACTGCACAATAAATATTATATCTTATCATGAAACATAGAAATGAGATGCAATATCGCGATTTTAGGAGCATTAGAAACCTATTGTTTCGATACGTAGACGTCTGGAAACGCTATTTCCTAGCAAGGAAGTGTCGCATTTACATTGTTTTGAAGTGAATACGAGGTATACATGGCACTTCGCAATGAATATTGTATCTTATCATGAAGCATAGAAATGTCATGCGATATCGCGATTTAAGAAGCAGTAGATCTCTATTGCTTCGATACGTGGACATCGGCCAACGCTATTTCCAAAGCAAGGAAGTGACGCATTTACATTCATTTGAAGTGTAGACGAGATATACATAACACTGCACAATGAATATTATAACTTATCATGAGACATAGAAATGAGATGCGATATCGCGATTTATGAAACATTAGAAATTTACTGCTACGATACCTAGTCATCGGCAAACGCTATTTCCTAGCAAGGAAGTGTCGCATTTACATTCTTTTGAATGGAATGCGTGGTATACATGACATTTCGCAATGAATATTATATCTTATCATGAAACATAGAAATGAGATTCGATATCGCGTTTTAAGAAGCATTGGAAGTCTATTGCTACGATACGTAGACATCTGCAAACGTAATTTCCTAGAAAGGAAGTGCCGCATTTACACTCATTTGAAGTGTACACGAGGTATACATAACACTCCATAATGAATATTAAATCTTATCACGAAACATAGAAATGAGATGCGATATCGCGTTTTAAGAAGCATCAGAACCCTATTGCTACGATACGTAGACACCTGCCGACGCTATTTCCTATCAAGGAACCGTCGCATTTACATTCTTATCAAGTGAATACGAGCTATACGTGACACTTCGCAATGAATATTATATCTTATCATGAAACATAGAAATGCGATTCGACATCGCGTTCTAAGAAGCATTAGAACTCATTTGCCTCGATACGTAGACATCTGCAAACGTTTTTTCCTAGCAAGGAAGTGTCGCATTTACATTCATTTGAAGTGAGTACGAGGTATACGTGACACTTCGCAATGAATATTAAATATTATCACGGATCATAGAAATGCGATGCGATGTCGCGTTGTAAGAAGCATTGAAACTCTATTGCTTCGATACGTAGACATCTGGAAACGCTATATCCTAGCAAGGAAGTGTCGCATTTACATTCTTCTGAGGAGGATACGAGGTATACATAACACTTCGCAATGAATATTATATCTTATCATGAGACATAGAAATGAGATGCGATATCGCGTTTTAAGAAGCATTAAAACACTATTGCTTCGATACGAAGACATCTGGAAACGCTGTATCCTCGCAAGGAAGTGTCGCATTTACATTCTTTTGAGGTGAATACGAGGTATACATATCACACCAGAATGAATATTGTATCTCATCCTGAAACATACAAATGAGATGCGACATTGCGATATAAGAAGCATTAGAACTCAATTGCTACGGTACGTAGACATCTGCAAACGCTATTTCCTAGCAAGGAAGTGTCGCATTTACATTCTTCTGAAGTGAGTACGATGCATACATAACACTCCACAATGAATATTATATCTTATCACGAAACATAGAAATGAGGTGCGATCTCGCGATTTAAGAAGCATTAGAACACTATTGCTTCGATACGTAGACATCTGGAAACGCTATTTCCTAGAAAGGATGTGTCGCTTTTACATTCATTTGAAGCGTAGATAAGGAATACATAACACTTCGCAATGAATATTATATCTTATCGTGTGACATAGAAATGAGATGCGATATCCCGTTTCAAGAAGCATTAGAACTCTATTGCTTCGTTACGTAGATATCTGCAAACTCTATTTCCCAGCATGGAAGTGTCGCATTTACATTCGTTTCAAGTGTATGCGAGGTATACGTGATACTTTGCAATGTATATTATATCTTATCATGAATCATAGAAATGAGATGCGATATCGCGTTTCAAGAAGCTTTAGAACTCTATTGCTTCGATACGTAGACATCTGCAAACACTACTTTCCAGCAAGGTAGTGTCGCATTTACATTCTTTTGATGTGAATTCGAGGATCACATGACACTTCGCAATGAATATTATATCTTATCACGAAACGTAGAAATGAGATGCGATATCTTGTTTTAAGAAGATTTAGAACTCTAGTGCTTCAATGCGTAGATATCTTCGAACGCTATTTCCTAGCAAGGAAGTGTTGCATTTACATTCTTTTCAAGCGAATACGAGGTATACATGACACTTCGCAATGAATATTGTATCCTTTCATGAAACATAGAAATCAGATGCGATATCCCGTTTTAAGAAGCTTTGGAACTCTATTGCTACGATATGTAGACATCTGCAAACGCTATTTCCCAGCAAGGAAGTGTCTCATTGACATCCCTTTTAAGTGAATACGAGGTATACATGACACTTCGTAATGAATATTATATCTTATCATGATTCATAGAAATGAGATGCGATATCGCGTTTTAAGAAGCGTTAGAACTCTATTGCTACGATACGTAGACATCTGCAAACGCTACTTCCTAGCAAGAAAGTGTCGCATTTACATTCATTTGAAGTGTATGCGAGGTATACATGACACTTCGCAATGTATATTATATCTTATCATGAAACATAGAAATGAGATGCGATATCGCGTTTCAAGAAGCTTTAGAACTCTATTGCTTCGATACGTAGACATCTGCAAACACTACTTTCCAGCAAGGTAGTGTCGCATTTACATTCTTTTGATGTGAATTCGAGGATCACATGACACTTCGCAATGAATATTATATCTTATCACGAAACGTAGAAATGAGATGCGATATCGCGTTTTGAGAATCATTAGAACTCTATTGCTTCGATACATAGATATCTGGAAACGCTACTTCCTAGCATGGAAGTGTCGCATTTACATTCTTTTAAGGTGGAAACGAGGTATTGTCACGTCCCAGAGTGCCGATGCACTCGATACGTTAAAACGAGTTTAAGCCGGTTCCCGAAATCAACGCGAATTGCGCGGAGCTGGGTTCGTTGGCGGTTAGGACGCGGTTTACCGAATAAAACGTACAGCACTTACCTTTTTCGATGCATAGAATTCCTATTTGCTTTCCCATTCCAGGTATCGTGGACGTCGTGGGTCGGAGACCGGGATCGCAGCGGCGTACGGCTGGAACGGCGGAACGGTTATCGGAACAAGGCGCCACGCAGGTTGATCCTGGCTGGTGCGTATCGTCGCTGAAATTTGTCGGTCCTTTGCTCGTACGGGACGTACGGCGGCGAAAACCTCCTTGACGGGAACGGAAGCTGCTCGATGGTGATCCGGATACGGGTACTCGTGTGTACCTCCCACGTATTCTCGAATAAGACGTCGAATATATTCTTTCCGTCCCGCGCGTCGTGCACGCTTTCTCGGGGGCTCAAAGTTCATCGAGAGTATTTGCGCTTTGACGGAGTACTGCTCGGCTAAGCGTTGGTTCGCTCTAGCTTGCAGGGATCCGCGTGGGCGCAAGATACTCGGTTACGGTAGCAGTGAAGTAAGAGCGGCTAAGCGTTGGTTCGCTCTAACCGTCCAGCTTCAAGACTATCGCAGACGAATTCGGAACTAGTAAGATATTCGCGAGCGTACCCACGAATTAGAATTGGGAATTGTGATTGAATATTGAATAAAGAGGAGTTGGATCTGGGAAAAGCTAATGTATATTCTATAATTTCACTACCCTAATACACTTCGACTAATTCTAAGATATTGAATAAGATTACAATAAGAGATTGAAATAGAACTAAGTTTACGTTAAGGACTCCGCTAAGGGAGATGCGATAAAAAGAGAAGCATTAGAGCTGAGAGCTCGTTGCTTGGGAGCCAAGTGCTCGATTCGGAGGCGAGATAGGAACTGACTCCGGATCAGCGCGTCCGCGACCTCCTCGGGTCGCGAGGCGCGCGAGTCGCTGGGCCCCGGAGTGGGGACAGCGCGTGGCGGAAGAGCGGGGAGGCCGCTCGTGGAGGGGACGACCGCGTTACGCGGTGAGCCGCGCGCGTCGGCCGCGCGCTCGAGCGTGAACGCGTCTTAATTCTAGCGCACTTATATTATGTACATTTCCTTAATTCTATGTGTTTGTGGTGTGTGTATGTACATGAATGTGTCGTGTGCTTATACTTAAGACCGCATGTACGCGAACAGGGAATATGGGTGCGTAATTGCGGGTGATTCCAGGAAGTAGTTGTCGTATCGCTCCTCTGGAGATGACGTGGGTGGAGACGTCCTTGTGGGGGTGGAAGGTGGTACGCCTGACGTTACAGTATACATAGCACTCCACAATAAATAATATATCTTAACATGAAACATAGAAATGAGATGCGATATCGCGTTTTAAGAAGCATTAGAACACTATTGCTTCGATACGTAGACATCTGGAAACGCTATTTCCTAGAAAGGAAGTGTCGCATTTACATTCATTTGAAGCGTAGATAAGGAATACATAACACTTCGCAATGAATATTATATCTTATCGTGTGACAGAGAAATGAGATGCGATATCCCGTTTTAAGAAGCATTATAACTCTATTGCTTCGAACTCTATTCGCTAGACATCTGGAAACGCTACTTCCTAGGAAGGAAGTGTCGTATATACATTCTTTTGATGACAATTCGAGGAATACACGGCACGTCATAATGAATATTATATCTTATCATAAAACATAGAAATGAGGAGCGATATCTCGTTCTAAGAAGCATTAGAGCTCTATTGCTTCGACACGTAGATTTCTGCCATCGCTATTCCCTAGGAAGGAACTCTCGCATTTACATTCTGTTGATGTGAATACGAGGTATACATGACACTTCGCAATGAATATTATATCTTATCGTGAAACATAGAAATGAGATTCGATTTCTAGTTTCAAGAAGCATTAGAAATCTATTGCTTCGATACGTAGACATCTGCAAACGCTACATCCTAGCAAGGAAGTGTAGCATTTACATTCTTTTGAAGTGAATACGAAGTATACATGACACTCCGCAATGAATATTATATCTTATCATAAAACATAGAAATGAGATGCGCTATTGCGTTCTAAGAGGGATTAGAACTCTAATGCTTCGATACGTAGACATCTGCCAACGCTATTTCCTAGTGTGACATCAGGCGTAGCGCCTGCCACCCATTACATACGTCAGCAACCTCGGAACCTCCAGCATCGACCCCTGGACAGAGGCAACCTGCAATACTCGCCTGAAGTATCGGCAACCAGCAGAGTTCGCGCGCGCACGACCGCACGCACTCAGTCGTACCTGCAAGGAACGCTGTCTCGCTCGCACCTACGAGCAACCCTATCGCCCTCTCATCAGGAATTCCGCCCAACAGAGAGAAGAAGCCGCAGTCCGTCGCTGCAATGGGGTCTTTTCCAGTTCAGGGAATCTACGTTGCCTGAACCTACATACTATTTCTAGAATAAGCCTATAATACTCATAGATATAAGTACTCGACACGAATTGTAACACACCACAACACACATGTAATTCTAAGTCCTCATTCTTAAGATTAGACGCTAGATGCGCCCAGGCTATCGGCACGAGCCGCTAGCCCCACCACGAGCCGCGAATCCCCACTCGCTGGACCGCGCACACCCTACCACGAGCGCCTGCGACCGTAGCGCCCCGCGAACCGAGGAGGTCCCAGACGCGCCTCGAGAGACACATTCGAGTCCTCGGGCTTCTAGAGTTAACATCGATCTTCCATCTCAAGCCGCCTCAATGTGGGGTCTAGGCTACGCGTTGCTATTTCCATTTAATTAGTTCTAACTTAGAATAATTTCACTTTTGTACACTGTAACTTAGAATATATTTTACTTTAGTTACTAAATCCAATCTACAAGTTCTTTTACCAGTTCTACTAGTTCCTATTCCAATAATTACTATATCTAAACATAATATACTAGTTCTTACGTTAAAACATTATTCTTAAACTACAAATTCTACGACGTGTTCCTTCCAACAATTGGGTTGCGTTTGTTCACCTTGAAGGAGTATAGAACTCAGCATTGCGACGTTGCAATAGAGCGGACTGCGGCTTATCCTTCTGAACATTGCCTGAAAGTACAGAAAAACTGGGTGAATGAAACGTGGATCCGGTTCGCGAAGAACACGACGCGCGGGTCGTAAGAATTTTATTCGTTCACTTGCTCGTGAATACCTGGGAGATACACCCCGAGTCCTCGTACCGCAGCAACCTGTCGTCATCGTTCCGGTTCAGTCACAGTTTTCCGAAATGCCGATCAACGCCGATTTGCCTGCCTCTGCAGCCAACGTCTCTGCAATATCCACAGTCTCCGCTGAATCTACTCTGCATCCAGACCGCTGTTTCCCGTTTTGCTGGAAGTTAATCAAAGTCACCGTCAACATCAACCGACCGATCGCTGTATCGATACCTACCAACGACCCTCGACGCACATTGTACATGCATATCGAGACTGAAGCCAGCGAAAGGTAAGGCTTTTCCATCATATCGCGAGTGTTTTTACCGCGTCGCGTAAGCCAAAAATATCGGGCCCGGTCGTAACGCGTTCCCGCGTACCGAAATCCGTATAAATAGGCTCGTGTCGTGAAGCCTCCGGATAAACGAAAAATTCTTTCGCCGAACGTGACACTAGCAAGGAAGTGTCGCATTTACATTCTTTTGAAGTGAATACGAGGTATACATAACACTTCACAATGAATATTATATCTTACCATGAATTATAGGAATGAGGAGCGATATCGCTATTTAAGAAGCATTAGAACTCTATTGCTACGATACCTAGACACCTGCAAACGCTATTTCCTAGAAGGAAGTGTCGCATTTACATTCCTTTTAAGTGTAGACGAGATATACATAACCAATCGCAAAGAATATTATATCATATCATGAATCATAGAAATGAGATGCGATATCTCGTTTTAAGAAGCATTAGAACACTGTTGCTTCGATACGTAGACATCTGCCATCGCTATATCCTAGCAAGGAAGTGTCGCATTTACATTCTCTTGAAGGGAATCCGAAGTATACATGACACTCCGCAATGAATATTATATCTTATCATAAAACATAGAAATGAGATGCGATATCTCGTTTTAAGAAGCATTAGAACTCTGTTGCTTCGATACGTAGACATCTGCAGACGCTATTTCCTAGCAAGGAAGTGTCGCGTTTACATTCTTTTGAAGTGAATACGAGGTATACATAGCACTTCACAATGAATATTATATCTTAGCATGAAGCATATAAATGGGGAGCGATTTCGCGTTTTAGGAAGCATTAGAACTCTATTGCTTCGTTACGTAGACAACTGCCACCGCTATTTCCTAGCAAGGAAGTGTCCCATTTACATTCTTTTGAAGTGAATACGGGGTATGCATAACACTGAACAATGAAAATTATACCTGATCATGAAACATAGAAACGAGAAGCGATATGGCGATTTAAGAAGCATTAGAGCTCTAATGCTTCGATAAGTAGACATCTACAGACGCTATTTCCTAGCAAGGAAGAGTCGCATTTACAATCCTTTAAAGTGAATACGAGGTATACATAACACTCCACAATGAATATTATATCTTATCATGAAACATAGAAATGAGATGCGATATGACGATTTAAGAAGCATAAGAACTCTATTGCTTCGATACGTAGACATCTGCAAACGCTACTTCCTAGCAAGGAAGTGTCGCATTTACATTAATTTGAAGTGTATGCGAGGTATACAAGACACTTCGCAATGAAAATTACGTCTTATCATGATTCACAGAATTGAGATGCGATATCGCGTTTTGAGAAGCATTAGAACTCTATTGCTACGATACGTAGACATCTGCAAACGCTATTTCCTAGCAAGGAAGTGTCGTATTTACATTCTTTGAAGTGAATACGGGGTGTACATAACACTGCACAATGAATATTATATCTTATCATGAAGCATACAAATGAGATGCGATATGGCGATTTAAGAAGCATTAGAACTCTGTTGCTTCGATACGTAGACATCTGCAGACGCTATTCCCTAGCACGGAAGTAGTGTTGCATTTACATTCTTTTGAAGTGAATACGAGGTATACATAACACTTCACAATGAATATTATATCTTAGCATGAAGCATATAAATGGGGAGCGATTTCGCGTTTTAAGAAGCATTAGAACTCTATTGCTTCGTTACGTAGACAACTGCCACCGCTATTTCCTAGCAAGGAAGTGTCGCATTTACATTCTTTTGAAGTGAATACGGGGTATGCATAACACTGAACAATGAATATTATACCTTATCATGAAACATAGAAATGAGATGCGATATGGCGATTTAAGAAGCATTAGAACCCTAATGCTTCAATACGTAGACATCTGCAAACGCCATTTCCAAGCAAGGAAGTGTCGCATTTACATTCTTTTGAGTGAGTACGAAGTATACATGACGCTCCGCAATGAATATTATATCTTATCATAAAACATGGAAATGAGATGCGATATCTAGTTTTAAGAAGCATTAGAACTCTGTTGCTTCGATCCGTAGACATCTCCCATTGCTATTTCCTAGCGAGGAAGTGTCTCATTTACATTCTTTTGAAGTGAATTCGATGTATACGAACCAGTCCACAATGAATATTATATATTATCATGAAGGATAGAAATGAGATGCGATATCGCGATTTAAGAAGCATTAGAACTCTAATGCTTCGATACGTAGATATCTGCAAATGCAATTCCCGAGCAAGGAACTGTCGCATTTCCATTCGTTTGAAGTGTATGCGAGGTATACAAGACACTTCGCAATGAATATTATATCTTATCATAAAACATAGGATTGAGATGCGAAATCTCGTTATAAGAAGCATTAGAACTATATTGCTTCGATACGCAGACATCTGCAGACGCTATTCCCTAGCAAGGAACTGTCGCATTTACATTCTTTTGAAGTGAATACGTGGTATCCATGACACTTCGCAATGAATATTATACCTTATCATGAAACATAGAAATGAGATGCGATAACGTTACTTAAGAAGCAGTAGATCTATACAGCTTCGATACGTAGACATCTGCCAACGCTATATCCTAGCAAGGGAGTGTCGTATTTACATTCATTTGAAGTGTATGCGACGTATACAAGACACTTCGCAATGAATATTATATCTTATCATGAAACATAGAAATGAGATGCGATATCGCGTTTTGAGAAGCATTAGAACCCTAATGCTACGATACGTAGGCATCTGCAACCGCTATTTCCTAGCAAGGAAGTGTCGCATTTACATTCATTTGAAGTGTATGCGACGTATACAAGACACTTCGCAATGAATATTATATCTTATCATGAATCATAGAAATGTGATGCGATATCGCGTTTTAAGAAGCATTAGAACTCGATTGCTTCGATACGTAGACATCTGCAAGCGCTATTTCCTAGCAATGAAGTGCCGCATTTACAATCTTTTGAAGTGTATACGAGGTATACATAACACTTCGCAATGAATATTATATCTTATCGTGAAGCATAGAAATGAGAAGCGATATCGCGTTTTAAGTAGCATTAGAACTCTATTGCTTCGATACGTAGACATCTGCAAACGCTATTTCCTAGCAAGGAACTGCAGCATTTACGTTCATTTGAAGTGTATGCGAGGTATAAGTGACACTTCGCAATGAATATTATATCTTATCATGGAACATAGAAATGAGATGCGATATCGCGTTTTGAGAAGCAATAGAACACCATTGCTACGATACGTAGACTTCTGCAAACGCTATTTCCTAGCAAGGAAGCGTCGAATTTACATTCTTTTGAAGTGAATACGAGGTATACATGACACTTCGCAAAGAATATTTTATCTTATCATGAAACTTAGGAATGAGATGCGATATCGCGTTTTAAGAAGCATTAGAACTCTATTGCTACGATACGTAGACATCTGCAAACGCTATTTCCTAGCAACGAAGTGTCGCATTTACATTCCTTTGAAGTGAATACGAGGTATACATGACACTTCGCAAAGAATATTAGAGCTTATCATGAAACAAAGTAATGCGATGCGATATCGCGTTTTAAGAAGCATTAGAATTCTATTGCTACGACACGTAGACATCTGTAAACGCTATTTCCTAGCAATGAAGTGTCGCATTTACATTCTTTTGAAGTGAAAACGAGGTATACATGACACTCCGCAATGAATATTATATCTTATCGTAAAACATAGGAGTGAGATAGAATATCTCGTTTTAAGAGGCATTAGTACTCTGTTGCGTCCATACGTAGACATCTGCCATTGCTATATCCTAGCAAGGAAGTGTTGCATTTACATTCATCTGAAGTGAATACGAGATATACATAACACTCCACAATGAATATTATATCTTATCATGAACCAGAAATGAGGAGCGATATCGCGTTTTAAGAAGCTTTAGAACTCTACTGCTTCGATACGGAGACATCTGCAAACGCTATTTCCTAGCAAGGAAGTGCTGCATTTACATTCATTTGAAGTGTGGACGAGGAATACATAACACTTCGCAGTGAATATTATATCTTATCATGAAGCGTTGAAATGAGATGCTATATCTCGTTTTAAGAAGCATTACAACTCTATTGCTTCGATACGTAGATATCTGCAAACTCTATTTCCTAGCAAGGAAGTGTCGCATTTACATTCATTTGATGTGTATGCGAGGTACACATGACACTTCGCAATGAATATTATATCTTATCATGAAACATAGAAATGAGATGCGATATCGCGTTTTGAGAAGCATTAGAACAACATTGCTACGATACGTAGACATCTGGAAACGGTACTTCCTAGCAAGGAAGTGTCGCATTTACATTCTTTGTAAGTGTTAACGAGATAAACATATCCCTCCTCAGTGAATATTATAACTTATCGTGAAACAAAGGAATGCGATGCGATATCACGTTTTGAGAAGCAGTAGAACTCCAATGCTACGATACGCAGACATCTGCAAACGCTATTCCCTAGCAAGGAAGTGTCGCATTTACATCCTTTTGAAGTGAATGCGTGGTATACATGACACTCCGCAATGAATATTTAATCTTATCATGAAACATAGAAATGAGATGCGATATCGCGATTTATAAGGCATTAGAACTCTATTGCTTCGATACGTAGACTTCTGCAAACGCTATGTCCTAGCAAGGAAGTGTCGCATTTACATTCATCTGAAGTGAATACGAGATATACATAACGCTCCACAATGAATATTATATCTTATCATGAACCAGAAATGAAATGCGATATCGTGTTATGAGAAGCATTAGAAATCTATTGCTACGATACGTAGACATCTGTAAACGCTACTTCCTAGCAAGGAAGTGTCGCATTTATATTCATTTCAAGTGTATGAGTGGTATACATGACACTTCGCAATGAATATTATATCTTATCATGAAACATAGAAATGAGATGCGATATCTCGTTTTAAGAAGCATTAGAACTCTATTGCTTCGATAAGTAGACCTCTACAGACGCTATTTGCAAGTCCGGAAGTGTCGCATTTACATTCATTTGAAGTGAATACGAGGCATACATGACACTTCTCGATGAACATTATATCTTGTCATAAAATATAGAAATGAGAAGCGATATCTTGTTTTAAGAAGCATTAGAACTCTATTGCTTCGATACGTAGACATCTGCCAACGCTATTTCCTAGCAAGGAAGTGCCGCACTTACATTCTTTTGAAGTATAGACGAGATATACACAACACTTCGCATTGTATATTATATTTTTTCATGAAATATAGAAATGAGATGCGATAACTCGTTTTAAGAAACAAAAGAAATCCATTGCTTCGATACGTGGATATCTGCAAACGCTATTTCCTATCAAGGAACTGTCGCATTTGTATCCATTTAAAGTGTATGCGAGGTATACATGACACTCCACAATGTATATTATATCTTATCATGAAACATAGAAATGGGATGCGATATCGCGTTTTAAGAAGCATTAGAACTCCATTTCTTCTATATGCAGACATCTGCAAACTCTATATCCTATCAAGCAAGTGTCGCATTTACATTCATTTGAAGTGTATGCGAGGTATACATGACACTTTGCAATGAATATCATATCTTATAGTGAAACATAGAAATGAGATGCTATATCGCGTTTTAAGAAGCATTAGAACTCCATTGCTTCGATACGTAGACAACTGCAAACGCTACTTCCTAGCAAGGTAGTGTTGCACTTACATTCATTTGAAGAGTATACGAGGCACACGTAATACTTCGCAATGAGTATTATATCTTATCATGAAACATAGAAATGAGATGCGATATCGCGTTTCAAGAAGCATTAGAACTCTATTTCTTCGATGCGTAGACATCTGGAAACGCTATTTCCTAGCAGGGAACTGTGGCATTTACATTCATTTGAAGTGTAGACGAGGTATGCATAACACTTCGAAATGAGTATTATATCTTATCATGAAACATGGAAATGAGATGCGATATCTCGTTTTATGAATCATTAGAACGCTATTGCTTCGATACGTAGACATCTGCAAGTGCCACTTCCTAGAGTCGAAGTGTCGCATTTACATTCTTTTGAAGTGAATACGATGTATACATGACACTTCGCAATGAATATTCTATCTTACCATGAAACATAGAAATGTGATGCGATATCTCGTTTTAAGAAGCGTTAGAACTCTTTTGCTTCGATACGTAGACATCTGCAAACGCTATTTCCTAGCAAGGAAGTGTCGCATTTACATTAATTTGAAGCTGAGACAAGGAATACATAACACTTTGCAAATCATATAATATCTTACCATGAAACATAGAAATGAGATGCGATATCGCGTTTTAAGAAGCATTAGAACTCTATTGCTATGATACCTAGACATCTGCAGACGCTATTACCCAGCAAGGAAGTGTCGCATTTACATTCATTTGAAGTGTAGACGAGGAATACATAACACTTCGCAAATCATATTACATCTTACCATGAAACATAGAAATGAGATGCGATATCGCGTTTTAAGAAGAATTAGAACACTATTGCTACGATAGGTAGACATCTGCAGACGCTATTTCCTAGCAAGGAAGTGTCGCATTTACATTCATTTGAAGTGTAGACGAGGAATACATAACACTTCGCAAATCATATTATATCTTACCATAAAACATAGAAATGAGATGCGATATCGCGTTTTAAGAAGCATCAGAAATCCATTGCTACGATACGTAGACATCTGCAAGCGCTATTTCCTTGCAAGGAAGTGTCGCATTTACATTCATTTGAAGTGTAGACGAGGAATACATAACACTTCGCAAATCATATTATACCTTACCATGAAACATAGAAATGAGATGCGATATCGCGTTTTAAGAAGAATTAGAACACTATTGCTACGATAGGTAGACATTTGCAAACGCTATTTCCTGGCAAGGAAGTGTCGCATTTACATTCATTTGAAGTCTAGACGAGGAATACATAATAATTCGCAATGAATATTATATCTTATCATGAAACATAAATATGAGATGCAATATCTCGTTTTAAGAAGCATTTGAACTCTATTGCTTCGATACGTAGACATCTGCAAACGCTATTTCCTTGCAAGGAAGTGTCGCATTCACATTCATTTGAAGTGTAGACGAGGTATACATAACACTTCGCAAATCATGTTATATCTTACCATGAAACATAGAAATGAGATGCGATATCGCGTTGTAAGAAGCATTAGAACTCTATTGCTTCGATACGTAGACATCTGCAAACGCTATTTCCTTGCAAGGAAGTGCCGCATTTACATGCACTTGAAGTGTAGGCGAGGAATACATAACACTTCGCAATGAATATTATATCTTATCATGAAACATAGATATCAGACGCAGTATCTCGTTTTAAGAAGCATTTGAACTCTATTGCTTCGAAACGTAGACATCTGCAGACGCTATTTCCTAGCAAGGAACTGTCGCATTTACATTCATTTGATGTGTAGACGAGGAATACATGACACTTCGCAAATCATATTACATCTTACCATGAAACATAGAAATGAGATGCGTTATCGCGTTTGAAGAAGCATTAGAACTCTATTGCTACGATACCTAGACATCTGCAGACGCTATTTCCTAGCAAGGAAGTGTCGCATTTACTTTCATTTGAATCGTAGACGAGGAATGCATAACACTTCTCAAATCATATTATACCTTACCATGAAACATAGAAATGAGATGCGATATCGCGTTTTAAGGAGAATTAGAACACTATTGCTACGATAGGTAGACATCTGCAGACGCTATTTCCTAGCAAGGAAGTGTCGCATTTACATTCATTTGAAGTGTAGACGAGGAATACATAACACTTCGCAAATCATATTACATCTTACCATAAAACATAGAAATGAGATGCGATATCGCGTTTTAAGAAGCATCAGAAATCCATTGCTACGATACGTAGACATCTGCAAACGCTATTTCCTTGCAAGGAAGTGTCGCATTTACATTCATTTGAAGTGTAGACGAGGAATACATAACACTTCGCAAATCATATTATATCTTACCATAAAACATAGAAATGAGATGCGATATCGCGTTTTAAGAAGCATCAGAAATCCATTGCTACGATACGTAGACATCTGCAAGCGCTATTTCCTTGCAAGGAAGTGTCGCATTTACATTCATTTGAAGTGTAGACGAGGAATACATAACACTTCGCAAATCATATTATACCTTACCATGAAACATAGAAATGAGATGCGATATCGCGTTTTAAGAAGAATTAGAACACTATTGCTACGATAGGTAGACATTTGCAAACGCTATTTCCTTGCAAGGAAGTATCGCATTCACATTCATTTGAAGTGTAGACGAGGAATACATGACACTTCGCAAATCATGTTATATCTTACCATGAAACATTGAAATGAGATGCGATATCGCGTTTTAGGAAGCATTAGAAAGCTATTGCTACGTTACGTAGACATCTGCAAACGCTATTTCCTAGCGAGGAAGTATCGCATTCACATTCATTTGAAGTGTAGACGAGGAATACATAACACTTCGCAAATCATATTATATCTTACCATGAATCATAGAAATGAGATGCGATATCGCGTTTTCAGTATCATAAGAACTCTATTGTTACGATACGTAGACATCTGCAAACGCTATTTCCTTGGAAGGAGGTGTCGCATTTACGTTCATTTGAATCGTAGACGAGGAATGCATAACACTTCGCAAATCATATTATATCTTACCATGAAACATAGAAATGAGATGCGATATCGCGTTTTAAGAAGCATTTGAACTCTATTGCTTCGATACGTAGACATCTGCAAACGCTATTTCCTTGCAAGGAAGTGTCGCATTTACATACTGTTGAAGTGTAGACGAGGAATACATAACACTTCGCAAATCATATTATATCTTACCATAAAACATAGAAATGAGATGCGATATCGCGTTTTAAGAAGCATCAGAAATCCATTGCTACGATACGTAGACATCTGCAAACGCTATTTCCTTGCAAGGAAGTGTCGCATTTACATTCATTTGAAGTGTAGACGAGGAATACATAACACTTCGCAAATCATATTATACCTTACCATGAAACATAGAAATGAGATGCGATATCGCGTTTTAAGAAGAATTAGAACACTATTGCTACGATAGGTAGACATTTGCAAACGCTATTTCCTTGCAAGGAAGTGTCGCATTTACATTCATTTGAACCGTAGACGAGGAAAAGCATAACACTTCGCAATGAATATTATATCTTATCATGAAACATAAATATGAGATGCAATATCTCGTTTTAAGAAGCATTTGAACTCTATTGCTTCGATACGTAGACATCTGCAAACGCTATTTCCTTGCAAGGAAGTGTCGCATTCACATTCATTTGAAGTGTAGACGAGGTATACATAACACTTCGCAAATCATGTTATATCTTACCATGAAACATAGAAATGAGATGCGATATCGCGTTGTAAGAAGCATTAGAACTCTATTGCTTCGATACGTAGACATCTGCAAACGCTATTTCCTTGCAAGGAAGTGCCGCATTTACATTCACTTGAAGTGTAGGCGAGGAATACATAACACTTCGCAATGAATATTATATCTTATCATGAAACATGGATATGAGATGCAGTATCTCGTTTTAAGAAGCATTTGAACTCTATTGCTTCGATACGTAGACATCTGCAGACGCTATTTCCTAGCAAGGAACTGTCGCATTTACATTCATTTGATGTGTAGACGAGGAATACATGACACTTCGCAAATCATATTACATCTTACCATGAAACATAGAAATGAGATGCGTTATCGCGTTTGAAGAAGCATTAGAACTCTATTGCTACGATACCTAGACATCTGCAGACGCTATTTCCTAGCAAGGAAGTGTCGCATTTACTTTCATTTGAATCGTAGACGAGGAATGCATAACACTTCGCAAATCATATTATACCTTACCATGAAACATAGAAATGAGATGCGATATCGCGTTTTAAGAAGAATTAGAACACTATTGCTACGATAGGTAGACATCTGCAGACGCTATTTCCTAGCAAGGAAGTGTCGCATTTACAATCATTTGAAGTGTAGAAGAGGAATACATAACACTTCGCAAATCATATTACATCTTACCATAAAACATAGAAATGAGATGCGATATCGCGTTTTAAGAAGCATCAGAAATCCATTGCTACGATACGTAGACATCTGCAAACGCTATTTCCTTGCAAGGAAGTGTCGCATTTACATTCATTTGAAGTGTAGACGAGAAATACATAACACTTCGCAAATCATATTATATCTTACCATAAGACATAGAAATGAGATGCGATATCGCGTTTTAAGAAGCATCAGAAATCCATTGCTACGATACGTAGACATCTGCAAGCGCTATTTCCTTGCAAGGAAGTGTCGCATTTACATTCATTTGAAGTGTAGACGAGGAATACATAACACTTCGCAAATCATATTATACCTTACCATGAAACATAGAAATGAGATGCGATATCGCGTTTTAAGAAGAATTAGAACACTATTGCTACGATAGGTAGACATTTGAAAACGCTATTTCCTTGCATGGAAGTGTCGCATTTACATTCATTTGAACCGTAGACGAGAAAAAGCATAACACTTCGCAATGAATATTATATCTTATCATGAAACATAGATATGAGATGCAATATCTCGTTTTAAGAAGCATTTGAACTCTATTGCTTCGATACGTAGACATATGCAAACGCTATTTCCTTGCAAGGAAGTGTCGCATTCACATTCATTTGAAGTGTAGACGAGGTATACATGACACTTCGCAAATCATGTTATATCTTACCATGAAACATAGAAATGAGATGCGATATCGCGTTGTAAGAAGCATTAGAACTCTATTGCTTCGATACGTAGACATCTGCAAACGCTATTTCCTTGCAAGGAAGTGTCGCATTTACATTCACTTGAAGTGTAGGCGAGGAATACATAACACTTCGCAAATCATATTATATCTTACCATGAAATATAGAAAGGAGATGCGATATCGCGTTTTAAGAAGCATTAGAACACCATTGCTACGATAGGTAGACATCTGCAGACGCTATTTCCTAGCAAGGAAGTGTCGCATTTACATTCATTTGAAGTGTAGACGAGGAATACATAACACTTCGCAAATCATATTATATCTTACCATAAAACATAGAAATGAGATGCGATATCGCGTTTTAAGAAGCATCAGAAATCCATTGCTACGATACGTAGACATCTGCAAGCGCTATTTCCTTGCAAGGAAGTGTCGCATTTACATTCATTTGAAGTGTAGACGAGGAATACATAACACTTCGCAAATCATATTATACCTTACCATGAAACATAGAAATGAGATGCGATATCGCGTTTTAAGAAGAATTAGAACACTATTGCTACGATAGGTAGGCATTTGCAAACGCTATTTCCTTGCAAGGAAGTATCGCATTCACATTCATTTGAAGTGTAGACGAGGAATACATGACACTTCGCAAATCATGTTATATCTTACCATGAAACATAGAAATGAGATGCGATATCGCGTTTTAGGAAGCATTAGAAAGCTATTGCGACGTTACGTAGACATCTGCAAACGCTATTTCCTAGCGAGGAAGTATCGCATTCACATTCATTTGAAGTGTAGACGAGGAATACATAACACTTCGCAAATCATATTATATCTTACCATGAATCATAGAAATGAGATGCGATATCGCGTTTTAAGTATCATAAGAACTCTATTGTTACGATACGTAGACATCTGCAAACGCTATTTCCTTGGAAGGAGGTGTCGCATTTACGTTCATTTGAATCGTAGACGAGGAATGCATAACACTTCGCAAATCATATTATATCTTACCATGAAACATAGAAATGAGATGCGATATCGCGTTTTAAGAAGCATTTGAACTCTATTGCTTCGATACGTAGACATCTGCAAACGCTATTTCCTTGCAAGGAAGTGTCGCATTTACATACTGTTGAAGTGTAGACGAGGAATACATAACACTTCGCAAATCATATTATATCTTACCATGAAATATAGAAAGGAGATGCGATATCGCGTTTTAAGAAGCATTAGAACTCTATTGCTACGATACGTAGACATCTGCAAACGCTATTTCCTAGCGAGCGAGTGTCGCATTTACATTCATTTGAAGTGTAGACGAGGAATACATAACACTTCGCAAATCATATTATATCTTACCATGAAACATAGAAATGAGATGCGATATCGCGTTTTAGGCAGCATTAGAACTCTATTGCTACGATACGTAGACATCTGCAAACGCTATTTCCTTGCAAGGAAGTGTCGCATTTACATTCATTTGAAGTGTAGACGGGGAATACGTGATACTTCGCAAATCATATTATATCTTACCATGAAACATAGAAATGAGATGCGATATCGCGATTTAAGAAGCTTTAGAACACTATTGCTTCGATACGTAGACATCTGCAAACGCTATTTCCTTGCAAGGAAGTGTCGCATTTACATTCATTTGAATCGTAGACGAGGAATACATAACACTTCGCAATGAATATTATATCTTATCATGAAACATAGATATGAGATGCAATATCTCGTTTTAAGAAGCATTTGAACTCTATTGCTTCGATACGTAGACATCTGCAAACGCTATTTCCCTGCAAGGAAGTGTCGCATTTACATTCATTTGAGGTGTAGACGAGGAATACATAACACTTCGCAAATCATATTATATCTTACCATGAAACATAGAAATGAGGTGCGATATCGCGTTTTAAGAAGCATTAGAAATCTATTGCTACGATACGTAGACATCCGCAAACGCTATTTCCTTGCAAGGAAGTGTCGCATTTACATTCATTTGAATCTTAGTCGAGGAATGCATAACACTTCGCTATGAATATTATATCTTATCATAAAACATAGATATGAGATGCAGTATCTCGTTTTAAGAAGCATTTAAACTCTATTGCTTCGATACGTAGACATCTGCAGACGCTATATCCTAGCAAGGAAGTGTCGCATTTACATTCATTTGATGTGTAGACGAGGAATACATGACACTTCGCAAATCATATTACATCTTACCATGAAACATAGAAATGAGGTGCGATATCGCGTTTTAAGAAGCATTAGAACTCTATTGCTACGATACCTAGACATCTGCAGACTCTATTTCCTAGCAAGGAAGTGTCGCATTTACTTTCATTTGAATCGTAGACGAGGAATGCATAACACTTCGCAAATCATATTATACCTTACCATGAAACATAGAAATGAGATGCGATATCGCGTTTTAAGAAGAATTAGAACACCATTGCTACGATAGGTAGACATCTGCAGACGCTATTTCCTAGCAAGGAAGTGTCGCATTTACATTCATTTGAAGTGTAGACGAGGAATACATAACACTTCGCAAATCATATTATATCTTACCATAAAACATAGAAATGAGATGCGATATCGCGTTTTAAGAAGCATTTGAACTCTATTGCTTCGATACGTAGACATCTGCAAACGCTATTTCCTTGCAAGGAAGTGTCGCATTTACATACTGTTGAAGTGTAGACGAGGAATACATAACACTTCGCAAATCATATTATATCTTACCATGAAATATAGAAAGGAGATGCGATATCGCGTTTTAAGAAGCATTAGAACTCTATTGCTACGATACGTAGACATCTGCAAACGCTATTTCCTTGCAAGGAAGTGTCGCATTTACATTCATTTGAAGTGTAGACGGGGAATACGTGATACTTCGCAAATCATATTATATCTTACCATGAAACATAGAAATGAGATGCGATATCGCGATTTAAGAAGCTTTAGAACACTATTGCTTCGATACGTAGACATCTGCAAACGCTATTTCCTTGCAAGGAAGTGTCGCATTTACATTCATTTGAATCGTAGACGAGGAATGCATAACACTTCGCAATGAATATTATATCTTATCATGAAACATAGATATGAGATGCAATATCTCGTTTTAAGAAGCATTTGAACTCTATTGCTTCGATACGTAGACATCTGCAAACGCTATTTCCCTGCAAGGAAGTGTCGCATTTACATTCATTTGAGGTGTAGACGAGGAATACATAACACTTCGCAAATCATATTATATCTTACCATGAAACATAGAAATGGGGTGCGATATCGCGTTTTAAGAAGCATTAGAAATCTATTGCTACGATACGTAGACATCCGCAAACGCTATTTCCTTGCAAGGAAGTGTCGCATTTACTTTCATTTGAATCGTAGACGAGGAATGCATAACACTTCGCAATGTATATTATATCTTATCATGAAACGTAGATATGAGATGCAATATCTCGTTTTAAGAAGCATTTGAACTCTATTGCTTCGATACGTAGACATCTGCAAACGCTATTTCCCTGCAAGGAAGTGTCGCATTTACATTCATTTGAGGTGTAGACGAGGAATACATAACAGTTCGCAAATCATATTATATCTTACCATGAAACATAGATATGAGATGCGATATCGCGTTTTAAGAAGCATTAGAAATCTATTGCCACGATACGTAGACATCTGCAAACGCTATTTCCTTGCAAGGAAGTGTCGCATTTACATTCATTTGAATCTTAGTCGAGGAATGCATAACACTTCGCTATGAATATTATATCTTATCATAAAACATAGATATGAGATGCAGTGTCTCGTTTTAAGAAGCATTTAAACTCTATTGCTTCGATACGTAGACATCTGCAGACGCTATTTCCTAGCAAGGAAGTGTCGCATTTACATTCATTTGATGTGTAGACGAGGAATACATGACACTTCGCAAATCATATTACATCTTACCATGAAACATAGAAATGAGGTGCGATATCGCGTTTTAAGAAGCATTAGAACTCTATTGCTACGATACCTAGACATCTGCAGACTCTATTTCCTAGCAAGGAAGTGTCGCATTTACTTTCATTTGAATCGTAAACGAGGAATGCGTAACACTTCGCAAATCATATTATACCTTACCATGAAACATAGAAATGGGATGCGATATCGCGTTTTAAGAAGAATTAGAACACCATTGCTACGATAGGTAGACATCTGCAGACGCTATTTCCTAGCAAGGAAGTGTCGCATTTACATTCATTTGAAGTGTAGACGAGGAATACATAACACTTCGCAAATCATATTATACCTTACCATGAAACATAGAAATGAGATGCGATATCGCGTTTTAAGAAGAATTAGAACACTATTGCTACGATAGGTAGACATTTGAAAACGCTATTTCCTTGCAAGGAAGTGTCGCATTTACATTCATTTGAACCGTAGACGAGGAAAAGCATAACACTTCGCAATGAATATTATATTTTATCATGAAACATAGATATGAGATGCAATATCTCGTTTTAAGAAGCATTTGAACACTATTGCTTCGATACGTAGACATATGCAAACGCTATTTCCTTGCAAGGAAGTGTCGCATTCACATTCATTTGAAGTGTAGACGAGGTATACATAACACTTCGCAAATCATGTTATATCTTACCATGAAACATAGAAATGAGATGCGATATCGCGTTGTAAGAAGCATTAGAACTCTATTGCTTCGATACGTAGACATCTGCAAACGATATTTCTTAGCATGGGAGTGTCGCATTTACGTTCATTTGAATTGTATGCGAGATATACATAACACTCCACAATGAATATTATATCTTATCATGAAACGTGGAAGTGAGATGCAATATCGCGATTTTAGAAGCATTAGAACTCTATTGCTTCGATACATAGACATCTGCAAGCGCTATATCCTGGCAATGAAGTGTCGCAATTACATCCTTTTGAAGTGAATACGAAGTATACTTGACACTCCGCAATGAATATTGTATCTCATCATGAAACATACAAGTGAGATGCGATATCGCGATTTTAGAAACATTAGAACTCTATTGCTACGATACGTAGATATCTGCAGATGCTATTTCCTAGGAAGGAAGTGTCGCATTTATATTCTTTCGAAGTGAATACGAGGTATATATAACACTGCACAATGAATATTATATCTTATCATGAAACATAGAAATGAGATGCGATATGACGATTTAAGAAGCATTAGAACTCTATTGCTACGATACGTAGACATCTGCAGACGCTATTTCCTAGAAAGGAAGTGTCGCATTTACATTCATTTGAAGTGTATGCGAGGTACACATGACACTTCGCAATGAATATTGTATCTCATAATGAAACATTGAAATGAGATGCGATATCGCGTTTTAAGAAGCATTAGAACTCTATTGCTACGATACGTAGTCATCTGCAGGCTCTATTTCCCAGCAAGGAAGTGTCGCATTTACATTCTTTTGAAGTGAGTACGAGGTATACATAACACTCCACAATGAATATTATATCTTATCATGAAACATAGAAATGAGATGCGATATAGCGAATTAAGAAGTATTAGAACTCTATTGCTTCGATACGTAGACATCTGCAAACGCCACTTCCTTGCAAGGAAGTGTCGCATTTATAATCATTTGATGTGTATGCGAGGTATACATAACAGTCCACAATGAAAATTATATCTTATCATGAAACATAGAATTGAGATGAGATATCGCGTTTTGAGAGGCATTAAAACTCTCTTGCTACGATGCGTAAACATCTGCAAACGTTATTTCCTAGCAAGGAAGTGTCGCTTTCACATTCTTTTGAAGTGAATACGAGGTATACATAACACTCCACAATGAACATTATACCTTATCATGAAACATAGAAATGGGATGCGATATCGCGTTTTAAGAAGCATTAGAACTCTATTGCTACGATACGTAGACATCTGCAAACGCTATTTCCCAGCAAGGAAGTTGTCGCCTTACTTTCATTTGAGGTGAATACGAGGTATACATAACACTCCACAATGAAAATTATATCTTATCGTGAAACATAGAAATGAGGAGCGGTATCGCGTTTAAGAAACATTAGAACACATTTGCTACGATACGTAGACATCTGCGAACGCTATTACCTAGCAAGGAGTGTCGCATTTACATTCTTTTGAAGTGTAGGTGAGATATACATAACACTGCACAATGAATATTATATCTCTATCATGAACGTGGAAGTGAGATGCAATATCGCGATTTAGAAGGCATTAGAACTCTATTGCTTGGATACATACACATCTGCAAGCGCTATATCCTGGCAATGAAGTGTCGCAATACATCCTTTTGAAGTGAATACGAAGTATACATGACACTCCGCAATGATTATTGTATCTCATCATGAAACATACAAGTGAGATGCGATATCGCGATTTAAGATGCATTGGAACTCTATTGCTTCGATACGTAGACATCTGCAAACGCTACCTCCTAGCAAGGAAGTGTCGCATTTACATTCGTTGAAGTGAATACGAAATATATATGACACTCCGCAATGAATATTGTATCTTATGATAAAACATAGAAATGAGATGCGATATCGCGTTCTAAGAAGGATTAGAACTCTAATGCTACGATACGTAGACATCTGCCATCGCTATTTCCAAGCAAGGAAGTGTCGCATTTACATTCATTTGGAAGTGTAGACGAGATATACATAACACTGCACAATGAATATTATATCTTATTATGAAGCGTAGAAGTGAGCGTCCGATATGACGATTTAAGAAGCATTAGGACTCTATTGCTACGATACGTAGGCATCTGCAGACGCTATTTCCTAGAAAGGAAGTGTCGCATTTACATTCATTTGAAGTGAATGCGAGGTATACATGACACTTCGCAATGACTATTATATCTTATCATGAAACATAGAAATGGGATGCGATATCGCGTTTTATGAAGCGGTAGAACTCTATTGCCTACCGATACGTAGACATCTGCAAACGCTATTTCCTAGGAATGAAGTGTCTCATTTACATTCATTTGAAGTGTATGCGAAGTGTAAGGGACACTTCGCAATGAATATACCTTATCACGAATATAGAAATTAGATGCGATATCGCGATTTTGGAAGCTTAGAACTCTAATGCATCGATACGTTGTCACGTCACGAGGGTGGAAAATTTCCGCTTTACTCGGACACTACACGCAGCCAGTTCGCGGAAACGGCTCGCTTAATTGCGACTAATGCCGCGTTCCTTCCGTGGGACAACGAACGCTTTTACGAACACGCTAACGCGGTAAATGTGGAAAAATCCTACCTTTGCCGTCTTGATAGCGAACAAATCAATATTCATTCCTGAGATATCTCTGCTTCCGTGGATCGTAGTCTGGTATCGATGCTGCGTAAGGACTGCGAGGCTGCATGTCCAAGGGATGAGCGCCCAGGGTTGCGGGGATTCAGCAATGTTCGGCTTCCTTGGATCGGATAAGGTTGTCGGCGTGGAACGTTGAGAAGTCACGAGGACGGTGGCGGATGCACAGATCGACGGTAAGGCTTTGGTGCCCACGTATTCACGTACGAGACGGCGTAGGAAGTTCTTCCTTCCCGCACGTCTTCGAGCCTTTCGCTTCGAATTACTGCACATTCGCATCTAACTTCAGCAGACTAGATACGACTCGGGTAAGCGGCGGTCCGCTCTAGCCTGTCGGTCCAGAGAGTGAAATGTCGACGTTATCTGCACGCAGTCTCTCGTACGGGTCAGCGAAGCTGAGCGGCGGTCCGCTCTAACCAGCTGATTACGAATGATCGACTAACGATTGGTTTGAATGTAGAATGTCCACGCGTTGGCTCGTGGAAGAACTCGTAGGATAAGAATGAAGTTAATGGAAATTATCAATAACTGAACTAGTAGTTAGGTGGTAAAATCAAAGTATATTCTAAGTTAATCCTAAGCTAACACTGTACTTTCCCTAAGACTAAGTTAAAAGTAGACATAATTGTTTAGGATTGGAATTAGAACTAGACTCGATGATTGGAATTGAACTTGAATTTAGAATAGAATTACGAACACCTCTGACTAAGGTGGATAATAGCCCGTAGGCATTAGAGCTCTCTAATGATCAGCTTGGAACGCAGCTCGGAGAAAACTGCCTTTCGGATCGCGGGTCCGCGCCCTCCTTAGGTCGCGTGGCGCCCGAGTCGCTGGACCCCGGAGTGGGGTAGCCGCTCGGTCCGCGCAGTGGGGCGGCCGGTCGGAGTGGGGCGCGGCTCGCGTTACGCGTGAGCCGCGCGCGTCGGACACCCGCCAGAGCGTACCTCAACTTATAATTATGGATATTTATATTGATCTTGGAACCTATGTGTGTGTTGTTTGCGTATGTACAATGTATGTGTCGAGTACTTAGATCTAGAGTACGATTTTCGAATATATACATTGGAAATAGGAATAACGCTGTAATGGTGTAGGTGATTCGCTGTTGTGCCCAGTGGTCCAGTCGTCTGGTTGGATGCTGCACCTTTCCTGGCTTTGGAAATGCTGCACGTTGTCACACGGTCGATCGGTCGAACTCCTAGGTCTTCGTACCTTGATAGCAGCCATGGCTCGGCGGACGAGGTGTATGTTTGGTTGTGGTGGCGCATGTCCCGTGTGCTTAGGTGCTGCTGACGGTGAGTACGTCGCTGCCGGATGCTGTGGGAGGCGCTGGGGGATGGAAGGCAGTACGCGAGACGTTACAACGTAGACATCTGGAAAGCTATTTCCTAGCAAGGAAGTGTCGCATTGACATTCTTTTGAGGTGAATACGAAGTAGACATAACACTCCACAATGAATATTATATCTTATCACGAAACATGGAAATGAGACGCGATATCGCGATTTAAGATGCATTAGAACTCTATTGCTTCGATATGTAGACATCTGGAAACGCTATTTAATAGCAAGGAAGTGTCGCACTTACATTCTTTTGACGCGAATGCGGGGTATACGTAACACTACACAATGAATATTATACCTTATCACGAAACATAGAAATGGGATGCGATATCGCGTTTGAGAAGCGTTAGAACTCTATTGCTGCGATACGTAGACACCTGCAAACGCTATTTCCTAGGAAGGAAGTGTCGCATTTACATTCATCTGAAGTGAATACGAGGTATGCATAACACTCCACAATGAATATTATATCTTGTCATGAAACATAGAAATGAGATGCGATATCGCGATTTATAAGGCATTAGAACTCTATTGCTTCGATACGTAGACTTTTGCAAACGCTATATCCTAGCAAGGAAGTGTCGCATTTACATTCATCTGAAGTGAATACGAGGTATACATAACACTCCACAATGAATATTATATCTTATCATGAACCAGAAATGAGGAGAAATATCGCGTTTTAAGAAGCTTTAGAACTCTACTGCTTCGATACGGAGACATCTGCAAACGCTATTTCCTAGCAAGGAAGTGCTGCATTTACATTCATTTGAAGTGTGGACGAGGAATACATAACACTTCGCAATGAATATTATATCTCATCATGAAACGTTGAAATGAGATGCGATATCTCGTTTTAAGAAGCATTAGAACTCTATTGCTTCGATACGTAGATATCTGCAAACGCTATTTACTAGCAAGGAAGTGTCGCATTTACATTCATTTGATGTGTATGCGAGGTACACATGACACTGCGCAATGAATATTATATCTTATCATGAAACATAGAAATGAGATGCGATATCGCGTTTTGAGAAGCATTAGAACACCACTGCTACGATACGTAGACTTCTGCGAACGCTATTTCCTAGCAATGAAGTGTCGCATTTAAACTCGTTTGAAGTGTATGCGAGGTATACAAGACACTTCGCAATGAATATTATATCTTATCGTGAAACATAGAAATGAGATGCGATATCGCGTTTGGAGAAGCATTAGAACTCTATTGCTTCGATACGTAGACATCTGCAAACGCTACTTCCTAGCAAGGAAGTGTCGCATTTACATTCTTTTGAAGTGAATACGATGTATACATGACACTCCGCAATGAATATTATATCTTATCGTAAAACATAGGAGTGAGATGCAATATCTCGTTTTAAGAAGCATTAGTACTCTGTTGCGTCCATACGTAGACATCTGCCATTGCTATATCCTAGCAAGGAAGTGTTGCATTTACATTCATCTGAAGTGAATACGAGATATACATAACACTCCACAATGAATATTATATCTTATCATGAACCAGAAATGAGGAGCGATATCGCGTTTTAAGAAGCTTTAGAACTCTACTGCTTCGATACGGAGACACCTGCAAACGCTATTTCCTAGCAAGGAAGAGCTGCATTTACATTCATTTGAAGTGTGGACGAGGAATACATAACACTTCGCAGTGAATATTATATCTTATCATGACACGTTGAAATGAGATGCTATATCTCGTTTTAAAAAGCATTACAACTCTATTGCTTCGATACGTAGATATCTGCAAACTCTATTTCCTAGCAACGATGTGTCGCATTTACATTCCTTTGAAGTGAATACAAGGTATACATGACACTTCGCAAAGAATATTATAGCTTATCATGAAACAAAGGAATGCGATGCGATATCGCGTTTTAAGAAGCATTAGAATTCTATTGCTACGACACGGAGACATCTGCAAACGCTATTTCCTAGCAAGGAAGTGCTGCATTTACATTCATTTGAAGTGTAGACGAGGAATACATAACACTTCGCAAGTATATTATATCTTATCATGAGGCACAGAAATGAGATGCGATATCGCGATTTATAAGGCATTAGAACTCTATTGCTTCGATACGTAGACTTCTGCAAACGCTACATCCTGGCAAGGAAGTGTCGCATTTACATTCATCTGAAGTATATACGAGATATACATAACACTCCACAATGAATATTATATCTTATCATGAACCAGAAATGAGGAGCGATATCGCGTTTTAAGAAGCTTTAGAACTCTATTGCTACGATACGTAGATATCTGGAAACGCTATTTCCTAGCAAGGAAGTGACGCAATTACATTCATTTGAAGTGTGTGCGAGGTATACATGACACTTCGCAATGAATATTATATCTTATCATGAAACATAGAAATGAGATGCGATATCGCGTTTTAGGAAGTATTAGAACTCTATTACTTCGATACGTAGACATCTGCAAACGCTACTTCCTAGCGAGGAAGTCTCGCATTTACATTCTTTTGAAGTGAATACGAGGTACACATATCACTCCAGAATGAATATTATACCTTATCATGAAGCATAGAAATTTGATGCGATAACCCGTTCTAAGAAGCATTAGAACCCTATTACTTCGATACGTAGACTTCTGCAAACGCTATTTAATAGCAAGGAAGTGTCGCACTTACATCCCTTTGAAGTGAATGCGAGCTATACATAACACTGCACTATGAATATTATATCTTAGCAAGAAACATAGAAATGAGATGCGATATTGCGAATTAAGAAGCATTAGAACTCTATTGCCTCGATACGTAGACATCAGGAAACGATATTTCCTAGAAAGGAAGTGTCGCATTTACATTTATTTGAAGTGTAGACGAGGAATACATAACACTTCGCAATGAATATTATATCTTATGATGAAACGTAGAAATGAGATGCGATATCGCGGTTTGAGAAGCACTAGAGCTCTATTTCTACGATACGTAGACATCTGGAAACGTAGTTTGCTAGAAAGTAAGTGTCGCATTTATATTCATTTGAAGTGTAGACAAGATATACATATCCCTCCTCAACGAATATTGTATCTTATGATGAAACATAGAAATGAGATGCGATATCGCGTTTTAAGAAGCATTAGAACTCTATTGCTACAATACGTAGACATCTGCAAACGCTATTTCCTAGCATTGAAGTGTCGTATTTACATTCTTTTGATGTGAATACGAGGTATACATAACACTCCAAAATGAATTTTATATCTTATCATGAAACATAGAAATGAGATGCGATATCGTGTTTTGAGAAGCATTAGAAATCTATTGCTACGATACGTAGACATCTGGAAACGCTATTACCTAGAAAGCAAGTGTCGCATTCACATTCTTTTGAAGTGAATACGAAGTATACATGACAATCCGCAATGAATATTATATCTTATCCTAAAACATAGAAATGAGATGCGATATCTCGTTTTAAGAAATATTAGAACTCTATTGCTACGATACGTAGATATCTGCAAACGCTATTTCCTAGGAAGGAAGTGTCGCATTTACACTCCTTTGACGTGAATACGAGGTGTACATGGCACTTCGCAATGAATATTATATCTTCTCATGAAACATAGAAATGAGTCGCGATATCGTGTTTTAGGAAGAGTTAGAACTCTATTGCTACGATACGTAGTCATCTGCAAACAGTACTTCCTAGCAAGGAAGTTTCGCATTTACATTCTATTGATGTGAACACGAGGTATACATAACACTCCACAATGAATATTATATCTTATCATTAAACATAGAAATGAGATGCTGTATCCCGCTTTAAGATGCATCAGAATTCTATTGCTACGATACGTAGACATCTGCAAACGCTATTTCCTAGCAAGGAAGTGTCGCATTTATATTCCTTTGACGTTAATACGAGGTGTCCATGACACTCCGGAATGAATATTATATCTTCTCATGAAACATAGAAATGAGTCCCGATATCTTGTTTTAGGAAGCGTTAGAACACTATTGCTACGATACGTAGAAATCTGCAAACGCTATTTCCTAGCAAGGAAGTGTCGCATTTACTTTCATTTGAGGTGAATACG
Organism: Xylocopa sonorina; assembly: GCF_050948175.1. Taxonomy (NCBI): domain Eukaryota; kingdom Metazoa; phylum Arthropoda; class Insecta; order Hymenoptera; family Apidae; genus Xylocopa; species Xylocopa sonorina. Next base: position 80,902 of record NW_027490120.1, read on the forward strand.
AGGTATACATAACACTCCACAATGAAAACTATATCTTATCGTGAAACATAGAAATGAGGAGCGGTATCGCGTTTTAAGAAGCATTAGAACACTTTTGCTACGATACGTAGACATCTGCGAACGCTATTCCCTAGCAAGGAAGTGTCGCATTTACATTCTTTTGAAGTGAATGCGAGGTATACATATCATTCCACAATGAATATTATATCTTATCATGAAACATAGAAATGTGATGCGATTTGGCGATTTAAGAAGCATTAGAACTCTATTGCTTCGATACGTAGACATCTGGAAACGCTAATTCCTAGCATGGAAGTCTGGCACATTCATTCAATTGAAGTGTACACGAGGTATGCGTAACACTTCGCAATGAGTATCATATCACATCATGAAACATAGAAATGAGATGTGATATCACGTTTTAAGAAGCATCAGAACTCTATTACTACGATACGTAGACATCTGCAAACGCTATTTCCTAGGAAGAATGTGTCGCATTTACATTCTTTGGAAGTGAATACGAAGTATGCATGACACTCCGCAATGAATATTATATCTTATCATAAAACGTAGAAGTGAGATGCTATATCGCGTCTTAAGAAGCATTAGAACCCTATTGCTTCGATACGCAGACATCTGCAAACGCTATTTCCTAGCAAGGAAGTGTCGCATTTACATTCCTTTGACGTGAATACGAGGTGTACATGACACTTCGCAATGAAGATTGTATCTTCTCGTGAAACATAGAAATGGGTCGCGATATCTTGTTTTAGGAAGCGTCAGAACTCTATTGCTACGATACGTAGACATCTGCAAACGCTATTTCCTAACAATGGAGTGTCGCATTTGCATTCGTTTGAAGTGTATGCGAGGTATAAGTGACACTTCGCATTGAATATTATATCCTATCATGAAACATAGAAATGTGATGCGATATCTTGTTATAAGAAGCTTTAGAACTCTATAGCTACGATACGTAGAGTTCTGCAAACGCTATTTCCAAGGAAGGAAGTGTTGCATTTACATTCTTTTGAAGTGAGGACGAGGTATACATGACACGTCGCAATGAATATTATACCATATCATGAAACATAGAAATGTGTTGCGATACAGCGTTATGAGAAGCACTTGAACTCTAATTCTACGTTTCGATGACATCTGCAAACGCTATTTCCTAGCAAGGAAGTGTCGCTTTTACATTCATTTGAAGTGTATGCGAGGTATACATGACACTTCGCAATGAATACTATATCTTATCATGAAACATAGAAATGAGATGCGATATGCGTTTTAAGAAGAATTAGAACTCTATTACTACGATACGTAGATATCTGCAGACGCTATTTCCTAGGAAGGAAGTGTCGTATTTACATTCTTTTGAAGTGAATACGAGGCATACGTGACACTTCGCAATGAATACTATAGCTTATCATGGAACATAGAAATGAGATGCGACATAGCGTTTTATGAAGCATTAGAACTAAATTGCTACGATACGTAGACATCTGCAAACGCTACTTCCTAGCAAGGAAGTGTCGCACTTACATTCTTTTGAAGTGAATACGAGGCATACGTGACACTCCACAATGAATATTATATCTTGTCATGAAACATAGAAATGTGATGCGATATCGCGTTTTAAGAAGCATTAGAACTCTACTTCTTCGATACGTAGACATCTGGAAACGCTATTTCCTAGAAAGGATATGTCGCATTTACATTCATTTGATTTGCATGCGAGGTATACACAACACTCCACAATGAATATTATATCTTATGATGAAACACAGGAACGAGATGCGATATCGCGATTTAAGAAGTATTAGAATTCTATTGCTACGATACGTAGACATCTGCAATCGCTATCTAATAGCAAGGAAGTGTTGCACTTACATTCTTTTGAAGTGAATACGAGGGATACATAACACTGCACAGTGAATATTATATCATATTATGAGACATAGAAATGAGATGCGATATCGCTTTCTAAGAAGCGTTAGAACGCTATTGCTACGATACGTAGACATCTGCAAACGCTATTTCCTAGCATGGAAGTGTCGCATTTACATTCTTTCGAAGTGAATACGAGGTATACATAACACTGCACAGTGAATATTATATCTTATTATGAGACATAGAAATTAGATGCGTTTCGCGATTTAAGAAGCATTGGAACTCAGTTGCTTCGATACGTAGACATCTGCAAACGCTACTGCCAATCAAGGAAGTGCAGCATTTACATTCATTTGAAGTGAATACGAGGTATTCATGACACTTCGCAATGAATATTATATCTTATCATGAAACATAGAAATGAGATGCGGTATCGCGTTCCAAGAAGCATTAGAACCCTATTGCTCCGATAAGTAGACATCTGCAAACGCTACTTCCTAGCAATGAAGTGCCGCATTTACATTCTCTTGAAGTGAATACGTGGTATACATGACACTTCGCAATGAATATTATATCTTATCATGAAACATAGAAATGAGATGCGATATCGCGAATTAAGAATCGTTAGAACTCTATTGCTACGATACGTAGACGTTTGCAAACGCTATTTCCTAGCAAGGAAGTGTCGCATTTACATTCACTTGAAGTGTAGACGAGGTATACATAACACTCCACATTGAATGTTATATCTTATCATGAAACATAGAAATGAGATGCGATATCGCGATTTAAAAGGCATTAGAAATCTATTGCCTCGATACGTACACGTCTGCCATCGCTATTTCCTAGCAAGGAAGTGTCGCATTTACATTCATTTGAAGTGTATGCGAGGTATACATAACACTCCACATTGAATGTTATATCTTATCATGAAACATAGAAATGAGATGCGATATCGCGAATTAAGAATCGTTAGAACTCTATTGCTACGATACGTAGACGTTTGCAAACTCTATTTAATAGCAAGGAAGTGTCGCATTTACATTCATTTGGAGTGTAGGCGAGATATACATAACACTGCACAATGAATATTATATCTTATCATGAAACGTAGAAATGAGATGCGATATTGCGTTTTAAGAAGCGTTAGAAATCTATTGCTTCGAAAAGTAGACATCTGGAAACGTAATTTCCTAGAAACGAAGAGTCGCATTTACATTCTTTTGAAGTGAATACGAGGTATACATAACACTCCACAATGAATATTATATCTTATCTTGAAACGTAGAAATGAGATGCGATATCGCGTTTTAAGAAGAATTAGAACTCTATTGCTTCGGTACGTAGACATCTGGAAACGCTATTTCCTAGCAACGAAGTCTTGCATTTACATTCTTTTGAAGTGTAGACAAGGAATACATAACACATCGCAACGAATATTATATCTTATCATCAAACATAGAAATGAGATGCGATATCGCGATAGAAGTAACATTAGAACTCTAATGCTTCGATACGTAGACATCTGCAGACGGTTCTTCCTAGCAAGGAATTGTCGCATTTACATTAGTTTGAAGTGAATACGAGGTATACGTGACACTTCGGAATGAATATTATATCTTAACATGAAACATAGAAATGAGATGCGATATCGCAATTTAAGAAGCATTAGAACACTATTTCTTCGATACGTAGACATCTGCAAACGCTATTTCCTAGCAAGCAAGTGACGCATTATCATTTTTTTGAAGTGTATACGTGGCATACATGACACTTCATAATGAATATTTTACCTTATCATGAAACATAGAAATGAGATGCGATATGGAGATTTAAGAAGCAGTAGATCTCTATTTCTTCGATACGTAGACATCTGCCAACGCTATTTCCTAGCAAGGAAGTGTAGCATTTACATTCTTTTGAAGTGAATACGAGGTATACATGACACTTGGCAATTAATATTGTATCTTATCATGAAACATAGAAATGAGATGCGATATCGCGTTTTAAGAAGAATTAGAACTCTATTGCTACGATACGTAGAATCTGCAAACGCTATTTCCTAGCAAGTAAGTGTCGCATTTACATCCTTTTGAAGCGAATAGGAGGTATAAATAACACTGCACAATGAATATTATATCTTATCATGAAACAAAGAAATGAGATGCGTTATCGCGATTTAAGATGCAGTAGATCTCTATTGCTTCGATACGTAGACATCTGCCAACGCTATTTCCTAGCAAGGAAGTGTCGCATTTACATTCATTTGAAGTGTATGCGAGGTATACAAGACACTTCGCAATGAATATTGTATCTTATCATGAAACATGGAAATGAGATGCGATATCGCGATGTAAGCAGCATTAGGACTCTATTGCTTCGATACGCAGACATCTGCAAACGCTACTCCGTAGCAAGGAAGTGTCGCATTTACATTCTTCTGAAGTGAATACGAGGTACACATGACACTTCGCAATAAATATTATCTCTTATCATGAGACATAGGAATGAGATGCGATATCGCGTTTTAAGAAGCATTAGAACTCTATTGCTTTCGAAACGTAGACATCTGCGAACGCTATTTCCTAGCAAGGAATTGTCGCATGTATATCCATTTGAAGTGGATACGAGGTATACATGACATTTCGCAATGAATATTATATCTTATCATGAAACATAGAAATGAGATGCAATATCGCGATTTAAGAAGCGTTAGAACTCTATTGCTTCGATACGTAGACATCTGCAGGCGCTAGTTCCTAGCAAGGAAGTGTCGCATTTACATTCATTTGAAGTGTAGAACGAGATTTACATAACACTGCACAATGAATATTATATCTTATCATGAAACGTAGAAGTGAGATGCGATATCGCGATTTAAGAAGCATTAGAACTCTATTGCTTCGATACGTAGACATCTGCAGGCGCTAGTTCCTAGCAAGGAAGTGTCGCATTTACATTCATTTGAAGTGTATGCGAGGAATGCAAGGCACTCCGCAATGAATATTATATCTTATCATAAAGCATAGAAATGAGATGCAATATCTCGTTTTAAGAAGCATTAGAACTCAATTGCGTCCATACGTAGACATCTGCCATCGCTATATTCTAGCAAGGAAGTGTCGCATTTACATTCTTTTGAAGAGAATACGTGGTATACTTATCACTCCACAATGAATATTATATCTTATCATGAAACATCGAAATGGGATGCGATATCGCGTTTTGAGAAGCATTAGAACGTTATTGTTACGATACGTAGACATTTGCAAACGCTATTTCCTAGCAAGGAAGTGTCGCATTTATATTCTTTTGAAGTTAATACGAGGTATAAATAACACTGCATAATGAAAATTATATCTTGTCATGAAGGATAGAAATGAGATGCCATATCGCGATTTAAGATGCATTAGAACTCTAATGCTTCGATACGTAGACATCTGCCAACGCTATTTCCTAGTGTGACATCAGGCGTAGCGCCTGCCACCCATTACATACGTCAGCATCCTCGGAACCTCCAGCATCGACCCCTGGACAGAGACAACCTGCAATACTCGCCTGAAATATCGGCAAGCAGCAGAGTTCGCGCGCGCACGACCGCACGTACTCAGTCGTACCTGCAAGGAACGCTGTCTCGCTCGCACCTACGAGCAACCCTATCGCCCTCTCATCAGGAATTCCGCCCAACAGAGAGAAGAAGCCGCAGTCCGTCGCCGCAATGGGGACTTTTCCAGTTCAGAGAATCTACGTTGCCTGAACCTACATACTATTTCTAGAATAAGTCTATAATACTCATAGATATAAGTACTCGACACGAATTGTAACACACCACAACACACATGTAATTCTAAGTCCTTATTCTTAAGATTAGACGCTAGATGCGCCCAGGCTATCGACACGAGCCGCTAGCCCCACCACGATCCGCGAGTCCCCACTCGCTGGACCGCGCGCACCCTACCACGAGCGCCTGCGACCGTAGCGCCCCGCGAACCAAGGAGGTCCCAGACGCGCCTCGAGAGACACATTCGAGTCCTCGGGCTTCTAGAGTTAACATCGATCTTCCATCTCAAGCCGCCTCAATGTGGGGTCTAGGCTACGCGTTGCTATTTCCATTTTACTAGTTCTAACTTAGAATAATTTCACTTTTGTACACTGTAACTTAGAATATATTTTACTTTAGTTACTAAATCCTATCTACAAGTTCTTTTACCAGTTCTACTAGTTCCTATTCCAATAATTACTAAATCTAAACATAAAATACTATTTCTTACGTTAAAACATTATTCTTAAACTACAAATTCTACGACGTGTTCCTTCCAACAATTGGGTTGCGTTTGTTCACCTTGAAGGAGTATAGAACTCAGCTTTGCGACGTTGCGATAGAGCGGACCGCCGCTTATCCTTCTGAACATTGCCTGAAAGTACAGAAAAACTGGGTGAATGAAACGTGGATCCGGTTCGCGAAGAACACGACGCGCGGGTCGTAAGAATTTTGTTGGTTCACTTGCTCGTGAATACCTGGGAGATACACCCCGGGTCCTCGTACCGCAGCAACCTGTCGTCATCGTTCCGGTTCAGTCACAGTTTTCCGAAACGCCGATCAACGCCGATTCGCCTGCCTCTGCAGCCAACGTCTCTGCAATATCCACAGTCTCCGCTGAATCTACTCTGCATCCAGACCGCTGTTTCCCGTTTTGCTGGAAGTTAATCAAAGTCACCGACAACATCAACCGACCGATCGCTGTATCGATACCTACCAACGAACCTCGACGCATATTCTACCTGCGTATCGAGACTGAAGCCAGCGAAAGGTAAGGCTTTTCCATCATATCGCGAGTGTTTTCACCGCGTCGCGTAAGCCAAAAATATCGGGCCCGGTCGTAACGCGTTCCCGCGTACCGAAATCCGTATAAATAGGCTCGTGTCGTGAAGCCTCCGGATAAACGAAAAATTCTTTCGCCGAACGTGACACTAGCAAGGAAGTGTCGCATTTACATTCTTTTGAAGTGAATACGAGGTATACATAACACTTCGCAATGAATATTATATCCTATCTTGAAACATAGAAATGGGATGCGATATCTCGTTTGAAGAAGCATTAGAAATCTATTGCTTCGATACGTAGACAACTGCAAACGCTAGTTCCTTGCAAGGGAGTGTCGCATTTACAGACATTTGAAGTGTGGACGAGGAAAACATAACACTTCGCAATGAGTATTATATCTTATCATGAAACATAGAAATGAGATGCGATATCGCGTTTTGAGAAGCACTAGAACTCTATTGCTTCGATATGTAGATACCTGCAAACGCTATTTCCTAGCATGCAAGTGTCGCATTTACATTCATTTGAAGTGTAGACGAGATATACATAACACTGCACAATGAAAATTATATCTTATCATGAGACATAGAAATGAGTTGCGATATCGCGATTTAAGGAGCATTAGAAATGTATTGCTACAATACGTGGACATCTGCCAACGCTATTTCCTAGCAAGGACGTGTCGCATTTACATTCATTCGAAGTGTAGACGAGGAATACATAACACTTCGCAATGAATATTATATCTTATCATGAGACATAGAAGTGGTGTGCTATATCGCGTTTTAAGATGCATTAGAACTCTATCGCTTCGATACGTAGACATCTGCAAAACGCTACTTCCTAGCAAGGAAGTGTCGCATTTACATTGTTCTGAAGCGAATACATGGTATACATAACACTCCACAATGAATAGTATATCTTATCATGAGACATAGGAATGAGATGCGATATCGTGTTTTAAGATGCATTAGAACTCTATTGCTTCGATACGCAGACATCTGCAAACGCTACTCCGTAGCAAGGAAGTGTCAAGCATTTACATTCTTTTGAAGTGAATACGTGGTATGCATGACACTCCGCAATGAATATTACATCTTATCATGAAACATAGAAACGAGATGCGATATCGCGTTTCAAGAGGCATTAGAACACTATTGCTTCGATACGCAGACATCTGCAAACGCTACTCCGTAGCAAGGAAGTGTGAAGCATTTACATTCTTTTGAAGTGAATACGAGGTATACATAACACTTCGCATTGAATATTGTATCATACCATGAAACATAGAAATGAGATGCGATATCGCGTTTTAAGAAGCATTAGAACACTATTGCTTCGATACGTAGACATCTGGAAGCGCACTTCCTAGCAAGGACGTGTGACATTTACATTCGTTTGAAGTGTTGACGAGGTATACATAACACTTCGCAATGAATATTATATCTTATCATGCAACATATACCTGAGATGCGATATCGTTTTTTAAGAAGCATTACAACTATATTGCTTCGATACGTAGACATCTAGAAACGCTATTTCCTAGCAAGGAAGTGTCGCATTTACATTCTTTTGAAGTGAAAACAGGTATACATAATACTACACAATGAATATTATATCTTATCATGAGACATAGATATGAGATGCGATATCGCGTTTTAAGATGCATTATAAAACGCTTGCTACGGTACGTAGACATCTGCAAACGCTATTTCCTAAGAAGGAAGTGTCGCATTTATATTCTTTTGAAGTGAATGCGAGGTATACATAACATTGCACAATGAATATTATATATTATCATGAAACATAGAAATGAGATGCGATATCTCGTTTTAAGAAGCATTATAAAACGCTTGCTACGGTACGTAGACATCTGCAAACGCTATTTCCTAAGAAGGAAGTGCCGCATTTACATTCGTTTGAAGTGAATACGAGGAATACGTGAAACTTCACAATGAATATTATATCTTATCATGAAACATAAAAATGGGATGCGATATCGCGTTTTAAGAAGCATTAGAACTCTGTTGCTACGATACGTAGATACCTGCAAACGCTATTTCCTGGCAAGGAAGTGTCGCATTTACATTTTTTTGAGGTGAATACTAGGTATACATAACACACCACAATGAATGTCATAGCTCATCATGAAACATAGAAATGAGGATCGATATCGCGTTTTAAGAAGCACTAGAACCCTATTGCTTCGATACGTAGGCATTTGCAAACGCTATTTCCTAGCAAGGAAGTGTCGCATTTACATTCATTTGAAGTGCATTCGAGGTATAAGTGACACTTCGCAATGAATATATCTTATCATGAAACATAGAAATGAGATGCGATATCGCGTTTTAAGAAGTATTAGAACTCTATTGCCTCGATAGATAGACATCTGCAAACGCAATTTCCTAGCAAGGAAGTGTCGCATTTATATACGTTTGAAGTGAAAATGAGGTACACATGGCACTTCGCAATTAATATTATATCCTATCATGAAACATAGAAATGAGATGCGATATCGCTTTTTAAGAAGCATTAGAACTCTATTGCTACGATACGTAGATATCTGCAGACGCAATTTCCTAGCAAGGAAGTGTCGTATTTACATTCTTTTGACGTCAATACGAGGTATACATAACACTCCACAATAAATATTATATCTTATCATGAAACATAGAAATGAGATGCGATATTGTGATTTAAGAAGCATTAGAACCCTATTGCTCGATACGTTGACATCTGCGAGCGCTACTACCTAGCATGGAAGAGTCGCATTTACATTTTTTTGAAAGGAATACTAGGTGCACATGACACTTGGCAATGAATATTATATCTTATAATGAAACATAGAAATGTGCTGCCATATCGCGATTTAAGAAGCATTAGAACTCTATTGCTTCGATACGTAGGCATCTGCAAACGCTACTTCCTAGCAAGGAAGCATCGCATTTATATTCTTTTGAAGTGTATGCGAGATATACAAGACACTACGCAATGAATATTATATCTTACCATGAAACATAGAAATGAGATGCGATATGGCGATTTAAGAAGCATAAGAACCCTATTGCTTCGATACGTAGACATCTCCATCGCTATTTCCTAGCAAGGAAGTGTCGCATTTACATTCATTTGAAGTGTATTTGAGGTATACATGTCACTACGCAATGAATATTGTATAATATCATGAAATATAGAAATGAGATGCGATATCGCGTTATAAGAGGCATTGGAACTCTAATGCTACGGTACGTAGACATCTGCACACGCTATTTCCTAGCAAGGATGTGTCGCATTTACATTCATTTGAAGTGTATGCGAGGAATACATGACACTTCGCAATGAATGTTATATCTTATTATGAAACATAGAAATGAGATGCGATATCGCGTTTTAAGAAGCATTAGAATTCTACGGCTTCGATACGTATACATCTGCAAACGCTATATCCTAGCAAGCAAGTGTCACATTTACATTCTTTTGAAGTGAATACGAGTTAAACATGACACTTCGCATTGAATATTATACCTTATCACGAAACATAGAAATGAGATGCGATATCGCGACTTAAGAGGCATTAGAAATCCATTGCTTCGATACGGAGATATCTGAAAACGCTATTCCCTAGCAAGGAAGCTTCGCCTTTACATTCTTATGAAGTGAATACGAGGTAAGCATAACACTCCACAATGAATATTATATCTTATCATGGAACATAGAAATGAGATGCGATATCGCGACTCAAGGAGCATCAGAACTCTATAGCTACGATACGTAGACATCTGCAATGGGTATTTCCTAGCAACGAAGTGTCGCCTTTACATTCCTCTGAAGAGAATACGAGGAACACATGACACTTCGCACTGATTATTATATCTTATCATGAAACATAGAAATTTGATGCCATATCGCGTTTTAAGAAGCATTAGAACTCTATTACTGCGGTGCATAGACATCTGCAAACGCTATTTAATAGGAAGGAAGAGTCGCATTTACATTCTTTTGATGTAAGAACGAGGTATACATGACACTTCGCAATGAATATTATACCTTATCATGGAACATGGAAATGAGATGCGATATGGCGATTTAAGAAGCATTAGAACCCTATTGCTTCGATACGTAGACATCTGCCATCGCTATATCGTAGCAAGGATGTTTCGCATTTACATACATTTGAAGTGTATGCGAGGTATACATGACACTTCGCAATGAATATTATATCTTATCATGGAACATAGAAATAAGATGCGATATCGCGTTTTAATAACCATTAGAGATCTATTGCAACGATAGGTAGACATCTGCAGACGCTATTTCCTAACAATGATGTGTCGCATTTACATTCTTTTGACGTGAATTCGTGGTATACATAACACTCCACAATGAATATCACATCTTATCATGAGACATAGAAGTGAGATGCGATATCGCGTTTTAAGAAGCAGTAGAACTCTATTGCTATGATACGTGGACATCTCCAAACGCTACTTCCTAGCAATAAAGTGTCGCATTTACATTCTTTTGAAGTGAATACGAGTTATACATGACACTTCGCATTGAATATTATACCTTATCATGGAACATAGAAATGAAATTCGATATCGCTATATAAGAAGCATTGGAACGCTATTGCTACGATACGTAGACATCTGCAGACGCTATTTCCTAGCTAGGAAGTGTCGCATTTACATGCATGTGAAGTGTATGCGAGATATACATAATACTTCGCAATGAATATTACATCTAATCATGAAACATAGAAGTTTGATACGATGTCGCGTTTTAAGAAGAATTAGAACTCTATTACTGCGGTACGTAGACATCTGCAAACGCTATTTCCTTGCATGGAAGTGTCGCATTTACATTCATTTGAAGTCAATGCAAGGTATACATGTCACTCCACAATGAATATTATATCTTATCATGAAACATAGAAATGAGATGCGATATCGCGTTTTAAGAAGCATTAGAACTCTATTACTGCGGTAAGTAGACATCTGCAAACGCTATTTCCTAGCATGTAAGTGTCGCATTTACATTCATTTGAAGTGAATGCAAGGTATACATATCACTCCACAATGAATATTATATCTTATCATGAAACGTAGGAATGAGATGCGATTTCGCGATTTATGAAGCATTAGAACTCTATTGCTACGATACGTAAACATCTGCAACCGCTACTTCCTAGCAAGGAAGTGTCGCATTTACATTCTTTTGAAGTGAATACGATGTATACATAACACTCCACAATGAATATTATATCTTATCATGAAACACAGAAACGAGATCCGATATGACTGTTTAAGAAGATTTAGAATTCTATAGCTTCGATACGTAGACATCTGCGAACGCTATTTCCGTGCAAGGAAGTGTCGCATTTACTTTCTTTTATGTTGTATGCGAGATATATGTGACATTTCGCAATGAATATTATATCTTATCATGAAACATAGACATGAGATGCGATATCGCGATATAAAAAGCATTAGAACTCTATTGCCTCGATACGTAGACATCTGCAAACGCTATTACCTAGCATGGAAGTGTCGGATTTACATTCATTTTAAGTGAATATGAGGTGTACATGACACTTCGCAATGAATATTGTACCCTATCACGAAACACAGAAATAAAATGCGATATCGGGATTTAAGAAGCGTTAGAACTCAACAGCTTCGAAGTGGAGACATCTGCAAACGCTATTTAATAGGAAGGAAGAGTCGCATTTACATTCTTTTGATGTAAGAACGAGGTATACATGACACTTCGCAATGAATATTATACCTTATCATGGAACATGGAAATGAGATGCGATATGGCGATTTAAAAAGCATTAGAACCCTATTGCTTCGATACGTAGAAATCTGCCATCGCTATATCCTAGCAAGGACGTGTCGCATTTACATTCTTTTGAAGTGAATACGAGGAATACATGACACTGCGCAATGAATATTGTACCTTATCACGAAACATAGAAATGAGATGCGATATCGCGTTCTAAGAAGCAATAGAACTCTATTGCTTCGATACCTAGACATCTGGAAACGCTATATCCTTGCAAGGAAGTGCCGCATTTACATTCGTCTGAAGTGTAGACGAGGTACACATAACACTTCGCAATGAATGTTATATCCTATCATGAAACATAGAAATGAGATGCGATATCGCGTTTTAAGAAGCGTTAGAACTCTATTGCTACGATACGTAGACATCTGCAAACGCTACTTCCTAGTAAGAAAGTGTCGCATTTACATTCATTTGAAGTGTATGCGAGGTATACATGACACTTCGCAATGTATATTATATCTTATCATGAAACATAGAAATGAGATGCGATATCGCGTTTCAAGAAGCTTTAGAACTCTATTGCTTCGATACGTAGACATCTGCAAACACTACTTTCCAGCAAGGTAGTGTCGCATTTACATTCTTTTGATGTGAATTCGAGGATCACATGACACTTCGCAATGAATATTATATCTTATCACGAAACGTAGAAATGAGATGCGATATCTTGTTTTAAGAAGATTTAGAACTCTAGTGCTTCAATGCGTAGATATCTTCGAACGCTATTTCCTAGCAAGGAAGTGTTGCATTTACATTCTTTTCAAGCGAATACGAGGTATACATGACACCTCGCAATGAATATTGTATCCTTTCATGAAACATAGAAATCAGATGCGATATCCCGTTTTAAGAAGCTTTAGAACTCTATTGCTACGATATGTAGACATCTGCAAACGCTATTTCCCAGCAAGGAAGTGTCTCATTGACATCCCTTTTAAGTGAATACGAGGTATACATGACACTTCGTAATGAATATTATATCTTATCATGATTCATAGAAATGAGATGCGATATCGCGTTTTAAGAAGCGTTAGAACTCTATTGCTACGATACGTAGACATCTGCAAACGCTACTTCCTAGCAAGAAAGTGTCGCATGTACATTCACTTGAAGTGAATACGAGGTATACATGACACTTCGCAATGAATATTATATCTTATCATGAAATGTAGGAATGAGATGCGATATCGCGTTTTAAGAAGCATTAGAATTCTATTGCTTCGAAATATAGACATCTGCAAACGCTATTTCCTAGCAAGGACGTGTCGCATTTACATTCGTTTGAAGTGTATGCGAGGTATACATGACACTTCGCAATGAATATTATATCTTATCATGGAACATAGAAATGAGATGCGATATCGCGTTTTAAGAAGCATTAGAACTATATTGCTGCGATACGTAGACATCTCTTAAACGCTATTTCCCAGTAAGGAACTGTCGCATTTACATTCATTTGAAGTGAATACTAGATATGCATGGCACTTTGCAATGAATATTATATCTTATCATGAAGCATGGAAGTGAGGTGCGACATCGCGTTTAAAGAAGCATTAGAACTCCATTGTTTCGATACGGAGACATCTGCAAACGCTATTTCCTGGCAAAGATGTGTCGCATTTACATTCTTTTTAAGTGAATACGAAGTCTACATGACACTTCGCAATTAATATTATATCTTATCATGAAACATAGAAATGAAATGCGGTATCCCGTTTTAAGAAGCATTAGAGCACTATTGCTTCGATACGTAGACATCTGCAAACGCTATTTAATAGGAAGGAAGTGTCGCATTTACATTCTTTTGAGGTGAATACGAAGTAGACATAACACTCCACGATGAATATTATATCTTATCACGAAACATAGAAATAAGATGCGATATCGTGTTTGACGAAGCATTAGAACCCTATTGCTACGATACGTAGACATCTGAAAACGCTTCTTCCTAGCATGGAAGTATCGCATTTACATTCTTTTGAAGTGTATGCGAAGTATACATAACACTGCACGATGTATAGTATATCTTATCATAAACATAGAAATGAGATGCGGCATCGACATTTGAGAAGCATGAGAACTCTATGGCTTCGATACGTAGACATCTGGAAACGCTATTTCCTAGAAAGGAAGTGTCGCATTTAGATTCATTTGAAGTGTAGACGAGGAATACATAACACTTCGCAATGAATATTATCTCTTATCATGAGACATAGGAATGAGATGCGACATTGCGATTCAAAAAGCATTAAAACTCTATTGCTACGATATGCAGACATCTGCAAACGCTACTTCCTAGCAAGGATGTGTCGCATATGGATTCGTTTGAAGTGAATACGAGGTATACATAACACTCCACAATGAATATTATACCTGGACATGAAACATAGAAATGAAATGCGATATCGCGATTTACGAAGCATTAGAACACTATTCCTTCGATACGGAGAAATCTGCAAACGCTATTTCCTGGCAAGGAAGTGTCGCATTTACATTCATTTCAAGTGTATGCGAGGTATAAGTGACATTTCGCAATGAATATTATATCTTATCATGAAACAGAAATGAAATGCGATATTGCATTTTAAGAAGCATTAGAAATCTATTGCTTCGTTACGTAGACATCTGCGAACGCTATTTCCTAGGAACGAAGTGTCGCATTTACATTCATTTGCAGTGTACGCAAGGTATAAGTGACACTTCGCAATGAATATTATATCTTATGAAACACAGAAATGAGATGCGAAATCGCGATTTAAAAAGCACTAGAACTCTATTGCTACGATACGTAGACATCTGCTATCGCTATTTCCTAGCAAGGAAGTGTCGCCATTACATTCCTTTGAAGGAAATAGCAGGTATACATGACACTTCGCACTGAATATTAATACTTATCACGAAACATAGAAATGAAATGCGACATCTCGTTTTAAGAAGCATTAGAACTCTATTGCTTCGATACGTGGACATCCGCAAACGCTACTTCCTAGCAAGGAAGTGTCGCATTTACAATCATTTGAAAGAAATACGGGGTATATACGACACTCCGCAATGAATATTATATCTTATCGTGAATGATAGAAATGCGATGCGATATCTCGTTTAGAGAAGCCTTAGAACTCTGTTGCTTCGATACAGTTACATTCATTTGAAGTGTATGCGAGGTATACATAACATTGCACAATGAATATTATATCTTATCATAAAACATAGAAATAAGAAGCGATATCGCGTTTTAAGAAGCATTAGAAATCTGTTGCTACGATACGTAGACATATGCAGACCCCATTTCCTAGCAAGGAAGTGTCGCATTTACAATCTTCTGAACTGAATACGAGGTATACTTAACACTCCACAATGAATATTGTATCATATCATGAAACCAAGAAATAAGGATCGATTTCGCGTTTTCCGAAGCATTAGAACTCCTTTGCTACGATACGTAGACATCTGCAGACGCTATTTCCTAGCAAGGAAGTGTCGCATTTACATTTTTTTGAAGTGAATACGTGGTATACATAACACTCCACAATGGATATTATATCTTATCACGGAACATAGAAATGAGATGCGATATCGCGATTTAGGAAGCATTAGAACTCTATTGCTTCGATACGTAGATATCTGCAGACGCTATTTCCTAGCAAGGAAGCGTCGCATTTACATTACTTTGAAGTGAATTCCAGGTATACATGACATTTCGCTATGAATATTATCTCTTATCATGAATCATATAAATGAGATGCGATATAGCGTTTTGAGAAGCATTAGAACTCTATTGCTACGATATGTAGACATCTGCAAACGTTATTTTCTAGCATGGAAGTGTCGCATTTACATTCCTTTAAAGTGAATACGAGGTACACATGACACTTCGCAATGAATATTATATCTTATCGTGAAACAGAAGTGAGATGCGACATTTCGTTTTAAGAAGCATTAGAACTCTATTGCTTCGATACGGAGACATCTGCAAACGCTATTTCGTAGCAATTAAGTGTAGCATTTACATTCATTTGAAGTGTATGCGAGGTAGAAGTGACACTTCGCAATGATTATTTTATCTTACAATGAAACATAGAAGTGAGATGCGATATCGCGTTTTAAGAAGCATTAGAACTCCATTGCTACGATACGTAGACATCTGGAAACGCTTTTTCCTAGCAAGGAAGTGTCGCAAATACATTCTTTTGAAGTGAATTCGCGGTGTACATGACACTTCGCATTGAATATTATATCTTATCATGAAACATAGTCATGGGATGCGATATCGCGTTTCAAGAAGCATTAGAACACTATTTCTGCGATACATAGACATCTGCAAACGCTATTTCCTAGCAATGGAGCGTCGCATTTACATTCATTTGAAGTGTATGCGAGGTATAAGTGACACTTCGCAATGATTATTTTATCTTACCTTGAAACATAGAAATGAGATGCGATATTGCGTTTTACGAAACATAAGATCTCTATTGCTACGATACGTAGGCTTCTGCAAACGCTATTTCCTAGCATGGAAGTGTCGCATTTACATTCCTTTGAAGTGAATTCAAGGTATAAGTGACACTTCGCAATGATTATTTTATCTTACAATGAAACATAGAAGTAAGATGCGATATCGCGTTTTAAGAAGCATTAGAACTCTATTGCTACGATACGTAGACATCTGGAAACGCTTTTTCCTAGCAAGGAAGTGTCGCATTTACATTCATTTGAAGTGTGTGCGAGGTATACATGACATATCGCAATGAATATTATATCTTATCATGAAACATAGAAGTGAGATGCGATATCGCGTTTTGAGAAGCATTAGAACTCTAATGATACGATACGTAGACATCTGCAAACGCTATTTCCTAGCAAGGAAGTGTCGCATTTTCATTCATTTGAAGTGTATGCGAGGTATACATGACACATCGCAATGAATATTATATCTTATCGTGAAACATAGACATGAGATGCGATTACTCGCATTAGGAAGCATAGGAACTCTATTGTTTCTATACGTAGACATCTGGAAACGCTATTTCTTAGCAAGGAAGTGTCGCATTTACATTCTTTTGAAGTGAATACGAGGTATACATGACACTCCACAATGAGTATTATATCTAATCATTAGAAATCTATTGTTGCGATACGTAGACATCTGGAAACGCTATTTCTTAGCTACGGTGTGTCGCTATTACATTCTTTTGAAGTGAATACGAGGTATACATAACACTCCACGACGAATATTGTACCTTATCACGGAACATAGAAATGAAATGAGATATCGCGATTTAAGAAGCATTAGAACCCTATTGTTTCCATACGATGACATCTGCAAACGCTATTTCCTAGAAAGGAAGTATCGCATTTACATTCTTTTGAAGTGAACACGAGGTATACCTAAGACTCCACAATGAACATTATATCTTATCATGAAACATAGAAATGAGAAACGCTATGGCGTTTTAAGAAGCGGTAGAACTCTATTGCTACGATACGTAGACATCTGAAAACGCTATTTCCTAGCAAGGAAGTGTCGCATTTACATTCTTTTGAAGTGAATACAAGGTATACATGAAACTTCGCAATGAATATTATCTCTTATCATGAAACACAGAAGTGAGGTGCGATATCACGTTTTAAGAAGCATTAGAACACTATTGTTTCGATACGTACACATGTGGTAACACTATTTCCTAGCAGAGAAGTGTCGCATTTACATTCTTTTGAAGTGAATACGGTGTACACATGACACTTCGCAATGAATATTATATCTTATCATGAAACATAGAAATGAGATGCGATATCGCGTTTTAAGAATCATTAGAACACTGCTTCTGCGATACGTAGACATCTGCAAACGCTATTTCCTAGCGATGAAGTGTCGTATTTACATTCATTTGAAGTGTATGCGAGGTATACATAGCACTTTGCAATGGATATTATCTATTATCATGAAACATAGAAGTCAAATGCGGTATCACGTTTTAAGAAGCATTAGAACTCTTGCTACGATACGTAGACATCTGCAAACGCTATTTCCTGGCATGGAAGTGTCGCATTTACATTCAGCTGAAGTGTATGCGAGGTATACATGACACTTCGCAATGAATATTATATCTTACCATGAAACATAGAAATGAGATGCGGTATCGCGTTTTAAGAAGCATTAGAACTCTATAGCTTGAATACGTAGACATCTGGAAACGCTATATTCTAGCATGGAAGTGTCGCATTTACATTCTTTTGAAGTGAATACGAGGTATACATAACACTTCACAATGAATATTATATCTTATCATGAAACATAGAAGTGAGATGCGATATGGCGATTTAACAAGCATTATAACTCTATTGCTTCGATACGTAGACATCTGCGAACGCTATTTCCTAGCAAGGAAGTGTCGCATTTACGTTCATGTGAAGTGTGCACGAGGAATACATGACACTTCGCAATGAATATATCTTATCATGAAACATAGAAATGAATTGCGATATCGCGCTTTAAGATGCTAGAGAATTCTATTGCTTCGATACGTAGACATCTGGAAACGTAATTTCCTAGAAAGGAAGTGTCGCATTTACATTCAATTGAAGCGCAGACGAGGAACACATGACACTTCGCAATGAATATTATATCTTATCATAAGACATAGAAATGTGATGCGATATCACGTTTTAAGGTGCACTAGAACTCTATTGCTTCGATACGTAGACATCTGCAACGCTATTTCGCAGCAAGGAACTGTCGCATTTACACTCATTTGAAGTGTATGCGAGGTATACATGACAATTCGCAATGTATATTATATCTTAACATGAAACATAGTAATGAGATGCGTTATCTCACTATAAGATGCATTAGAAATCTATTGCTTCGATACGTAGACATCTGGAAACGCTATTTCCTTGCAAGGAAGTGTGCCATTTACACTCTTTTGAAGTGTAGACGAGGTATACATAACACTCCACAATGAACATTATAACTTATCACGAGACATAGAAATAAGATGCGATATCGCGATTTAAGAAGCATTGGAACTCTATTGCTACGATGCGTAGACAACTGAAAACGGTACTTCCTAGCAAGGAAGTATCGCACTTACATTCATTTGATGTGTATAAGAGGAAAACATAACACTTCGTAATGAATATCGTATCTTATCATGAAACATAGAAATGAGATGCGATATCCCGATTTAAGAAGCGTTAGAAATCTATTGCTACGATACATAGACATCTGCAAACGCTATATCCTAGCAAGGAAGTGCCGCATTTGCATTCTTTTGAGGTGAATACCAAGTATCCATGACACTTCGCAATGAATATTGTACCTTATCGTGAAACACAGAAATTAGATGCGATATCGCGTTTTAAGAAGCATTAGAACTCTATTGCTTCGATATGTAGACATCTGCAAACGCCAATTCCTCGCAAGGAAATACCGCATTTACATTCTTTTGAAGTGAATACGAGGTATACATGACTCTTCGCAATGAATATTATACCTTATCATGAAACATAGAAATGAGATGCGATATCGCGTTTTAAGAAGCGGTAGGGCTCGATTGCTACGAAACGTAGACTTCTGCAAAGTCTGTTTAATAGGATGGAACTGACGCACTTACATTCTTTTGAGGTGAGTACGGGGTATACATAACACACCACAATGAATATTATATCTTATCGTGAAACATAGAAATGTGATGCGATATCGCGGTTTAAGAAGCAATAGAACCCTATTGCTACGATACGTAGACATCTGCAAACGCTATATCCTAGCAAGGAAGTGTCGCATTTACATTTATTTGAAGCGAATACTATGTATACATGACACTTCGCAATGAATATTATATCTTATCATGAAACAAAGGAATGAGATGCGATACCCCGTTTTAAGAAGCATTAGAACTCTATTGCCACGATATGTAGGCTTCTGCAAACTCTATTTCCTAGCACTGAAGGGCCGCATTTACATTCTTTTGAAGTGAATACGAGGTATACATGACACTTCGCAATGAATATTATATCTTATCGTGAAACAGAAATGAGGAGCGATATCGCGTTTTACGAAGCATTCGAACTCTATTGCTACGATACGTAGACATCTGCAAACGCTACTTCCTAGCAAGAAAGTGTCGCATTTACATTCATTTGATGTGTATGCGAGGTATACATGACACTTCGCAATGAATATCATATCTTATCATGAAACATAGAAATGAGATGCGATATTTGGTATAAGAAGCATTAGAACTCTACTAATTCGATACGTAGACGTCTGCCAACGCTATTTCCTGGCAAGGAAGTGTCGCATTTACATTCATCTGAAGTGTAAACGAGGTATACGTGACACTTGGCAATGAATATTATTTCTTATCATGAAACATAGAAATGAGATGCGATATCGCGTTTGGGGAAGCATTAAAAATCTAATGCCACGATACGTAGACATCTGCAAACGCTATTTC
Source organism: Xylocopa sonorina (assembly GCF_050948175.1). Taxonomy (NCBI): domain Eukaryota; kingdom Metazoa; phylum Arthropoda; class Insecta; order Hymenoptera; family Apidae; genus Xylocopa; species Xylocopa sonorina. The sequence continues at coordinate 101,932 of NW_027490120.1, forward strand.
CTAGCAAGGAAGTGTCGCATTTACATTCTTTTGAAGTGAATACGAGGTATTTATAATACTTCGCAATGAATATTATATCTTATCATGAAGCATAGAAATGAGATGCAATATCGCAATTTAAGAAGCATTAGAACTCTACTGCTTCGATACGTAGACGTCTGCAAACGCTACTTCCTAGCTAGGGAGTGTCGTATTTACATTCTCTTGAAATGAATACGAGGTAAACATAACACTGCACAATGGTTATTTTATCTTATCGTGAAACATAGAAATGAGATGCGATATCGCGTTTGGAGAAGCATTAGAACTCTAATGCCACGATACGTAGACATCTGCAAACGCTACTTCCTAGCAAGGAAGTGTCGCATTTGCATTCTTTTGAAGTGAATGCGAGGTATACATGACACTTCGCTATGAATATTATATCTTATCATGAAACATTGAAATGAGATGCGATATCGCGATTTAAAAAGGATTAGAACCTTATTGCTACGATACATAGACATCTGCAAACGCTATTTCATGGCAAGGAAGTGTCGCATTTACATTCTTTTGAAGTGTATACGATGTATACATAACACTTCGCAATGAATATTATATCTTATCGTGAAGCATAGAAATGAGATGCGATATCGCGTTTGGAGAAGCATTAGAACTCTAATGCTACGATACGTAGACATCTGCAAACGCTATTTCCTAGCAAGGAGGTGTCGCATTTACATTCATTTGATGTGTATGCGAGATATACATGACACTACGCAATGAATATTATATCTTATCATGAAACATAGAAATGAAATGCGATATCGTGTCTTGAGAAGCATTAGAAATCTATGGCTTCGATACGTAGACATCTGCAAACGCTACTTCCTAGCAAGGAAGTGTCGTAATTACATTCTATTGAAAGGAATACAAGGTATACATGAGACTTCGCAATGAATATTATATCTTATCATGAAACATAGAAATGAGATGCGATATCGCTATTTAAGGAACATTAGGACTCTAGTTCCTCGATACGTAGATATCTGCAGACGCTACTTCCTAGCAAGGAAGTATCGGATTTACATTCTTTTGAAGTGAATACGAGGTATACATTACACTCCGCAATGAATATTATATCTTATAATGAAACATAGAAATGAGGTGCGATACCGCGTTTTAAGAAGAATTAGAAATCTATTTCTACGATACGTAGACATCTGCAGACGCTATTTCCTAGCAAGGAAGTGTCGCAAATACATTCTTTTGAAGTGTAGACGAGGTATACATAACACTGCGCAATGAATATTATATCTCATCACGAAACATAGAAATGTGATGCGATATCGCCTTTTTAGGAACATTAGAACACTATCGCTACGATACGTAGACATCTGCAAACGCTATTTCCAAGCAAGGAAGTGTCGCATTTACATTATTTTGAAGTGCATACGAGGTATACATAACACAGCATAAGGAATATTATATCTTATCATGAAACATAGAAATGAGATGCGATATCTCGTTTTGGAAAGCTTTAGAACTCTATTGCTAGGATGCGTAGACATCTGCAAACGCGGATTCCAAGCAAGGAAGTGTCGCATTTACATTCTTTTGAAGTGAATACGACGTATACATAACACTGCACAATGAATACATCTTATCATGAAACATAGAAACGAGAAGCGATATCGCGATTTAAGAAGCATTAGAACTCTATTGCTTCGATACGTAGACATCTACAAACACTACTTCCTAGCAAGGAAGTGTCGCATTTACATTCTTTTGAAGTGAATACGAGTTATACATGGCACTTCGCATTGAATATTATACCTTATCATGAAACATGGAAATGAGATGCGATGCGATATCATCATTTAAGACGTAGACATCTGCAGACGCTATTTCCTAGCAAGGAAGTGTCGCACTTACATTCTTTTGAAGTGAATACGAGGTTAACATAACACTCCACAATGAATGTTATATCTTATCATGAAACATAGAAATGAGATGCGATATCTCGTTTTAAGAAGCATTAGAACTATATTGCTTCGATACGTAGACATCTGCAAACGCTATATCCTAGGGAGGAAGTGTCGCATTTGCATTCATTTGAAGTGTATGCGAGGAATACATGACAATTTGCGATGTATATTATGTCTTATCATGAAATATACAAATGAGATGCGATATCGCGTTTTGAGAAGCATTAGAGCTCTATTGCTATGATACGTAGACATCTGCAGACGCTATTTCCTAGAAAGGAAGTGTCGCATTTACATTCTTTTGAAGTGAATACGAGGTATACATGACACTTCGCAATGAATATTATATCTTATCGTGAAACAGAAATGAGGAGCGATATCGCGTTTTACGAAGCATTCGAACTCTATTGCTACGATACGTAGACATCTGCAAACGCTACTTCCTAGCAAGAAAGTGTCGCATTTACATTCATTTGATGTGTATGCGAGGTATACATGACACTTCGCAATGAATATCATATCTTATCATGAAACATAGAAATGAGATGCGATATTTGGTATAAGAAGCATTAGAACTCTACTAATTCGATACGTAGACGTCTGCCAACGCTATTTCCTGGCAAGGAAGTGTCGCATTTACATTCATCTGAAGTGTAAACGAGGTATACGTGACACTTGGCAATGAATATTATTTCTTATCATGAAACATAGAAATGAGATGCGATATCGCGTTTGGGGAAGCATTAAAAATCTAATGCCACGATACGTAGACATCTGCAAACGCTATTTCCTAGCAAGGAAGTGTCGCATTTACATTCTTTTGAAGTGAATACGAGGTATTTATAATACTTCGCAATGAATATTATATCTTATCATGAAGCATAGAAATGAGATGCAATATCGCAATTTAAGAAGCATTAGAACTCTACTGCTTCGATACGTAGACGTCTGCAAACGCTACTTCCTAGCTAGGGAGTGTCGTATTTACATTCTCTTGAAATGAATACGAGGTAAACATAACACTGCACAATGGTTATTTTATCTTATCGTGAAACATAGAAATGAGATGCGATATCGCGTTTGGAGAAGCATTAGAACTCTAATGCCACGATACGTAGACATCTGCAAACGCTACTTCCTAGCAAGGAAGTGTCGCATTTGCATTCTTTTGAAGTGAATGCGAGGTATACATGACACTTCGCTATGAATATTATATCTTATCATGAAACATTGAAATGAGATGCGATATCGCGATTTAAAAAGGATTAGAACCTTATTGCTACGATACATAGACATCTGCAAACGCTATTTCATGGCAAGGAAGTGTCGCATTTACATTCTTTTGAAGTGTATACGATGTATACATAACACTTCGCAATGAATATTATATCTTATCGTGAAGCATAGAAATGAGATGCGATATCGCGTTTGGAGAAGCATTAGAACTCTAATGCTACGATACGTAGACATCTGCAAACGCTATTTCCTAGCAAGGAGGTGTCGCATTTACATTCATTTGATGTGTATGCGAGATATACATGACACTACGCAATGAATATTATATCTTATCATGAAACATAGAAATGAAATGCGATATCGTGTCTTGAGAAGCATTAGAAATCTATGGCTTCGATACGTAGACATCTGCAAACGCTACTTCCTAGCAAGGAAGTGTCGTAATTACATTCTATTGAAAGGAATACAAGGTATACATGAGACTTCGCAATGAATATTATATCTTATCATGAAACATAGAAATGAGATGCGATATCGCTATTTAAGGAACATTAGGACTCTAGTTCCTCGATACGTAGATATCTGCAGACGCTACTTCCTAGCAAGGAAGTATCGGATTTACATTCTTTTGAAGTGAATACGAGGTATACATTACACTCCGCAATGAATATTATATCTTATAATGAAACATAGAAATGAGGTGCGATACCGCGTTTTAAGAAGAATTAGAAATCTATTTCTACGATACGTAGACATCTGCAGACGCTATTTCCTAGCAAGGAAGTGTCGCAAATACATTCTTTTGAAGTGTAGACGAGGTATACATAACACTGCGCAATGAATATTATATCTCATCACGAAACATAGAAATGTGATGCGATATCGCCTTTTTAGGAACATTAGAACACTATCGCTACGATACGTAGACATCTGCAAACGCTATTTCCAAGCAAGGAAGTGTCGCATTTACATTATTTTGAAGTGCATACGAGGTATACATAACACAGCATAAGGAATATTATATCTTATCATGAAACATAGAAATGAGATGCGATATCTCGTTTTGGAAAGCTTTAGAACTCTATTGCTAGGATGCGTAGACATCTGCAAACGCGGATTCCAAGCAAGGAAGTGTCGCATTTACATTCTTTTGAAGTGAATACGACGTATACATAACACTGCACAATGAATACATCTTATCATGAAACATAGAAACGAGAAGCGATATCGCGATTTAAGAAGCATTAGAACTCTATTGCTTCGATACGTAGACATCTACAAACACTACTTCCTAGCAAGGAAGTGTCGCATTTACATTCTTTTGAAGTGAATACGAGTTATACATGGCACTTCGCATTGAATATTATACCTTATCATGAAACATGGAAATGAGATGCGATGCGATATCATCATTTAAGACGTAGACATCTGCAGACGCTATTTCCTAGCAAGGAAGTGTCGCACTTACATTCTTTTGAAGTGAATACGAGGTTAACATAACACTCCACAATGAATGTTATATCTTATCATGAAACATAGAAATGAGATGCGATATCTCGTTTTAAGAAGCATTAGAACTATATTGCTTCGATACGTAGACATCTGCAAACGCTATATCCTAGGGAGGAAGTGTCGCATTTGCATTCATTTGAAGTGTATGCGAGGAATACATGACAATTTGCGATGTATATTATGTCTTATCATGAAATATACAAATGAGATGCGATATCGCGTTTTGAGAAGCATTAGAGCTCTATTGCTATGATACGTAGACATCTGCAGACGCTATTTCCTAGAAAGGAAGTGTCGCATTTACATTCTTTTGAAGTGAATACGAGGTATACATGACACTTCGCAATGAAGATTATATCCTGTCATGAAACATAGAAATGGGATGCGTCTCTCGCTTGAAGAAGCATTAGAAATCTATTGCTTCGATACGTTGACATCTGCAAACGCAATTTCCTAGCAAGGCAGTGTCGCACTTACATTCATTTGAAGTGTATGCGAGGTATACATGACACTTCGCAATGAATATTATATCTTATCATGAAACATAGAAATGAAATGCGATATCGCGATTTATGAACCATTAGGACTCTATTGCATTTATACGTAGACATCTGCAAACGCTATTTCCAAGCATGGAAGTATCGCATTTACATTCATTTGAAGTGTATGCGAGGTATAGGTGACACTTCGCAACGAATATTATATCTTATCATGAAACATAGAAATGAGATGCGATATCGCGTTGAATAATGTAATAGAACTCTATTGCATCGAACAGTATACATCTTATAATGCTATTCCTTTTTAAGGGAGAGTAGTGCTCACATTCTTTTGAAGTGTAGAAGAGATAAACATAACGCTTTGAGTTAAATATTACATCTTACATTAAACACTGAATTGAGATGCAACATCGCGATTCAATCTCTGTTTCGCTCTGGCATCGCTGTTTCAATCTCACCGACAAGCACTACTGTCTCACTCCCACTAATGAGTATATCTGCCTCGCTCGCACCAAAGACGAACACCCTTGTCTACCTCGCACGGGTGATTTCGTCTTGCTGAAAGGGACAGTCGAAGCCCATAACCTCAATGGGAACTATTCCAATTCAGGGAGACGACTTTAACAGAACCTGTGTTCTACTTTTGTGCGTATATATATATATATATATATATATATATATATATATATATATATATATATATATATATATATATATATATATATATATATATACTATATCCGGACTAATGTATTCCTGCATATAAGAATTCATATATCGAAGTTACACACGTTAAGAATGCAAGACACGAACAACACACACGTAATTGTAAGTTCATGCTATACTACTTCATTATACTATTTCATAAGTTAAACGCGAAAGACGCGCCCCTAGTCCCACCGGGAGACGCGAGTCCCCACTCGCTGGGCCTCATGCTCCTCGCAACGATCCCTTAATCCCCCACTCGCTGGACCACATGCTTTCATGATTTTTCTAGTAAATATTTCAAATTGGTATAAATATTAATACATATTTTATATTTTAGTTAATTCAAAATACAATATCCCTTCAAGATACTCCATTACATCTAAAATCCTATCTAATTTCATATCATTTCATAATGTTTTAATTAAATATTTGAAATTGGTTTATATAATTACACTTATCATATATTTTAGTTACTTAAAAATAGATCATTCAATTCGCTTTTTCTCCATCGAGGCTTGCAAATCCCTCTTCGTTATTCTTATAATTCATACTTTAGAAGATATGTAGTACGTATTGATTGTCCGACGCTGAAAATACCTCAAACACTTCTGCTTTTCGCAGCTTAGCGTACATGCAATCTCCTATCAACATTGTGTCTATATTTTATTTGCTTCGGTTCTTATACTGTGTATAGTCTTCTTTAGGATTCGTCGCGATTAGATCGTTTCTTAGAGCCATTTTGATGATCTTTTCCACTCTATGGTTGTTCTTCTTACCATCCCAGATTACCGATTTTTCGATCCTGCTTCGCTGCAGATGATACATTTCGGTTTATTCGCGATGTAACCGATCATCGTATAGATAGGGGATCCGCATCTTCTGCAGATTCCCTTATTATCTTTGAATTCTTCGCAATTTCTGCCGATATGTCACAGTTTATGGTATTTGAAGCATCTCTCTATTTTCGGTAGTACTTTGTAGGGACAAGGTGTTAATGCTATTCTGAGTCGTTTGACCTTCTCCAGCTCTTTACTGTATTCCTGTACAAATTCAACTAACGCGACTCCGTTCCTCTCCACGTCTGCTTTAACAACTTGACCATTCTTTCGATTATTTTCAGTCTTCATTTTATGTACTCCTTCATTTCTTCTCTAGTCACCTAACGGGTATATGTCCCTTAGTTGGAGCATGATACTCGCACTCGTATGTGATTCTTCGAATTCTTTTTCCAGAGTTCCTTTCTTCTCCTTTATTTTGTTCTCTATACCTGTTTTCTTGTTAAGTTCCAGGATTATATCTCCCGCTCTCGATTTTCTTGCGTCATCTTTTCCTATTTCTCTCGTTTCTTCTGCTTTTCCTCATCCCATTGTTTGTCCCCGAATGCTTACTGCTTCTCTAATTGTTTCATTTTTTTCTGTACCGTTCGCAACTAGTTCGATCTCAGTTTTTTTTTATATGCCTGATGTTTCCCATTAATGATTTCTAATATGTCATTAACTTCGTCGTATCCTCGCTCATAATATCTATCATTACGTCTGATGTGTGGCTGCCTATTCTTCTATTTGATAGTGAGGACGTTATTCTCATCAGTAGCTTTTCCATTATCCTGGTCTTTCTTTTTGGTTCCCTTACATCGGCTTTCTTTTTCTCCTTTATATATGCATTTCGTATCCATTTCTATTTTCCTATCCTTTTGTGTTATTGACTGGGGGCTACGAACCGCCTGCTCAATCTTTAATCTTCTGCCTTTACCCGATGGGGCTGATTCCATATCCCGAGCCAGCCTCACCTTTCAGCAGTATATGCACAGCAGCCTCACTCACTTCGGCAGTGGGGACTCGGGGGTAGGGGGGGCTGCAGGCCCTCCACCATCCTACTGCCTGCCCTGATACGGGCGAGGGACTCCCAGGACCACTTGAACTACAACTAGCATCTATCTTATACTATAACCGATTCGTAGTTATGCGTTTTCCATTAAGCTGGCCGGAATCAGTGATATTGATTCGTCCAGTCTAAAGTATTATTTTCTTTTTAAGTTTCTCGATTTTCTTATTTTCTCTCACGATATCGTCTATTTCGTTGTACCTTGCCCGGGCGGTATGGTATATAATCTGTTGTTCGATATTTGTAGGATTTCCTCTTAATAAATGCAATGCTTCCACAGATTTTCTTTTCCTTTCTCTTTAGTTACGTTGTTGTTATTTTATCCTCTCGATCATCCACATTTCCTCTCTGCACCATCGCGGAACCGGCGTTATACGATTACATCATGATGGCGCCCCGGTCTCGCTACCCCGAGATCGAATGTTCTCCCTTGCATCCGTTGATTTGTATATGTGACATATTGGAGAATATTTCCTCTTATCCTTTGTATTTTTCGAATTACGTTTTAATTACATATATATTAGATATGCGTCAAAATATCGGACTTCCGTACGATTTTTTAGTAAAGTCTTATTCCTTTCCGACTGTTCGTTTTCATTTCACGATAGGCGCTCCTGTATTCGATGCAGACCCGCTCCGATTGAACCAGCCGATTATTATATTATATTACGTGAATAAACGTTCAATCGGAGCAGATTTCTGCCACACCGTAACTGTGGAAGGCTTACTGCATAGCCTCATCCCTGTGAAAGTTGCGGAAGTTGCTTCCGCCCCGAGATGGAAGTGTGCTTATGTTAGATTTAGTTAGGTTACGCTAGGTTATGTTAGGTTGGGTTATGTTTGGGAATGTTTGTAGGTTGCTCAGTTATGTTGGGTTAGATTTAAAAAAGCGTAGGTTTGATTTGTTTATGTTTACGAAAGGTAATGCTAGATTGTGTTAGGTTGGGTTAGATTTGAGCGAAGGCAGGTTAAGTCAGATTAGGTGTAACTGAGATTAGGTTGGTTTGAATTAAGTTTGGTGCATGTTAGATTATGTTAAGCCAAGTAAGAGATGGATTACCGATAGCTTGACAATGCCATTCGTCGATAGTTCTTGAATTCCTGGCTATTGGCAATACCAGCCGTCATTATGTCATAATTTATCGACCACAGGCATCATCTACTGTCGTTATATCGTAAGCTACCGACCGCAGCCAACACCAGTCGTTCATAAGTCTTGAGTTACCTACTATTGGCTGCACCAGCTGTATGTGAAAGCATGCGCTATCGGTTGTTGGTAACACCAGTCGTATATAATTTATGGATTATTAAGCACAAGCAGCACTACCCGTCGGTCGATTGTGAATAACCGACCACCAGCAGCACCATCCATCGGTAACTTATAAGTTATTCTTAATGGGAACATTCAACCGTAGGCATGTATTGACTCGTTTCGCCATGTCTTCAATCTGTGCTGAAACAGAATTGCGAACAGCTTGAGCAGTTTTCACAGAGATGACTCCACCGGTCTGACAACAACGAACGCCACATATAGGTTCTCACAAAACCATTTGCCACACAACTCAGTGCTGAAAGGGTTAATGCTGTTAGCGCTATTTCTTTAACCAGGCATAGAATCCATTGGTATGAAAAATTATGATCTTGTGAATAATATTAAGGTATGCTTACCATATTCAATGAAAGGCACAGATCCTCATATAGTAAATATCAGCCCATCACTAAGTGTAAAAATTAAACGAATATGGTTTCAAACTCGTGTCGATTATATAATATCCAAGTTTGGAATGTTAATGTGTGCTCTTGGAAGGACCGATGAATGATGGTATTGCTGTGAATGCACTCTTGTCAAAGACTGCAGTAACTTATATATATTTCTAATTTCATTTTTAAGAAAAATAATTCTCTCAATTTAAGATTGCCTTACGCACGTGTTGTTTCAGGTATACGCATGGCTGCGATAGAGATGTTAGTTGGTTCAGAATCACAAAATTATAGTGGGAAGCTGGAAATAATGGGTGATGCAATGTACGCATTTATTTTGCAAAGACAGTAAATCTGTTACTAATCAGTCTTTAATCGATGAGGCAATATTAAAAAACTGAAGGGATGTCTGATTTTACCCACTCTGCGGGTAATACAGGTGTGAATAATTAACTAAAGGTTTACAATTAATACATGAATGTATAATTTATATTTTAGTAAACAAATCAATTTATTTTACAGAATAAAAATATTATTGATAAGATAAATTGTTGCCAGATTCTTTCCTAGAGGAGAATTTGGAACATATAGATTTGGATAATTATGTATAACAATTGAAAAGAACGAACAAATTATACAGATAAGTCAGAGGAAAAGATCATGCAAATATTAATTGTCATCTAAACTAATTTAAACAGCCAGTTCGTTAACAAAACTGTAAGCTCAAATACTATATTGTTCATTATGTTAAAAAAAAATGTATTAGACCTCGTACATTACAGCACATCATAGATCAGTCTGATTAATTGCCCAAGCAACCATAATTCAAGAGTTAATTAACATCATATTTGCAAAAATTTACAATATGAAAATTTCGTAAATTTTAATAGTGACGAAGCTGGTACACGGTTTTTGGATCTTAAAAATGGTAAAAACCTAGTCAAACACTAGGTACAACATTAACAATGGATTCTCAAAATTTTCTCGCAATGCTTTCTCATAAAAGAGATATATTTCTTATGTTCAAATTAATTAGAAATGCAAAATAATTTTACTAATAACATAATATTATATATCTTTCGGAGAATTAAAACTTGCATCGACAATGGGAAAGTTGAAAATTAGCGGTGATCTACGAAATGCAATGAAATTAGAGAAATTAATGGTCAATTTAAAGTCGAAACTTACTTTGAAAAATGAAATACCGTCTTCTTAGAAAGAACCGACATATTAACTATGTAAGGAAAAATTATTCCTACTTCTAAAAATTTTGTTACTTTTTGTAAAATTTTAATATGATAATATAAAATATTAAAAATATTGAAAAAACTAAAGTAAAATATATTTTTATATATTATTGTAATATATTTTGTAACGCTAAATGATAAAAATTAAATACATTACGTTTGAATATATTTATTTATTATATTATTATTATGTTATTTATTATATTATGTTACTCACATTTAATATTTTCTTTGGAAACAATGAGCAAAGATATAACGTACTTTCTTATTACAGTCCTAGCTGCTTCACAAGTTCTGAAAATGACAAAATAGACCAACGCCAGCAAAAAGTATAATGTTTCATAATTATTTTATAGTTGAAAGATTATCAAGCTTTATGCCTGGATGGATGCTTATATATATACCTCTCAAAATGAAATGAGATCGCAAAGTGATATCTACACACCTGTGTGCTGCAATTTTGACACATTAAAATTTCTGATAAAAGCATATAAATGTTTATAATCTAATTATCAATTACAAACGGAATTCTACAATTTATCCACGTAATAGTCCTTTCTTTTTGTACGCATCCTCCAATACATACACAATATCTTTAGAAGTACCACCTAATAGGTTTCATAGTTTCGATTCTAGTAAATAGAGTAAAATGGCATAAGAATTTCTGCTGAATATCAAGGGGATGTGAAGCTACTATTGTACTGCATACAGAATTTTTCACTGGAATAATTATTCTTCCAATGTGTCAACTCCAGATTTGTTTGAATTGTTCTGGTTTAGAAAACTAAAACTGAATGACATATCCCTTTACACTGCACGGCGGTAACCACAAAACTTAACAGATCCAAGGTTCCTTTATCTCAGACTAAGGCCTGCTTTCTTTGTGCCCAATCTTCTTTACATTGCGTTACATTCTTAAGACTGTTCGTAAGTTACAAAGAACAGAAACGCTACATGGATTATAAAAGTGTAATATTTCAATTCATATAATCGTCAACATTTTAAATCCGTTTACGTTGCTTTGCTTGTTGTATACGTTTATCAGCTGGCGCTGAACCAACTGCTACTGCCACCATCCCTTTCTAAAACTTGGAAAATCCACCAGATCTAATGAAACCTTGCTTAGATTGCAAATGTGTTTTCCACATTATTCACAGTAATAGTTTCTTGCTACTGGATAGCGTTCCCAAATCTCTACGTATCGAAGCAATAGAGTTCTAATGCTTCATTAAACGCCATATCGCATTTCATATCAACAGATCGAAGTGTGTTAATAGATTTTAATGCTATATACATCTCATTATACTTATCTGCATCTACACTTCAGTAGAATGCCATTTTTAAATTTCCATGCATGTGGACAGTGTTTCCAGATGCCAACGTGACGAAGCAATAGACTTCTAATACTTCATTCATCACGAAAATGGAAATAGAATAAAATAAGGACTCCACTATGTTAGATGTGAATGAGTTGGATGCACTGAGCTGGGAGCTCGTATACCTGAGGTACAACTGTTCTGTTCGTGTCGGAGATCGAAACTCCTTAGAGTCAATTGCTCTGTTCGAATCGGTGAATGAGACTGAGACTGGATCGGCGCGTCCGCAACCTCCTCGGGTCGCGCGGCACACGAGTCGCTGGGCCCCAGAGTGGGGATAGCGTGTGGACCGATGAGCGGAGTACGGATACGTAACCATTGGAGATTCGAGTCCGTAGCCGTCATAGATCTCTTCGCCCTCGCAACGTGCGATGGAATCCTCCCTCTGGTGTATGTGGCGTCGCCACCTCGTTCTGTGGCAGCGAGTAGGTGGGTTGCCCGCATACAGTGGATCCGGATGCTGTAGGAGATGCAGATGCCGATCTGGGGACGCCAAGGACGGTGGTAAGCGTCTGGGCATAGCAGGCGGTACGTCTGACGCCACAGTTCACATTCTCTTGCTTTTGCAGTGTTGAAGATATAAACATAAAGCATTGCATTGAATTTTCCATCTTATCATGAAACATTGAAATAAAATGCGACATCGCGTCGATGGAAGTATTAGAACTAGTAGTGTAACACCTCTGCATTGACACGCAGAAATTATGGGGCGCCATCTCTTTGCATGGGACTGTATAATACATATTCTTTTGAACGGTAAAAGCAGATAAGCATAAGCTACAGATAGAAAATTGCATCTTACTTTTTTTGATACGTTGAAGTGAGATGCGATCGTGGAATATTCTGGATTGCGAGCGAGACCGAGAGTGCGGAATAGATGAGGTTTTCATATGAATATTTTAAAACGATGAAGCAGTTGTTCATTAGCATTCTTTCGAGTTATATCACCGTTGAGAAGAACTATATAATGATTTACAAAACCTTGTAGTTGTCTATAGTTAATAAGTTTTCTACAGTTTTTGGGCTCAGGAGTGGTAATTATCAAGAAGACATTCAAGAATTAAATTGGATACGTTCTAAAGATTGGAATATTATCGAGTATTTGAAAACAGAACGTTGGAGAAAGTTACTTGACGGTCTAGAACGTTCGAGAAGTTATTCATGCGACCCGAGTGCAGTTTTGAGAGATATTGCGAGGATGAAAAATAAACTTTCATGTAGAGACAATTCGAGTTTATACGCAAGTGTCGAGTATAAATTTTCACCATCAAAGGTTAGAGTAAAATCACAGTTACTGCGCTAAAAAAGATATTAATGGAACATAAACTATCAACTGCTAGTTCGAAAGCTAAATTAATTGGATATTGACTAGATTATTGATTAGATGGATATTGACGCAGACGGAACGAGGATAGATGGCAAGCAGAAAGAAGTTCGTGAAGATAATGAAGGGTAGTGTGCTAATATATCATCAAACGTGCAGTCAGCAATGAATCTACAGCAACGAGAAACTGATTTTTTTTTAAGGAAAAAGAATTAGCAGAAGGTGAGCTGGCCATGCTGCGTCTTGAGTTAGATGCAATACGAAGGACAATTCATTTAATTACAGGTTGAGCAAAATTTGGAAAATGAGCAACGACGATCGACGCGTAATTTTGGAAGCGTACAATATGATGTCGTTAGTGGCGGTGACAATCTCTTGGCATTGAATAATGGCAATGAATGCAATGTTTTATCTCAATTCTGTTAGCCGCGAACGAATATTTCGGCAGTTGCAAATTTAATTTTTAAATTTGTTGGAAAATCTTGTGATAGTGAAATTTGGAAGAAGTAGATCAAATTATTGAAGACGATATATAAATTGGAAGATGACGTTGCATAATTACCTATGGGTTTGCGACTGAAGGGAAAAGCACTTCAATCGTTTCATTCTAAACGAGGATATATAACTATGCCATTCAACCGACTGCTGGAACAATTAAGAGTTACGTTTTATCATCCACAAAGCAAAATTGAAATAAGGAAGAAATTTGAAGTATGATTATAGAAGAGGAACCAGACATTTCATGAATATTTGCACGAGAAGATCATTCTCGGAAATCGAGTACCAACTAACGACGATGAAATACTTGAATATCTGATTGACGGCATCCCCGATTAAATGCTCCGGAACCAGGCGCGTATTCAACAGTTTACAACAACCGATCAACTTTCGAAAGCGTTTGAAAACGTAATTCTTCGAGATCAAGGTTTATCGAGTGTGCTAATGTCAACAAAATCTGAGAAGTGTGAAGACAGTTTCGTTAGAAATGAACGAAAAGAGGTAGTCAGTGTTGGTAAGATGAAGGCGTTCACCGGTAATATTGTACGATGTTATATTTGTGGTGGGCACGATCATATTAGCGTGAATTGTCCAACGAATGATCGCGGTGTAAAATGTTTTATATGTCAAGAACCTGGACATATTGCGTCGAAATGTCCCAAGAAATTTAAAACGAGTGAAGAGAGTTGCGCGACATTAGGTGTATCGTACCGAAAGTATCTCAAAAATGATTTACTTAACGGATACGAGATCGAAGCATTAATGGATTCAGGAAGTGATTTTAGTTTAATTCACACCGACGAGTTTATTAAGTTCGGTTCTCCGCAATTACGACACGATGAATTACATTTCGATGGTATAGGTTCAAAGAATGATACAACATTTGGTGAATTTCGAGCAGAAATTACCGCAGATGGGCACTCATATCCGATTTGTATACATGTAATCTCTCATACTATTGTTCGACACAAGTTGCTGATAGCAACGAATTTCTTAAATGTAACTGATGTTAGCACTAGAGGTTGTAAAGTAAACTTTCGTCCATTACCGAAAGTAACGCGCGAAATTGTTGAAAGAGAAAATATTGTACCGGAAATATTTAAAATAGATGTAACGAGTGACGTGTTAGATGTAAATCAAGTTGGTGTGTCTCATGTATTAGTTCCTAATTAGCGAGTGGCGATAGAATATCTTGTTAGCAATTACAAGTCGAGTAAAACCTTTGAACCTTAAATTGCAATGAAATTAATATTGAAAGGCGAAGAGTCTGTATATCAATCGGCGAGACGATTGCTATCGCCGCAAAAAAGAGATTGTTAATGTGTAGATAGAACAGAGGATTGCGACAAATTAATATCGACAAATTAATAAGAAGATTATTAAATATAGATATCCGTTACAACTGATTGAAGATCAATTAGATCTGTTACAAGTCGCGTGCATTTTCAATACTCTTGACTTGAAAAACGGTTTCTTTCACGTGCGACAGGATAAATCAAGTCGAAAATATACAGCAATTGTTGTACCAGATGGTCATTATGAATTCTTACGAGTCCCTTTTGGTTTATGTAATTCTCCAGCAGTTTTTCAAAGATTTATAAATACCATATTTAGAGATCTTATTCGTGAGGAAATTGTTTTAGCATACATGAATGATTTGATTGTTTCATCAAATGATACTGAACGTGGGATCAAATTCTTGAAAGGGTTTTAATTGTAGCGTGCGGAGCCGGTTTAATATTCAGTTGAGAAGAAAGTTGTTTCGGGTAAACTTCTGTCGAGTTCCTCGGGCATATAATAAACAATGGTTGTTTTCGCCCCTCACTGAAACTGATGCAGTCAGACGATTTATAGAGTCGAAAAATGTTAAACACGTACAAAGTTTACTTGGACTCATCGGGTATTTTCGTAAATTTATCCGTGAATACCCTGTAATTGCGCGACCTTTGCCTAACCTTCTGCAAGCGAATGCTAAATTCTGCTCTGGAGCGACTTAAATGGAAGCATTCATACGACTTATACCTTTATTGAGTGAGAAACCAATGCTGAATTTGGTTCAAGTAGAAGTAGAGATGGAGTTGCATACAGATGCTTCTGCGTTAGGGTACGGAGCGATTTTATTTCAAAGAAATAACGAAGATAAATCTTTTCACCCTGTATATTATTTTCTAGTGGTAAGACAACTCCTACTGCATCTAAATACAGTAGCTATGAGTTCGAAGTTTCAGCAATGGTAAAAGCGTTGAAGAAATTAGGACTTCATTTATTAGAAATTTCGTTTGTTATTGTTTTTGATTGCCGAGCTATTACTCTTACAATAAATAAGAAAGATCTTTGTTCATCCAGAGAAGCACATGATTCAGGTTGATGCGCTTAGTAGAAAACCTCCTCCTACGAATTTCTTAATCGATGAATCTGATGCAAGTCTTACGGATCGTTTGCGGGAGGCACAGAAAAAAGATGAGACTGTAATGAAACTTCGAGATTTAGTACTTCAAAACAAGACGAATGATTATGTTCTGCGGGAAAATTTACTGTACAGAGAGTCTGCAGGTGGTATTCAACTAGTAGTACCATGTCGGATGCAGATATAAGAAATAGGGCGAGCTCATGAGTGAACATTTTTCTGTGGTCAAGACTGAAGCTATCGTACGTAAAGATTATTGGATTCCAAATCTTCGGCAGCAAGTTGAAAAGGTGGTAAGAAAATGTGTTGCATGCATTTTAACCGAAAGATGCAGGGGTCGCAGGAGTATCATTTAAATCCGATTGAAAATGGGAGTATTCCTTTTGATACATTTCATATCGATCATCTTAGACCGTTACCATCAACAAATAAATCGTATCAGTACATATTTGAAGTGGTAAATGCTTTTACAAAATTTATGTGACTTTATGCTACAAAATCTACTACTACAGATGAAGTTTTGACACGCTTGAAGAAGCAAGCGACTGTTTTCTGTAATCTGCGTCGAATAATTTCTGATAGGGGAACGGCTTTCACAGCAAAGGATTTCAAGCAATATTCTCGAGAAGAAAATATAGAACATGATTCAACTACAACTGGAAATCCTAGAGCTAATGGTCAAGTTGAACGTCGTAATAGAACATTCATACTGTTGTCAGCAAAATTAGCTACACCTAAGCACTGTGAATGATGTAAGTATTTAGAAGTAGATCAACAATGTTTGAAATCAACAATACATCGAAGTATTGGTACGTCACCGTTTCATCTTCTCTTTGGGACACATGCTCGACTTAAAGGTTATCTTGACATCCGAGACATACTTGAAAAGGAATGGATCGCACCTTTTCAAGATAAACGGGATGAAGTACGACTTCAAGCAAGTAAAAATATATCCAGGATCCAATAAGAGAATAGGCGAACTTTTAACAAAAGTAGACGAAAAGCTAGAATTTATCGTGAAGGAGATCTAGTAGGAATTAAACGTATGCAACAGAGTCCTGGTCTAAATATACCTCATAAATATTTTGAACCGTATGATGTTGCACGAGTTTTACGCAATCAACGATTTGTAGTTTGAAAGGTATGGCAAGGAGAAGGACCCCTATAAACATCGACGTCAGCAGATTCTATGAAATTGTGGATCGAAGAAATCTATGATATTTATCTGAAATCGAAGACGACATGAATGAAGACATTCGGAACGATTATTCATGCAGGACGGCCGAGTGAAGAATAACGAAATTCTCTTAATTTAAAAGCTAATCAATAATTCAAGTTTTAAATATTAGGTGCGTGGAATATTAAAGAATGTGAGCGAGAGCGAATGTGCGGAATAAATGATATTTCGTGTGTATGTTTTAAAACGATGAAGCAGTTGTTTATTAGCAATCCTTGGAGTAATATATCAGTTGAAAGGAACTATTTAATGATTTACAAAACCTTGTAATTGTCTTTAATTAATGAGTTTCCTACAATATGCATAGGAGATTACAGGTTACTTAATTCGATACGTACAAATAAAATGCACAGTCGCATTGCATGGAGCATTAGAACTCCATTGTTTTTACAAGTAAACACTGTGAAACGCCACCCTGTTGCATGGAAATGTAGAATTCACAACCTTCTGAAGTGTAGAAGCAGATAAGCATAGTGCTATGCATGAAAGATTACACCAACCTTACTTTGATACGTTGAAATGAGATGCGCTAATGCATTGCATGGTGCACTCCAGATCTACTTCTTTGACACGCAGACACTATGAAGCGCCATCCTGCTGGATGGAAATGTAGCATTCACAATCTGCTGATGTGTTGAAGCAGATGAACATAATGCTATTCATAGAAGATTACAGCTAACATACTTTGAAACGCTAAACAAGATAAGCCATTGCAATGCATGCATCATTAGTACAGTAGTACTGACGCGCAGACAATGTGAAGCACCATCCCGTTGCATGAAACTATAGAACTCACATTATTGAAGATTGTAGAAGCAGATAAGTACATTGAAACGTTGATATGAGATGCGACATCGCATTGCATGGAGCATTAAGACTCTCCTCATTTGACACGCAGACACTGTGAAGCGCCATTCCGTTGCATCGAATCGTAGAATTCACTTTCTTTTAAAGTGTAAAAGCAGATGAGCATAATTCTATGCATGGAGGATTGCAGTTTACTTTGATTGAAACGTTGGAATGAGATTTGCCCCAGTATTGAATGGGGTATTAGAACTTCGTTGCTTTGACACGTAGACATTATGAAGCTCCTTCCTGTTGCATGGAACTGTAGAACTTACACTCTTTTAGAGTAGAAGCAGCCGGCATAATGCCATGCATAGTAGATTACAGATTACTTACTTCTATACGTTGAAATGAGATGCGCTATCGCATGGCATGGGGCATTAAAACCCTACTTCTTTGATACGCAGACACTATGCAGACGGACCCCGTTGCATTGAACTATAGAATTCACATTCTTGTGAAGTGTACACGCAGACAAGTATAATGCTATTCACAGAAGGTTACAGCTTACAAGGTTTGTAATGTTGAAACGGAATGGCCCATTGCATGGCATGTAGCATTAGAGCTCTATTGTTACGACACGCAGACAATGCGATGCGTAATCCTGTTTCAAGAAACTGCAGAATTCACATATCTTTGAAGTGTAAAAGCTGACAAGCGTAATCCTATGCATAGAATGTTTCAGCTTACTTACTTGGAAACATTGATGTGAGATTCGCCACTGCATGTCATGGAGCATTAGGATCCTGTTGTTCCAACAGGCAGACTGTACGAAGGGCTATCTTGTTGCATGGACATATAGAATTAACGTTCTTTTGAAGTGTAGTGGCAGATAATTATAATGCTATACATAACAGCTTACTGCTGTTGCATTATTTCAAATGTCAACGGAGAAACAAAAATGAATCTTGAGTTAGGAAATAGAATCCAGTATATAAACTGTGAAATAGTTCTGTCGGTTCGAGTAGAGTTCACGACTGTTTATACCTAGTGGCCTGAAAGGAAAACACGTGCAGACTTTGCGTCGTCTATTTCTTTAGGAGGGAGAATGCTATATTTCCTATGCGGTGTTCTCACAATTATTAGAGCGTTTAAAACGTAAAGACGTACCTTCAAACCTTAAGAATAAAGTTACAGACTATAAAGAACTTTGGACAGCTTTTCATTTATATTTACCTATAATTCAATAGGTTATGGGCACAGTTTACGTATTTTAATAGTATTGACACTTTAGTAGATATTCTTTTTAGTGATAACTTTTGTGTACGTGATTATGTGATTATAAGTGTAATATCAGAAGTATATATAAGTGTTTAAACTATTAAAGGAACATTGTTAGCGAATATAAACCTTTCCTTATGAAAAAAAAGAGAAATATGGAAAGTACGAAAACCAAGAGGAACATTAAACAATTTGATGGTGATCGCTACAGTATGTTGCAATTAAGAATTGGTGCACTGTTAAGCGAATTGGATAATTATTGATGAACCCATTCCAGTAAAAATAACTGAAAATTGGAGGAGAGCAGAGAGGATGCTGAATATTTAGCAGATTCCATTTTGAGCTTCGCAAATAATGCGAAAACTGCTGCTGAAGTTTTGCAGAAATTGGATGGCATATATGAAAGGGATAATTTAGCAACGCAATTGGCTGTTAGAAAAAAACTATTAAGTTTAAAACTACAGGGAGAGCAGCCCTTGATCAAACATTTTACACCACTCAACGACATAATCACGGAACTTTTAGTAGCGTATGTAAAATTAGAAGAAACGGATAAAGCTTTTCATTTACTACTAATCCTTCCAACGTGCTATGGCGAGTAATTACGGCAATAGAACATTTCCCGAGGACAATCTAACATTAGCATTTGTAGAAACTGGTTTATTGGTCCATGAAGTAAAATTACGAACAGGCTGCTCGACAAGCGCGAAAGTATTACATACTGAGAAGATACATACAGATAGAGATAATTTAAATGGCCAAAGAAACGATAAATATAAAATGCCATGATAGTGGGCGAAAGGGCATAAAATAAAAGAATGTTGCTATTATAAAAGAACGGTCCAGCACGCGGAAAAGAAAAAGGTGATCGCCCAAGCAGCTCAAGTAACAGAAGAATTGGATATTGCAAAGATTTGGTCATCCTCGTTTGCCTTTAAGACGGGGTACAATGAAAATGGGGAAGACGATAAAAACAAATTAAAGTTTCTGTTGGATTCCGGAGCGTTGGATCACATTGTCAAATGTGATAATGTCTTTTCGACATTCGAGAGTCTACCCTTGAAGATTTCGGTGGCAGAAAGGTGCTGTCCGATAGAGGGATGCAAGAAGCAGGAATGGACATCGTATTTGTAACAGATGGAAACAGTCAGATGAAAACTGGTCAGAAAATAATCAAAGGTAAGGAATAAAATAGCTTATCTATTACTGATTTTCAAATGAAAAATGGTGAGAAGTTGATTAATCACCAGATTCATAGTGCAATAAATAATGACTATGAACTGTCGCATCAGCATTTGGGCCACATTGGAAGATCAAAATTCGTAGAATTGAAGAATAAAAAAAATGATCAATGATGTAAATCATATTGAAATGATAGTGCCGAATGATAATTTATGTGAGGCTTGCATTAAAGGTAAGCAAGCACGGTTATCATTCGAAAAGGTAAAGAATATGGAGCATGTAAAGCGACCATTGTTTATTATTTTGTGGCGGCACTCGCCACTAGAGGGACAGTACCGTTTACACTTTCCTGCAAGTACTCGATGACCCATCCTTTCCAATATATAGAAGTTCTGAACTGTCCCTAATATCCCAGCGTCTAAGGAAGGGCCTGCTAGGTAGCCTTACTGATGAGTCCACTAGCAGGCCCGGGATGAAACGTTCTTCCCCTCTCTTTTCCTTCCTGCTTTCTTCCTCCATCTTTACAGCAAACCGAAGCAGCTCAGCTGCTTCAATTTATTCAGATGTATCTTGTTTTATTATTCTTACAACTATTAACGGAAAGAATTATTTTCTCCTGTTTGTGGACGAATATACACTTTACCGTGTAGCATACCTGATTACATATAAATCAGCAGTATTTTCTGCACTTAAAGATTTTGCAACTGGATGCGAGGCTCATTTTAATTTAAAAGTTGTTTAGTTGTATAGCGATAATGGCAGAGAATATCTGTCAAATGAGATGAAAGGTTATTGTGTAGAAAAGGGTACTAGTTACCATCTAACAGTTCCGCGAACTCCCAAATTGGTGTTTCTGAGAGAATGGTCAGAAGCGTTACAGAAAAGGTACGCACGATGATAAGTGGTGCCAGTTTAAATAAACTGTTTCGGGTGGAAGGAGCTTCAACTGTGACGTATTTAATAAACTTAAGCCCGACAAAGGCTTTAAAGTAAAGTAAAACGCCATTTGAAATGTGGCTTGATAAAAAGCCTAAAGTAAAGTATTTACGAATTTTCGGTTCCACAGCTTATATTCATGATAAGACTCTAAAAACCATGTTTGATGAAAAATCTTGAAAAAGCAATAGAAATCATGGCCAATAGATAATATTATGCCTAATGATTGTGATTTCTACTGTTTCATGCAACGGGATGGCGCTGTACAGAGTCTGCTTGTGAAAAGGGAAGAGGTCTAGTACTTCATGCAATTCAGAGGCGCATCTCATTGCAAATTTTCAAATTAAGTGAGCTAAAACTTCTAAACAAAGCAATATGCTTATTTGCTTCTACATTTCCAAAGATTGTGAATTATACATTTCCATGGAATGGAATAGCGCTTCATAGTGTCTGCGTGTCAAAGCGGTAGAGTTCTAAAGTACCATGCAATGCGACAGCGCATCCCATTTAAACGTTTCAAAGTAAGTAAGCTGCAATCTTCAATTAATAACATTATGCTTATCGGCATCTACACTTCCTATAAATATGAATTCCACAGTTCCGTGCAACGGGATGGCGCTTCAGTGTGTCTGCGTGTCAAAGCAATGGAGTTGCAGTGCTCCATGTAATGCGAATGGCTCTTGTCATTTCAAAGTTTCAAAGTTTCAAAGTAAGGATCCTGTATGTGAGTTCTACAGTTTCATGCAAGAGGAAGTGACTTCATAATGTCTACGTGTCAAAGCAATGGAGGTTTAATGTTCCATGCATTGCTATGCGGCATATCATTGCAACGTTTCAAATTAAGTACGCTGAAATATGCTAAGCATAGCATTATGCATATCTTCTTCTACATTTCCGTAGAAAGTGAATGTTACATCTCCATGCAAAGAGGTAGCGGCTCGTAGTGCCTGCGTGTGAATGGAATGGAGTTCTAATGCTCCATGCAATGCAATTGTGCATGTCATTTCATGATTTCAAATTATGTAAGCTGTAATCCTCCATGCATAGAATTATGCTTATCTGCTTCTACAGTTCAAAAGAATTTGAATTCTACAGTTCCATGCAACAAGAAGGTAGATCACAGTGTCTGCGTGTCGAAGCATTAGAGTTTACTACTCCACACAATGCGATAGCACTTTTCATTTCAACGTTACAAAGTAAGTGAGCTGTAATCTTCTACGCATAGCATTATGTTTATTTGCATCTACACCTCAGAAGAATCTGAATTCTACAGACATATGCATCGGGACGGCGTTTCATAGTGTCTTCGTGTAAAAACAATGGAGTTCCAATACTGTATGCGGTGCGGTGCAGTATCTCATTTCAACGTTCGAAAGCAAGAATGTTGTAATGTTCCATGTATCGCATTACCCTTACCTATTTCTACACTTCAAACGAATGTAAATTCGACTGATCCTTGCACCGGGCTGGGGATTCTTATTGTCTGCTTGTCAAAGCTGTTGTGATATAATTCTCCGCATTGTAAACAAACTTTCAATACTTAAAACATAACAAATCAATATTATAAACTTAACATAATTATTTAATCTTTTTATGTAATTTTTCAATACATGTTGGGTAGAGTTTCGGTTGGTCTTTACATCGGTTACAACAGGTTTTTACTTTTATCGCCTTATTTGCGGCATACTGCCTACCATTTATTCTAGACATCCGTTTATAATATTCTTTACATCCCTGTCTCGTTTTTCTCGCACGTCCTTGGAACCACCGCAGAAAATGTGTACGTTTCTTAGGCACTGCTTAAGTTTCAGATGACGTTTGTTCACCGTGATGATCCACTGTATTGAAGAGATAATCGATAACTTTTTCGCGGAAGTTTAATATTTTCATACCTTTAGTACTCCATTTTCTATATATATAACAGGCATTGACGAGAGAAGCCCCGCATACTAATTCGATAACTATTTTTCTATACCACTTTACTGTTCTGCGTAATCAACTGTGATAAGAAGACATCTGGTCAGATGATCAAACCCCTTCTTAGCTTTGTTATAAAGGAACACAATGTCCGGCTTTAACTTATTGTTACTACCCTGGACAGTAACACATTTGTGGTTTTCAGAAGTGGCTAGTATGCATACCGGCCTCTTATCCGTCCACTTTAAAAATTTAAAGCCGCTCCGATTTTGAAAATACATAAAGCCACACCGTTGCTGTTTTCGTATGGCATGCAGCTGGGGAAATTTTTTATTAATTTTTACTGTACCACAAATAAATGTTCCCTTTTGCAGAAGTTCCTCGGCCAATGGGACACTATTGTCAAAACTATCTGCGTATAATATGCGGCTTCCAAATAATAATTCAACTTCCAACGTCATAACAACAGCATGCGCATGTGCTTTAACTATTATGGTTGCATTTTTTCCGACGAAAATAAGAATGTTGTGACTGTATCCTTCCGGAAGGCACAGTTTACAAAGTCTTATACCATATTTATGCCGCTTTCCTGGGATATATTGGCAAGAACTGAGGCGTCCTCGACACGAAACCATGGTTTCGTCGATTACAATATTTTTACAAGTCTTAACAGTAATTTTGAAAGTGTCGACAATTTCGTTAACAATATTTCTAAGTTTATTTAAACGGTCCTCAGTCCAAGCCGTGAAAATGTAGGATAAGTGTAAATATCTATGTATCGATGTAAACCGGTCGCGCTTTTCATATCCACGCTTGTATACATATCCTTTTTTTGAGTTCAATATAATCTAATTTCTAGCAGTGGCGCTACAACCAATATAAGCAGGACACCAATAAAAATGTTCACTTCGTTTTCTGTCATTGGCTGCCAGGCCAGTTGGTGTCTAGAAGAAAAGAAAATTTTTAATTGTAGAAGCAAATAAGCATAATGCTATACATAGAGAATTACAAATTACTTACTCAGAACGTTGAAATGAGATGCGCCATCGCATTGCATGGAGCATTAGGACTCTACTGTATCGACACCGAGACACTGTGGAACGCTATCCAGTTGCTTGGAACTGTAGAATTCACATTTTTTAGAAATGTAGAAATAGATAAACAAAATGCTATGTATGGAGGATTGCAACTTACTTACTTTGAAACGTTGAAATGAGATGCGCGACACCATTGAATGGAGCATTAGAACTCCGTTGCTTTGACTGGCAGACATTATGAAACTCGTCCCTGTTGCTTAGAACTGTAGGATTCACTTTCTGTTGTAGTGCAAAAGCAGATGAGCACAATGCTATTCATAGAAGATTACAGCTCACTAACTTCGAATCGTTGAGATGAGGTGGGCCATTGGAATGCATGGTGTTTTTTAGAACACCATTGATTTGCCACGCAGACACTATGAAGCGCAATCCAGGTGCAAGGAGCTCTAGCATTTACTTTCTCTTGAAATGTAGAAGCAGATAAGCATAATGCCATGCATCGAAGTATACCGCTTAGTTACCTCGAAGCGATGAAATGCTATGTGCCATCGCATTAGTACTCTTCCGCTTTGACACGCAGACACTATGAAGCTCCATTCCATTGCATGGAACTGTACAATTCACATTCTTTTGAAGACCTGAAGCTGTTAACACATTGACAGCCGTCCCCGCGATAACGCAGGTTTTTGAGTATGTCACTTGAGCGCCGGCCCCGTGAAAACGCGGGTTTCTGAGTCTGACGCTTGTGCGCTGATCCCACTATGATGTGCAATTTTTTTACAGGTTTGAGTATCTTGTACATCGATTTATATGTACTTGCCATGGTTATGCCGATCTTCATTTCTTATGCCCAAGACATAAAACTTATGCGATAGTTTGGAAACAATCAAAGCAAGAATTATTCTAGAACATTGCATTTCATCTTCCGTTTCGTAGGCTTACGCTTCTAGTTTACCAGTATAACAAGGTTTATTATTTTGTAACTTTTTACCCACATAATATGAGTGATACTATTGATGAGTATATTGCTGACTCTCTATCGGATTATTCGGTACATTCAGAAGATTTTGATATAAAAGTCGAGGACTGTTATATTGATGTGGGTCCAAGAATAAGATCAACAGCCATTCCACTACAGCATTCAAGTGATTCCGATGATTCCAGTCATTGTGTAATGTTCACAGGATTGTATAGTTACAGCGAAGAATGGTCAGATGTCGATAAAATTCCTACCACATCAGATTTTACAGGTGAGCCAAGTCCAAAAATTTTCCCTATTGATAAGAAAAGCGTAAAAGGAATCTATTCTAATGTTGCATGCAACTGGATGGCGCTTCATAGTATTTGCGTTTCAAAGCAATGGAGCTTTATTCATTTCTGTGACGATTGTCATTTTAACGTTTCAATGGAAGTAGGTTCAAATTTCCTACGCATCGCATAAAACATATCTGCTTGTACGCTTTAAATGATAGTGAATCCTCCTGCTGAATGTAAAGAGCTGTCGTTTCATAGTGTCTGCGTTTCAAAGCAATAGGGGTCTAATGCTTTATATATCGCAATGGTCGCGTTTAACTTCAGCGTTTCGAAGTGAGTAGGGTACAATCTTCTAAGCATTCCAATATGCTTAACTCCGTTTACAATTCTAAAGGATGTGGCGTCTACAGGTCCACGCAGTGAGTAGGCGCTTCATTGTGCCTACGTGTTAGAGTAATAGAGTTATAATGCTCCATGCAATGCGATGGCGTTTCTCAGTTCAGCGTTTCAATGTATGTTAGTTTTTAGTTTCTATACATATCAATTTTGCTTACTAGGTACTTCATAACAATGTATGCAATTCCTACAGATCCATGTAACTGTTGGCTCTTCTAACTGTCAAATTGACATAGTAATTGACTTCCAATGGTCCATACAGCTTTTTAGTTCTACGTTTCAAAGTAAGCGAGTTGTAGGTATCTACACAACGCAGTTACGTTTACCTGGTACTACGTTACAAAATGTGTAATATCTACAGTTCCGTATAACTATTCTGCACTTCTAAGTATCAGCTTGTCAAAGTAATTGACTTTCAATGCAATGCGATGGCGCTTCTTAGTTCTACAATTCAATGTTCTTTATCTGAACGTGTCTGTAGAAATAGCACTTCATGATATTCTAAGTGCATGTTTCAAGTTATTATATATGTTTACTCTTATCGTGTATTTCAGTTGATTGTCAATAGATTACCATTACTAAATACCCTATTACATCCAAAATCCTAATTAATTTTACATTATTTTATGATTTTCTAATAATAAATATTCCATATTAGTATATATATTTATTCTTATCATATATTTTAATTGATTGCTAATAGAATACCCTCTCTAAATAGTCCATTACATCTAAAATTCCATCTAATTTCGTACTATTTCATGATATTTTAAATAAATATTTCAAATTGGTACAAATATTTGCAGACATTTATTTTAATTGTAAAAAGGATTTCCCCTCGAAACGTTAAATTACAACTAAAATTGTGCCTCATTATATATAATTTCATGACGCTTTAAATAATTATTTCAAATTATTATATATGCTTCAACTTAACATATGTTTTAGTTAATCCTAAATAGAATATCCTCTAAATACTCCATTGTATCTAAAATCTTATCTAATTTTGTATTATTTCTTTACATTTTAAATATATATTTCAAATTAGTACATATATTTACACTTATCATATATGATAGTCGATTCTAAATAAAATATCCCCACTAAATATTCCATTAGATCTGCATTCCTACCTAATACTATATAATTTTACTATGTTTGAAGTAAATATTTCAAACCAATGTATATGCTTACACTTACCATGTATTTTAGTTAAATTCAAAGAGAATATCCCCTCTAAATACTCTAATGCATCCATATTCCTATGTAATTTTATATCATTTTATGATGTGTTAAATAAGTATTTCAAATTAGTATATATGTTCACATTTATCATAAATTTTATTTAAGTGTATATATAATATCCCCTCTAAATGCTCCATTACACCTAAAGTCCTATCTAGTTTTGTATCATTCCATACTGTTTTAATTAGTTACATCAAATTGGTACATATACTTACACTTATCATATATTTTATATATCATATATTACATTTAAAATCTCATCTAATTTTATATCATTTCGTGATGTTCTAACCCTTTCACTACGGACACCAACTATAGCCGGCGGCCGCGCGAAGTGCTGTGCGTACTGATGCCGGCTATAGTCGATGTTCGCCAGACCTGCTGTGCGTACGGGTGCCAACTATAGTCGGTGCCGCGTGATCACCTACGCTGACTCCGTTGCTAAAACAGAATCTACCGTATCGGTAGAATATCTTTTGAATCTAGTGGCTCGTACTGTACTAAAGCCTGCCAAACACATATTCGACATACGAAGTATTTGCAAGGCACAAAACTATAATAAAAAACAGGGATTATAATATAAGATCTTACTTGAACTAATATAAGTCGGACAACATGTAAGTTGAATAGATTATTGTCGACTTTTACAGTTGAGGTAAATTCTAAGGTTATAAATGATTATCTAAAAATTTTAGTTTTATGTTTGCGTAAAATTTGCTTTTTAATTTTTAATTGCACCCTCCTTACAATTTCTGGATGGAGTTCAAAAGGAATTCAATTCTTGATTGGATTAACTGATTACGAAAATGATACCGTGAGTGAAAACGAAGATCATTTCGCTGAGCACAAAAAAAGAAAGTATATATGTAGTACCTCAGACTCAGAAGTAGAGAACAATGAGCGAGAAAATAAGGACCATTGTGATTCCTGGACGCCAAACACATTCATCCCTAAGTTACATCCATTTACCCCAGAAAATACAGGAATTATACCAAACATTAACAGATCAGAAAAAGCAATTGATTACTTTGAACTCTTTGCTTCAGACGAGTTCGAGCAATTTATTTTAAATGAAACAAATGCCTATTGGAAAAAAATAACAATAATATGAAAGATGGTGAAGCGACAATGCTGTCCGAAATTTACTGCTTTTTTGCTGTGTCATTTCTAATGACACGCAACAAGAAGTTGTCCTTAAAGGAATACTGGAGGGTAAACAAATTCCTGCGTAGTGACATTTTTGCTGAGATTATGCATAGAGACAGCTATTTTAAATCGTTATCGTTGCTACATTTCAGTCAAGATATCACATATACCAATGATAAATTATATATAATAAGGAACGTGATTGATATGTTCCAGAAAATTTCTGCCATTCATTCTATCATTACCAAAAATTATGCATCGATGAGAGTATACATCTATATAAAGGGCGGCTTTCATTCGAACAATACATTCCTTCGAAAAGAAGTAGATTTGGGATAAAATCATGTATTCTTTGTGATTGTCGAACTGGTTCTGTACAAGAACTTATTGTTTACGCTGGGTCGTCGACTATAATCAACAGCCAAAATAAGAAAATTAGAAAATCGAGAACGATAGCAGAAGCCCTAATGGCGCCCTATCTAGGAAAGGGACATACAGTTTACCTAGATAATTGGTATTCAAGTCCAGCTTTGTTTAATTTACTATATAATAATCATACAAATGCGTGAGAGACCGTAGCAAAAAAGCGACAAGGAATACCATAGATTACTGATACACTGAGAAAAGGAGGGGCATCTTCCTGGCCAACTAAAAATTTATTAGTTGTGAAATGGCTGGATAAAAAAGAAATATATATGCTATCCACTATGATACTATATTTATATATTTATATATTTATATATTTTTTATGTCCACTATACTTCAGAGTCTGCAACGGTTGTTAGGCATGGAGGAAACAAAATTATTCAAAAACGCCTATGCGTCATTAACTGTAATACTTGCATGGGTTGTGTCGACAAAGCCGACATAGTGATAATCACTATAAATTCGACACGGAAATCACTAAAATGGTAACGTAAATATTTTTTCATTTGCTGAACATATGAGTATGGAATGCATATTGTGTTTACAAGGATAACACAAGAAAACCGAAATCTATGGCTAAATTTCACTTAAATTTAATCCGAAAAATGCTGAAAAATTATCATATGAATATTTCTTAATATCATCAGAGAGACAACAACAATCCATTACGGCCAACAGAACGGCATTTTCCTTCACTGTATGAACCACGAAGAAAAAACTGAAATAGAAGATGCATCGTCTTTACGACAAACAAGAGACGCGTGTCTCGATATGAATGTAAATATCGTAATGTTGGACTCTGCGTGGAACCTTGCTTTAGAATTTACTATACTGTGTTGCATTACTAAGAATTAACGTATAATTTGATATCTCACTAACTCAAATGTATTTTTATTTATAATAACAGTAAAATTTTTTAATATGTATATTTCTGAATACTCAAAATATACTCATTTTTATATTTTTCATATAATATGACGAAACAGTTGTTACATAACTCTCAAAAAAGTATATACACAAGAGAATTCCAAGGTGCCAATGAAAGACGTAAGTGCAAACATCGAAACCTACAGATGCGTAATATGCACACTGCACGGCGCGGTGCCCCGTTCAGTGGCGCTACTCGCGCGGAAAGGACTGCCGTAGCGAAAGGTATAAGTAAACATTTCAGGTTAGTGTATATATTTAAACACATCAAGAACTTTCTATAAACGTAAATAAAATATCCCCTCCAAATACTACAATACATCTAACACCCTACCTACCTAATTATATATCGTTTCATGATATTTTACACAAACATTTCAATTTGGTATATATATTTACACATATAATATATCTCAGCTATTTGGGAATAGAATATTCCCACTAAATACATTACATCACCCAAAATTCTATCTAATTTTGTACCATTTTATGACGTTTTAAATAAAGATTTTTAATCAGTATATATACTTAAAATATTAATATATTATAGCTAATTCTAAATACTACCGCCCCTATAAATGCTCCATTAGCTTCAATCTTCTATGCAATGCATTATGCTCATCTGCTTTTACAATTCAAATGAATGTGAATTCTACAGAGCCATGCAACGGGATGACGCTTCATAGTACCTGCGTCTCGAGGCAGTAGAGTTCTAATGCTCCATGCTATGCGGTGGCAGATCTCATTTCAACGTTCGATTAGCTTTTTTATAGACTCTGATACGTTGAAATGAGATGCGCCATATCGTTGCATGGAGCTGTAAATTTCACATTACTTTAAAGCAGAAACAGATAAGCATTTAGCTATGCATAGCAGTCTACAGATTACATCCCTTGAAACGTTCAAGTGAGATGCGCCATCGCAATGAATGGAGCATTAAAACTCCATTGCGTCGACAAGCAGACACTATGACGGGTCATACTGTTGCATGGAAATGCAGAATTTGCATTCTTGTGAAGTGTAGATGCAGATAAGCATAACGCGTTGCATTGAATATTACAACTTATCATGAAACATTGTAATGAGATGCCACATCGCGTTCAATGATGTATTAGAACTCTATTGCGTCGACACGTAGACATTTATAAACACAAATCCTTTTTAAGGAAGCGTAGGATTCACATTCTTTTGAAGTGTAGGAGCAGATAAGCATAATGCGATGCATAGAGCATTACAACCTAGTTACTTACTTTGAACTGTTGAAATGAATTGTAATATTACGACGCCTGAAGAATGCCTTATGATTACTAGCTTCAAAGAATGTGAATAACTTCACTTCAAAATAAATCACTCATAAAATGAATAAATCGCTTCAAAAAAATATGAATAATGCTCTTTCTTGCAAACGAATCGCGTTTCTTGATATCTACGTGTAGAAGCAATAGAGTACTAATACTTCATTCAACGGAATGTCGCATCTCATTTCAGACATTCATAATATCATGTAATATTCAATGCAAAGAGTTATGCTTTTCAGCTTCTACACTTCAAAAGAATGTAAATCCTGCACTTCTTTGCGAAGATATAGCGTTTCTATATGCGTGTGGGTCCAAGCAATAGATTTTTAATAGTTCATTCAACGCGATGTCGTATTTCACTTCGATGTTTCATGATAAGATGTAATATTCAATGCAACGCGTTATGTTTATCTGCCTCTACATTTCAAAAGAATGTGAATCCTACAGTTCGTTCCAACGGAATAGCGATTCTAGATATCTACGTATCGAAGCAATATAGTTCTATTACTAAATAAAACGCAATATGGCATCTCATTTCTTTGTTACACGCTAAGATGTAATATTCCATGCAACGTGTTAAGTTTATTCCGTCTACACGTCGAGAGAATGTAAATCCCACACTTACTTGCTAAGGGATAGCGTTCCTAGATGTCTACGCTTCTTAACTCATTGAGTTCTAATGCTTCCTGCATCGCGATATTCCATTTCATTTCACCCGTTGAAAGTTAGTAAGTATGTCGTAATGCTCTATGCATCGCGTCATGCTTATCTGCTTCTCCTCTTCTGAAGAATTTGAATCCCACACTTCCTTACAACGAGATAGTGTTTCCAGATTTCTAAGTGTTGAAGCATTTAATTTTGTGATGCTTCATGCATCGCGATATCGGATTTCATTTCAATATTTCAATCGGAGTAAGTTGTAATTTTTAATGCATAGCATTATTCTTATCTGATTCAAGACTTCAGAGGAATGTGAATTCTACAGTACCACGTATCGGGATGGGGCTTCGTAGTGCCTAAGTGTCAATGCAACGGAGTTCTAATACTCCATTCAATGCCATGGCACATCTCATTTCAACATTCCAAAATAAGTGAGCTGTAATCTTGTATGCATGGCACTATGCTTCTCTGCTACTACACATTATAAGATTGTGAACTATACGCTTTCTTGCAACAGGTTGGCGTTTCACAGTATCTGCCTGTCAAAATAATAGAGTTCTAATTCTCCATGCAATGCGATGACGCATTTCATTTGTTCGTATCGAATTAAGTAAGCTGTAATCTCCTATGCATAATGTAGGAAACTTATTAATGAAAGAGAATTACCAGATTTTGTAAATCATTAGATAGTTCCTTTCAACATATTACTCCAAGGACTGCTAATAAACAACTGCTGTCGCATTCTAGAATATTCCACGCACATAACATTTGAAACTTGAATGATTGATTAGCTTTTACATTAAGATAATTTCGTTATCCTTCACTCGGTCGTCCTGCATGAATATTTGCCCTGAATGTCTTCATTCATGTCGTCTTCGATTTCAAATAAATCAACATTGATTTCGTCGATCCACAATTTCATAGAATCTGCTGACATAGATGTTTGTAAGGGTCCTTCTCCTTCCCCTACCATTCGAACTACAAATCGTTGATTGCGCAAAACTCGTATAACTTCACACGGTCCAAAATATTTATGAGCTATATTTAGACCAGGACTCTGTTGCATACGTTTAATTGCTACTAGATCTCCTTCACGATAAATTCTAACTTTTCGTCTACTCTTGTTAAAAGTTTGCTTATTCTCTTGTCGGATCCGGGATATATTTTTGCTTGCTGGAAGTCGTACTTCATCTCGTTTATCATGAAAAGATGCGAGCCATTGCTTTTCAAGTATGTCTCAGATGTCAAGATAACCTTTAAGTCGTGGATGTGTCCCAAAGAGAAGATGTAACGGTGACTTGCCAATGCTTCGATGTATTGCTGATTTCAAACAATGTTGAACTACTTCCATATACTTATACCATTCACAGGACTTAGGTGTAGCTAATTTTGCTGACAATAGTATGAATGTTCTATTAAGTCGTTCAATTTGACCATTATCTTTAGGAATTTCTGTTGTAGTTGAAACATGTTCTATATTTTCTCCCTGACAATATTGCTTGAAATCATTTGCTGTGAAAGCCGTTCCCCTATCAGAAATTATTCGATGCAGATTACAGAAAATAGTCGCTTGCTTCTTCAGGCGTGTCAAAACTTCATCTGTAGTAGTAGATTTTGTAGCATAAAGCCATGTAAATTTTGTAAAAGCATTTACCACTACAAATATGTACTGATACGTTTTATTTGTTGATGGCAACGGTCTAAGATGATCGATATGAAATGTATCAAAAGGAATACTCCCATTTTCAATCGGATTTAAATGGCACTCCTGCGTCCCCTGCATCTTTTCGGCTAAGATGCATGCAACACAATTCCTTACCACCTTTTCAACTTGCTGCCGAAGATTTGGAATCCAATAATCTTTACGTTCGATAGCCTCTGTCTTGCCCACAGAAAAGTATCCACACTCATAAGCTCGCCTTATTTCTTGCTCTGTACAGAAAATTCCCCCGTAGAACATAATCATCCTTCTTGTTTTGAAGTACCAAATCTCGAAGTTTCACAACAGTCTGATCATCTTCCTGTGCTTTCCGCAAACGTGCTGTAAGGCTTGCATCAGATTCATCGATTAAGAAAATCGCAGGAGGTGCATTTCTACTAAGCGCAGCAACATGTATCATGTTCTTCTCTGGACGATGCTATATCCGGTAATCAAATTCTTCTAGGGATAATATCCATCACGCAACTCACAAACAAAGATCTTTCTTATTCGTTGTAAGAGTAAAATCTCGACAATAAGTAACAATAACAAACGAAATTCCTAATAAATAAACTCCTAATTTCTTCAAAGCTTTTACTATTCCTAAAACCTCAAACTCATAGCTACTGCATTTAGATTCAAGAGAAGCTGTCTTACCACTAAAAAATAATATTCATGGTGAAAAGGTTGATCTTTGTTATTTGTTTGAAATAAAATTGCTCCGTACCCTAACGCAGAAGCATCTGTATGCAACTCCGTCTGTACTTCTACTTGATACAAATTCACTATTCGGTTCTCACTCAGAAAAAGTTTAAGTCGTATGAATGCTTCCATTTCAGTCACTCTAAAACAAAATTTAGCATTCGCTCGCAGAAGATTAGACAAATGTCGCGCAATTACAGGGTATTCATGTATAAATTTACGAAAATTCTCGATTAGTCTAAGAAAACTTTGTATGTGTTTAACATTGGAAATCATCGGATTGCATCAGTTTTAGTGAGGGGCGAACATAACCATTGTTATATATATAACCATACATGCCCGAGAAATTTGTCTGAAGTTTGCACAAAACAACACTTTTCCCAACTGAATATTAAACCGGCTCCGCTCGCTATAATTCAAACTCTTTCAAGATTTTTGATCCTACTTTTAATATCATTTGATGAAATAATCGAATCATCTATGTATGCTAAATCTATTCTCTCTCGAATAAGATCTCTAAATATGGTATTTATAAAACTTTGAAAAACTGCTGGTGAATTACATAGACCAAAAGGGACTCGTAAGAATTCATAATGACCATCTGATACAATAAATGCTGTATACTTTTGACCTGACTTATCCTGTCACACGTGAAAGAAACCGTTTCTCAAGTCAAGAGTAATAAAATTGCGCGCGCATTGTAACAAATCTAATTGATCTTTGATCAATTGTAACGGATATCTATCTTTAATAATTTTCTTATTAATTTGTCGATTATCCACACATAATCCAAACGAATCATTCTTCTTCCGAACGAGAAAAACCGGACTCGCATAATCAGAAGTAGACAACTGAGCGACTCCAGCCACAATCCACTGTTCTATCTGCGCATTAACAATCACTTTTAGCAACGCTGACAATTATCTCGCCAATTGATATACAGACTCTTCGCCTTTCAATATTAATTTCATTGCAATTTCACGTTCAAAGGTTTTACTCGGCTTGTAATTACTAACAAGATTTTCTATCGTCACTCGCTAATTAGGATCTAATACACGAGACACATCAACTTGATTTACTTCTAACACTCGTTACATCTATTTAAAATATTTCCGGTACAATATTTTCTCTTTCAACAATTTCGCGCGTTACTTTCGGTAATGGACGAAAGTTTACTTTACAACCTCTAGTGCTAACATCAGTTACATTTAAGAAATTCGTTCCTATTAACAGCTTGTGTCGAACAATGGTATCAGAGATTACTTGTATACAAATCAGATGTGAGTGCCCATCTACGGTAATTTCTGCTTGAAACTCACCTAATGTTGTATTATTCTTTGAACCTTCGAAATGTAATTCATTGCGTCGTAATTGCGGAGAACCAAGCTTAATGTACTCGTCTGTGCGAATTAAACTAAAATCACTTCCTGAATCCATTAATGCTTTGATCTAGCATCCGTTAAGTAAAACATTTTTGAGATACTTTCGGTACGATACTCCTAATGTCGCGCAGCTCTCTTCACTAGCTTTAAATTTCTTGGAACGTATCGACGCAATATGTCCACGTTCTTGACATATAAAGCATTTTACACCGCGATCTTTCGTTGGATTTCACGCTAATATGATCATGCTCACCACAATTATAACATGGTACAATATTACCGATAAATTCTTTTATCTCACCCACATTGACCATCTCTTTTCGTTCATTTCTAACGAAACTGTCTTTACACATCTCAAACTTTGTTGATCTCTGCACACTCGACATACCTCGATCTCGAAGAATTACCTTTTCAAACGCTTTCGAAAGTTGATTGGTTGTTGTAAACTGTAGAATAAGCGCGTGGTTCCGGAGCATTTCATCGGGAATGCTGTCAATCAGATATTCAAGTATTTCATCGTCGTTGATTGGTACTCGATTTCCAAGAATGTTCTTCTCGTGCAAATATTCATGAAATGTCTCGTTCCTGTTCCATAACCGCTCTTCAAATTTCTTCTTTATTTCAATTTCGCTTTGTGGATGATAAAACACAACTCATAATTCTTCCAGCAGTTGGTTGAATGCCATAGTTATATATTCTGGTTTAGAAAGAAATCATTCAAGTGCTTTTCCCTTCAGTAGCATACCGATAAGTATTCGTGCAACGTCATCTTCCAATTTATATGTCGTCTTGAATAATTTGATCTGCTTCTCCCAAATTTTATAATCACCAGATTTGCTTTAGACTATTAAGAAATTGTCACCGCTACTAATAACATCAAATAGTTCGCCTTCAAAATTACGCGTCGATCTTCGTTGCTCATTTTCCGAAATTTACTCAACCTGTAATTTCTGTCGCACCGCATCTAACTCAAGGCGCAACACGGCTA
Source organism: Xylocopa sonorina (assembly GCF_050948175.1). Classification (NCBI taxonomy): domain Eukaryota; kingdom Metazoa; phylum Arthropoda; class Insecta; order Hymenoptera; family Apidae; genus Xylocopa; species Xylocopa sonorina. The sequence continues at coordinate 138,791 of NW_027490120.1, forward strand.
ACTCACGTTCTGCTAATACTTTTTCTTTTAAGAAAAGATCAATTTCAGATTGCTGTAGATTCATTGATGACTGCATGTTTGGTGATACACCAGCACACGACTCTTCATTATCTTCATGAACTTCACGTTCCGTCTGAGTCAACTTCCATCAACACGAGAAATTAATTCAGCTTTCGAACCAGCAGTAAGTAGTTTATCCTCTATTAATATCTCTCTTAGCGCTGTAACTGTAATTTTACTCAAATCGATCATTGTGAAAATTATCACTCGACAATTGCGTTTAAACTCGAATTATCTCCACACGAAAAATTAATTTTCGTTCTCGCACTATCTCTCAAAACTACATTCGCGTCGCTTGAGTATCTTCTCGAACGTTCTAGACCGTCAAGGAATTATCTTGAACGTTCTGTCTTCAAATATTCGATAATACATCAATCTTTAGAACGTATCCGATTTAATTCTTGAATATCTTCTTGATAATTACTACGCCCGAAACCCCAAAATTGTAGGAAACTTATTAATAAAAGACAATTATAAAATTTTTTATATCATTAAATAGTTCTTTTCAACTGAGATATTACTCCAAAGGCTGCTAATGAACAACTGCTGCATTATTTTAAAACATTCACACGAAAAACTCATTTGCTTTGCACATTCGCTCTCACTCGCATTCTAGAATACTCCACGTACATAACATTGACATTAAACCTGAGTTATTGATTAACTTTTAAATTAAGATTATTTCATTATCCTTCAATAACATTATGCTTGCCTGCTACTACACATTAAAGGAATGTAAACTCTGCAGTTCCTTGAAATGGGATGGTTCTTCACAGTATCTGCGTGTGAAAACCATGAAGTTTTAATGCTCCACGCAACGCGATAATACATCTCATTTCAACGTTTCAAAGTATGTAACCTGTAATCTTCTAAGCATATCATTATGCTCATCTGCTCATACACTTCTAACGAATGTGAATGCTATAGTTCCATGCATCGGGTTGCGGCATTATAGTGTTCACGTATTATAGCAGCAGAGTTCTACTGCTGCATGCAATGCGATGGCGCATCACATTTCATCATTTCGATGTAAGATGTAACTTTCTATGCTCAGGATTATGTTTGTCTGCTTCTACGCTTCAAAAGAATGTAAATTCCACAGTTTCTTGCAAGGAGATGATACTTCATAGTGTCTGTGCGTCAATGCAGTAGATTTCTAATGCTACATGCAATGCGATGGCGCATCTCATTTCAACGCTTCGATGTAATTAAGTTGTACTCCTCTATACGTAGCGTTACGCCTAGCTATCAATCAATGTGTGTCAATCAATCAACATTCAGTTGCCCATGAATCATGTCAGTGATCAAGCCAACGCTCCAGGACAAATTCAGATTCTCAGCAGCAACAAGTCGGACATACCAGGGGATCCAGACATCATGGCAGACCTTAACATACCTGTTATCTTCACATTGAAAAGGTAGACTCGTTTATTCGTCCATTCCTTTCTTATCCATGTTCCACGATGACAACCCGATCGCTCGAATAAGCTCAGTCCATTTCTCATGAAATTATTCTCAGTTCACTGCGGCGTAAACGTGGTACCACATTCGGTCTATTCACTACCTTCACGCGACTTCTTAACACATGCAAAACATCAGAACAACCGGATATACGTTTACTACAAACCCATCTTTACGCGTTAACTGAAACGTGGAAACGATTCGATGGCATCCAATTTGACCTCGAAGAATAAGACGAAACCGAAACGTCACGTCTTTACAAAATTCAGAACGACTACTTCTCTATCATAACTCGCGCCGATTCGATATCATAACTCGACGCGATTGAGTTATTGAAAGGTAAATACGACTGTATAAGTCGGGCTGCCTCTAAATATTGTGATGCAATCTGGAATATTCTTAAACCGCCAAGGAACATTGTAGAAACACTAGGCAATATCGTCGACAACGTCAACCAACTACTTCGCGCATTGAAAAATTCCAAGGAAAATATCTCGCAATTGAACACTTCTGCTTTCCATCTTTCGAGCAAAGATAAATGCTAATACGTTATTCCAATGGGAACTCATAGTAAAGACAACAAGGTGCCGCCTTACACGGATCTTCTAGAGTTTTTGGAGAAACTGGCCAACTGTGTACCAGAGATGAACGCAAGAGCAAGCTCAACCGCAATTCGGGTCGACGGGAGACTATCGGACCATTCACGTTCCACGAATCAACGTACTACGAGAAATCAGATGACATTCTGATGACGATTACACCGAAAGCGGAACAAGCAGGACAACCATAAGAACTCAAGAGTGTTCAGTATGCCACGGAGGGCACCGCATCTAGACATGTGAAGATTTTCTTTAAGTCTCAACTTATCAAAGTAATTGACATGTAATGCTCCATGCAACATTTCCTTTCAACGATACAAAGCAAGTAAGTTGTAATGTTCCATGCATAGCATAATGCTTATCCACTTCTGCACTTCAGCAGAATATGAATTCCACAATTCCTTGCTAGGGGATTGCGCTGCACAGTGTCTAGTTGTCAAGGCAATAAAGTTCTGTGGCTACTTGCAATGCGTTGGCGCATCTCCTTTTTACGTTTTAATGCATGTAAGCTGTAACGTTCTATACATTGCGTTATGCTTATCTGCCTCTGGACTTCAAAGTGATGTGAATTCTATAGTTCCTTGTAGCGTGATGGCTTCTCGTTTCAACGTAAGTAAGTAGTAATATAGCTTGTCAATGTAATTAACATCCAATGTTCTATGCAACGCGATGGAAATTCTTAGTTCTACGTATCAAAGTAAGTAAGTTGTAAGGTTCTACACAACACAATCGTGCTTATTAGTTTCTACACTACTATGTATGTTATTTCTATAGTTCCATGTTACTGTATAGAGCTTCATAGTGTCCACTTCTCAAAGTAATTGAGTTCCAAACGTCCATGCAACGCGATAGTGTTTCTCAGTTCTACAATTAATTGTCTCTGTTGAAATCACACTTCATGATATTCAAAGTAAAAATTTCAAATTAGCATATATATTCACACTCATCATATACTTTAGTCAATAGTAAATAGGTAATCCGCCCTCCAATTGCTCCACTACAATTAAATTCCATATAATTTTGTATCATTTCATGATGTTTTAAATAAACATTTCTAGTTAGTATATATACTTACACTCTCCATATATTATAGCTAAATCTAAGCAGAATAGACATTGTAAAAACTCCAGTAGCTGTAATCTTCTATGCACTGATTCATTCTTATCTGCTTCTACACATTAAACGAATCTGAGCTTCACAGTTCCTTCCAACTGGATTACGCATCATTATGCCTACGTGTCAAAGCAATAGAGTTCTAACACTCCATTCAGTGCGGTGACACATCTCATTATAATGTTATAAAGTTAGTAAGTTCTAATGTTCTATACAATGCATTGATTTCATCTCCCTCTATACATCAAAAGTATATGAAGAACATAGTTACTTGCAACGGGATAGCGCATCATAGCGTCTGCGTGTAAAAGCAATAAATATCTAATGCTCCTTGCAATGCGGAAGCGCATCCCGTTGCAACGGTTCGAAGAAAGTAAGTTGTAATCTTCTACTCGCAGAAGTATTATTTTCTGCTTCTATACTTCAAAAGAATGTGAATTCTTCAGTTCCATGCAAAAGAATGGCACTTCGTAGTATCTACCTTTCAGAGCAATAACGTTTTCTCTCTCGTTTCACGGAACTGTATAATTCACATTCCTTTGGATTGTAGAAGCAAATAAGCATAATATGATGGATAGAATGTTACTGCTTACTTACTTTGTAACGTTGAAATGAGATGCGCCATGGCAATGCATGGAGCATAGGAACTCTATTGCTCTGAAACGTAGACACTATGAAGGGCCATTTCATTGGAGGGAATTGTAGCATTCACATTATTCTGAAATGTAGAAGCAGGTAAGCATAATGCGATGCCTAGAACATTATATACTTGCTTTGAAGCGTGAAACTGAGAAGCACCATCTTGTAACACAGAATATTTTTTTATTGCTTACTCCATCTTGTTGCAAGGAATCTTCAAAGCTACTCACACTGACATGTAGACACTCAGATGCGACATCCCTTTTCGTGGAACTTTGGGAATCACTTTGAAACGCAGGACTGTGAAGCTGCATCGCGTTGTATGAAGATATGGGAAGTGCTTACTATGAAACGTAGAAATAAGAAGCGAAATCATGTTGCATAGAACTTTGCATCTTACGTACTCTGGAACGTATAAACTGATAGGGACAATCACTTTACATAGATATATAGAACACACATAGTTTTAAGCGTTGAACTTAGAATTTGAGAACTTCCTTTGAAACGTTGATAGTGAGGAGCTCCATCGGCTTTCGTAGAACTTCAGAACTTACTTGCTATGTAACGTAGACAGATAAGGGTCATCGCGTTGCTTAAAACTTTAGAACTAGCTTACTTCAACAAAGATTTCTATTGGCTTCGTCCGTTCTTTTAGAAGAGTTCTTGATAAACCACTTACTTTTCACGTTTGCAATATTTTTATATGTATGCGAGGTGTAATCGTTTAAGTTCTAAGATGATTATTTAGTGTTGATTATTATTTAGTAACTCGGTTATAAACGTATCTGCATGAGACTTAATCAATATGTTCATAAGCCTGAAATTTATGCAGTTATTTGTTAGTCACTTAGTCTGATCATTTGAAAATGATTGACTTTCATCAATTTTCTCAAAAATTGAAATACTGTCCAACTGCTTGTATTAAAGACTATAATTAAAGTTTTGAAAATATTTTACCTTTTAATGATGTATCACGTCTCGGGTCGCGGAAAATTAACCGTATGCCGGAGCAGCACGCCGTCTCGAACGGTTCGGCTCGCACATTTGGGTCGAAGACGGGGTTCTTTTTGGATCGCGGAACACTGCGTGAAAGTCACGGACGCGAGTATATAAAAAAGGGAACTTACCTTTCGAAGTCTTAGAAACCGCTAATTCCTAACTTCGTTCCAGGTATCGTCGTCGGCAAGGATCGTCCTCTGGTATGGTCCCTCTGTACGGCTGACCTCTGGTGCGGATCGGCGACGGAGGCGCCGATGCGGAATGGCTCTCCGGTCGGCAGACAGCAGGAGATGAGACAGTGCAGTGGTGGACGATGGAGTAGCTGCTTGTACCCACGTATTCGCGCACTAGAGAACGCAGGAAGTTCTTCCTTCCCACGCGTCGAGTTCGTTTATTCGTAGTGGAACAGCGCATTCAAATCGGATTCCAAAACCGCCGCTTTGGTTTGCCGATCCAGAGATATGGAAAACGATGGATATCTTCTCCTTAGTCTAACTGTGGCTCAATGCCGCTAAGCGGAGGGCCACTCTGACTGGTCGGTAACCAAGCGTAACTAAAGTTCAGAACTCCTTGAATGATTCTGGAAGAAGCGTGAAGTCGTGGAAGACTTCGTACCATAATGAATCTAATTCTTATAAATAATTTTTTATCGTAGTGAACTATATAATTGCAATTAGAATTCTTTATGAAATAATAATAACAGAGAGGTATGTATCCATTCTTGTAATTTTGAAAAGAGTATTATATCTTACTATTTAAAATGAAATATTGAGATTTGTTTACAATCTAATGGAATTTAATTACCTTTTGATTCAATTTCACAGTGATAATCTTCCATAGTCCAACAATTTTGTGAGCTGTCCTCAGGAATCCGCAGCTCAGTACTTATAAAATGGACGACACAAAGAACAGCCTAGCCAAACGTAATCGAACCGATTTTTCAATACTAATCTTATCATGTTTAACTTATTCTGCAAACTATTAAAATGCCCTTCGGAAAGTGTTTATTCACAGTGAAGTAAACGGTAAACGTTACGCCTTCCACCACTGTTTACAATACGTATGTTGCATTTACTATAAAAACTGTAAGTATTATCACCTTTGTTTACTTTTTGTAACCTTCAATGACTTCATGTTACAGGTTGTTGAACTCGTTTCAAAATGCTCTATCGTATTACGGAAAAAAGAACACACCAATTCATTTTATAAAATGAAGGTAACCTTCAAATGTCCAACATACCTCCACTTACAAAAAAACTATTTTCATCAACGATGGGACCTTTGTCCTGTGCAATTTTATATCAGCAAAAATTTCTATGAAACTTATAGTTTCGAGGATATCTGAGGTGCTAATTATTACTGCCCCACACTGTATATTGTTATGGATGTGTCCAACAAGACAACGATGAACAAAGTTAAATTTAATATTACGATTTTTATATTCCTTATAATATATTTGTTTTTCTGTAATTTAGCCAAAAAACAGTGTTCACGATGTCGGCAGATGAATGAATTTGCCTTAGAATTACAAGAGCCGACAATATCAAAAGTAGAATATTTATTTTCTCCGCTCAACGATTCACTGGAAACGTTAAGTAAAGTGCGTGCCTTTCAAAAGAGTCAGATGCAAATTACGAACCTAAACAACCAGCGATTGGCACGCCAATGACAACGGATGAATATTTTATTTTATAAATAATATTTTTAGTTTATGACGGGTTGAAAGAAATATATATGACTCTCTCAATAACTATTAATATAGGAAAACAACTCTCAAAATGTCTATCAATACTCATATGTTGAACATCTACTGACATTTAACGGTTTTAACTTGTATGAAAGCACAGGTTCTCCGTTACCAAATATGACGTAACGTCATTGCAGAGAAGATTCATGAATTGAGCGATGACACGCGTGTCATGATGGTTCTGGTGCTACGCGACTCATACGGCGTTTTACGCTTGTTTAGGAGGTACTGGTAACACGTTCTGGCATTTTAGCTAACGAATCCGGTCACAGATGGCTACGGATCAGCTGACACTCCACGGAAGTGGCGATATAGTGCCGGTATGGTGTCGCCACCATCATGCCGTTTGTTATCTGGGATGCTTTCTAGAGCAATATTCGGATTTGAATTTGAACACATAGCTACTTGATCGCGAATTTGTATGTACATAATAATACATGACTGCATAAAAACAATATCATATACTTTTATAATCAATGCGGTATAAGAATATAAAACGAAGAACTATCCACTCTCATCGGGAGTAAAAACAAAGTCTGGAAAGCAAGGTTAGTTGTAAAATATAATCAAGCAGTTAATATATCTAATCACAGTACATAATAAATCACTGAAAGTATAATGATATGAATAGTAAGAAAAACATATTCATTTGTTAGATGCTTATAAACTGAAATTTAAAAGTCCAAGTTACATTTAATACACTATTGCTTAACATTGTGATTTAATGTTGTTTCAAATAGGCGTGGAGAACTAGCTGGTACTTCTGTCAATGTAATTTCATTTCTGCTGGATACAGTAAAAACACATTTGCAATCTAAGCAAGGTTTCACTAGATCTGGTGGATTTTCGAAATTTTAGAAATAAATGATGGCAGTAGTAGTTGGTTCAGCGCCAGGTGATAAACATATACAACAAGAAAAGCAATGTAAACGGATTTAAAATGTTCAAGATTATTTAAATTAAACTATTACACTTTTATAATGCATGTAGCGCTTCGGTTCTTTGTAACGTACAAAGAGTCTTAAGAATGTAACGCAATGTAAAGGAGTTTGGAAACAAAGAAAGCAGGCCTTAATCTCAGAAAAAGGGACCTTGGATCTGTTGTGTATCGTGGTTTCCGGCGTGCTGTGTTGAGGGATATGTCATTCGGATTTAATTATCTAAACGAGAACAATTCAAATAAATTTGGAGTCGACATATTGGAAGAAAAATTCTTCCAGTGAAAAATGCTGTATGCTGTGCAACAGCAGCTTCACATCCCCTTGATATTCTACAAAAAATTTTATGCCATTTTACTCGATTTACTAGAATCGAAACTATGAAACCTACTATGTGGTATTTCTGCAACTGCTACCACACACACCTGCGCGCGCGCACACACACAAACGCACACGCACATACGAAATCCACCAAGCTTAAAGATACTGTGTATGTATTGGAGGATGCGTACAAAAAGAAAGGACTATTACATGGATAAACTGTAGAATTCCATTTGTAATTGATAATTTGGTTATAATCATTTATATGCTTTTATCAGAAATTTGAATAAGTCAAAATTGTAGCACGCAGGTGTGTGAATATCACTTTGCAATCTCATTTCATTCTGGTAGTTATACTTATATATAAGCATCCATCCAGGCATAAAGCTTGATAATCTTTCAACTACAAAATAATGATGAAACATTAAACTTTTTGCTGATTTTGGTCTATTTTATCATTTTCGGAACTTGTGAAGCAGCCAGAACTATAATAACAAAGTACTTTATATCTTTGCTCATTGTTTCCAAAGAAAATATTAAATGTGAGTAACATAATATAATAAATAACATAATAATAATATAATAAATAAATATATTCAAACGTAATTTATTTAATTTTTATCATTTAGCGTTACAAAATATATTACAATAATATATAAAAATATATTTTACTTTAGTTTTTTCAATATTTTTAATATTTTATATTATCATATTAAAATTTTACAAAAAGTAACAAAATTTTTAGAAGTAGGAATAATTTTTCCTTAATTAGTTAATATGTTGGTTCTTTTTAAGAAGACGGTATTTAATTTTTCAAAGTAAGTTTCGACTTAAAATTGACCATTAGTTTCTCTAATTTCATTGCTTTTCGTAGAACACCGCAAATTTTCAGCTTTCCCATTACAGCTTTGTCCATGCAAGTTTTAATTCTCTGAAAGATATATATTATTATGTTATTAGTAAAATTATTTTGCATTTCTAATTAATTGAAACGTAAAAAATGTATTTTTTTTATGAGAAAGCATTGCGAGAAAATTTTGGGATTCTATTACTAATGTTGTACCTAGTGGTTGACTAGGTTGTCCTCTCGCTGCCGCACCTCTTTACTATTTTTAAGATTCAAAAACCGTGTACCAACTTTGTCACCTTTAAAATTTACGAAATTTACATATTGTGAATTTTGCAAAAGTGATGTTAATTAACTCTTGAATTATGGTTGCTTGGGCGATTAATCAGACTGGTCTATGAGAAGCTGTAATGTACGAGGACTAATAAATTTTCTTTTACCATAATGAACAATACAGTATTTGAGCTTACACTTTTGTTAACAAACTATCTGTTCAAATTAGCTTGGATGACAATTAATATTTGCATGATCTTTTCCTCTGATTTATCTGTATAATTTGTTCGTTCTTTTCAATTGTCATATATAATTATTCAAATCTATATGTTCCAAATTCTTCTCTAGGAAGGAATCAGGCAACAAGTTATCTTATCAATAATATTTATAATCTGTAAAATAAATTGATATGTTTACTAAAATATAAATTATACATTCATATATTAATTGAAACCTTTAGTTAATTATTCACACCTGGATTATACGCATAATGGGTAAAATCAGACTTTCCTTCAGTTTTTTTAATATTGCCTCATCGATTAAAGACTGATTAGTAACAGATTTACTGTCTTTGCAAAATAAAAGCGTACATTGCATCACACATTATTTCCAGCTTCCCACTATAATTTTGTTATTCTGAACCAACGAACATCTCTATTGCAGCCATATGTATACCTGAAACAACGCGTGCGTAAGGCAATCTCAAATTGAGAGAATTATTTTTCTTAACAATGAAATTAGAAATATATATAAGTTACTGCAGTCTTTGACAAGAGTGCATTCACAGCAATGCCATCATTCATCGGTCCTTCCAAGAGCACACATTAACATTCCAAACTTGGATATTATATAATCGACACGAGTTTGAAACCATATTCGTTTAATTTTTACACTTAGTGATGGGCTGATATTTACTATATGAGGATCTGTGCCTTTCATTGAATATGGTAAGCATACCTTAATATTATTCACAAGATCATAATTTTTCATACCAATGGATTCTATGCCTGGTTAAAGAAATAGCGCTAACAGCATTAACCCTTTCAGCACTGAGTTGTGTGGCAAATGGTTTTGTGAGAACCTATATGTGGCGTTCGTTGTTGTCAGACCGGTGGAGTCATCTCTGTGAAAACTGCTCAAGCTGTTCGCAATTCTGTTTCAGCACAGATTGAAGAGATGGCGAAACGAGTCAATACATGCCTACGGTTGAATGTTCCCATTAAGAATAACTTATAAGTTACCGATGGATGGTGCTGCTGGTGGTCGGTTACTCACAATCGACCGACGGGTAGTGCTGCTTGTGCTTAATGATCCATAAATTGTCGACGACTGGTGTTATCAACAGCCGATAGCGCATGCTCACACATATAGCTGGTGCAACCAATAGTAGGTAACTCAAGACTTATCAAAGATTGGTGTTGCCTGCGGTCGGAAACTTACGATATATCGATAGTAGGTAATGACTGCGGTCGATAACTTATGATATAATAAGGGCTGGTATTGCCAATAGTCGGGAATTCAAGAACTATCGAACAATGGCATTGCCAGCTATTGGTAATCCATCTCTTACTTGGCTTAACTTAATCTAACTTCCTCTAAACTTAATTTAAACCAAGCTAACCTCAGTTACACCTAATGTGACTTACCCTGCCTGCACTCAAATCTAACTCAACCTAACACAATCTAACATTACCTTCCTTGAACATAAACAAATCGAACCTACACTTTCTTAAATCTAACCCAACATAATCGAGCAACCTACAAACATTCCCAAACATATTTCAACCTAACCTAACCTAGCGTAACCTAACTAATTCTAACACAATCACAGTTCCATCTCGGGACGGAAGCAGCCTCCGCAACATTCCCAGGGAAGAGGCTATGCAGTAAGACTTCCGCAGTTACGGAGTGGTAGATCCGCTCCGATTGAACGTTTATTCACGTAATATAATATAATAATCTGCGGGTTCAATCGGAGTGGGTCCGCATTGAATACAGGAACGTCTTCGGCTAAATGAAAAAAAACAGTCCGAAAAGAATAAAACTTTTCTAACAAATCGTACGGAAATCAGACATTTCGACGCATATCCAATATACACCTAACCAAAACGTAATTCGAAAAATACAAAGAATAAGCGGAAATATTCTCCAATATGTGACATATACAAATCAGACAAGTAATCGTACAACGCCGGGTCCGGGATGGTGCAGAGAGGAAATGTGGAGGACAGAGAACATAAAATAACAACAACGTAACTAAAGAGAAAGAAAAAGAAGATCTGTGGAAACATTGCATTTACTAAGAGGAAATCCTACAAATATCAAACAACAGATTATATACCATACCGTCCGGGCAAGGTACAACGAAATAGACGATATCGTGGGAGATAATAAAAATATCGAGAAACTTAAAAGGAAAATAGTACTTTAGACTGAACGAATCAATATCATCGATTCCGGCAAGCTTAATGGAAAACGCGACTTCGAATCGGTTAGAGTATAAGATAGATGCTGGTCGCGGTTCAAGTGGCTCTGCGTTCCTTGCCCGCATCAGTGCAGGCAGTAGGATGGTGTGGGGGGGGCCTCCCCTAACCCCACCACCGGCATGAGCGAGGCTGCTGTGCATATGCTGCTGAAAGGTGCTGCTGGTTCGCGAAAATATAAAGGAGAAAAAGAAAGCCTCGGAAGACACAGGCACGAAAGGAAAATCATCAGGAGCCGAAGTAAGGGAACCAAAAAGAAAGGGCAGGATAATGGAAATGCTACCGATAAGAATTACATCCTTACTTTGAAATAGAAGAATAGGCAACCACACATCAGACGTAATGATAGATATTATGAGCGAGGATACGACGAAGGTAATGACATATTAGAAAACGTTAATGGGAAGCATCAGGTATATAAAAAAAACTGAGATCGAACACTTGATCGAACTAGTGGCGAACGGTACAGGGAAAATTGAAGCAATTAAAGGAGCGGTAAGCATTCAAGGACAAACAACGGGATGAGGAAAGCAGGAGAAACGACAGAAATATGAAAAGATGATGCAAGAAAATCGAGAGCGGAATATATAATCCTATAATTTAACAAGAAAACAGGTATAGAGAACATAATAAAGGAGATAAAAGGAACTCTAGAAGAAGAATTCGAAGAAAAACGTACGAGTGGGAGTATAATGCTCCAACTAAGGGACATATACCCGTTAGGTGACCAGAGAAGAAATTAATGATTACATAAGACGAACATTGAAAATAATCGAAGGAAAGGATAGCGGTATAAACGTCAAGTTGTTAAAACAAACGTAGAGAGTCAATCGAGTCGCGTTAGCTGAATTTGGACAGGAATATAGTAAAGAGCTGGAAAAGGTCAAACGACTCAGAATACCATTAACACCTTGTCTCTGCAAAGTGATACCGAGAATAGAGAGATACTTCAAATGCCATAAACTGGGACATATCGGCAGAAATTCCGAAGAAGTCAAAGATAATAAGGGAATCTGCAGAAGATGCGCATCTCAGATTTATACGATGATCGGTTGCATCGCGAATAAACCGAAATGTATCATCTGCAGCGAGGCAGGAAGAAGGAATCCGTACATCAGACACGTTACCGGAGTTTTAACTGTCCGGCCTACAGAAAGGCGTTGATAGAGAAGAACGAGAAACGAATATGGAATTGAAAGTCCTACAAATCTATCTGAACAGATGCCGAATCTCGCGAAATATCATGCAGCAAATGCGAATGATTCAAGAGACAGACGTGGTAATAATATTGGAAGCACACAAGATGGAAGAATACTGACTGCGAGACGAGAACGGTGACGCTGCGATATGGATAACCGGTGTTAATCGAAAATGTTTCACATATGGCACCACATATTCCTCGACCGGAATCGTTCATGCAATGGTCGAAGGAACAAAAGCTATAAGCTGCTACTTCTCGCTTAACAGGAACGGAAAGAAATCGAAGAATATATAAACAAAGCTGAGGATAACGTAGAAAAGGGAGAGAAAGCAAGCAGAATAATAATCGAGGGTGACCTGAACGAAAAATCGGTAATCTGGGGTAGTAAGACGAGCAATCATAGAGAGGAAAAGATCATCAAAATGGCTCTAAGAAACGATCTAATCGCGACCAATCCGAAAGAAGGCTATACATACTTTAAGAACCGAAACAAATAAAAAATAGACATAATGTTGATAGGAGGTTGCATATACGCTAAGTTGAGTATAGCAGAAGTGTTTGAGATATTTGCAGCGTTGGACCATCAATACGTACTACATAACTTCTAAAGTACGAATTACAAGAATAACGAAGAGGGATTTGTAAGCCTCGATGGAAAGAAAGCGAACTCGAACGATGCAAATAAATGATCGACTTATATAATATATAGATATTTATTTTTATCTAGAAGAGATGATCTAGTTCTACGTAATTAAAATATATGATAAGTGTAACTATATAAACCATTTTCAAATATTTAATTAAAACATCATGAAATGATATGAAATTAGATAGGGTTTCAGATGTAATGGAGTATCATAAGGAGATATTGTATTTAGAAATAACTAAAATATAAAATATGTATTAATATTTATACTAATTTGAAATATTTACTTGAAAAATCATCAAAGCATATGGTCCAGCGAGTGGGGGATTAACGGATCGTTGCGAGGAGCATGCGGCTTAATGTGTGTAACTTGGATTTATGAATTCTCATATACAGCAATACATTAGTCCGGATATAGTACATATATGTATGTAAGAGGCTTAAAAGTAGAATACAGGTTCTGGTAAAGTCGGATCACTGAATTGGAGGAGTCCCCATTGTGGTGATGGGCTGTTCGTTAACAAAACTGTAAGCTCAAATATTATCTATTGTTCATTACGTTAAAAGAAATTTATTGGTTTTCGCACATTACAGCACGTCATAGATCAGTCTAATTTATTGCCCAAACAACCATAATTCAGAAGTTAATTAATATTACATTTGCAAAAATTTACAATATGTAAATTTCGTAAATTTTAAAGGTGACGAAGCCGGTACACGGTTCTTGGATCTTAAAAATGGTAAAAAGGTGCGGCAGGAAGAGGAGAACCTAGTCAACCACTAGGTACAACATTAACAATGGATTTTCCAAATTTTTCCGCAATGCTTTCTCATGAAAGAAATATATTTTTTACGTTCAAATTAATTAGAAATGAAAAATAAGTTTACTAGGAATATAATATTATATATCTTTCGGAGAATTAATACTTGCATCGGCAAAGTTGTGATGGAAAAGTTGAAAATTAGCGGCGATCTACGAAAAGCAATGAAATAAGAGATATTAATGGCCAATTTAAAGTCGAAACTTACTTTGAAAAATTGAATACCGTCTTCTTAAAAGAAACCGACACATTAACTAATTAAGGAAAAATCATTCCTACTTATAAAAATTTTGTTATTTTTTGTAAAGGTTTAATATGATAATATAAAATATTTTAAATATTAAAAAAACTAAACTAAAATATATTTTTATATATTTTTCTAATATATTTCGTAACGTTAAATGATAAAAACTAAACAAATTACGTTTGAAAATATTTAATTACGTAGATTGATCTTTACTCATACATTTATAATAAAATGAACATAGTTATTCATATTTTTTTTTTTCAAACAATGAGCAAAGATATAAAGTACTTTGTTATTATAGTTCTAGATACTTCACAAGTTCCGAAAATGATGAAATAGACCAATACCTGGAAAAAGTCTAATGTTTTATAATTATTTTCTAGTTGATAGATTATCAAGCTTTATGCCTGAATGGATGCTTATATATAAGTATAACTGCCAAAATAAAATGAGATCGCAAAGTGATATATACACACCTGCGTGCTGCAATTTTGGTGTATTTAAATATCCGATAAAAGCATATAAATGTTTCTAATCTAATTATCAAATACAAATGGAATTCTACAATTTATCCATGTAATAGTCTTTCCTTATTGTACGCATCCTCCAATACATACACAGTATCTTTAATCTTGATGGATTTCGTATGGTCGCGTGTGTGTGTGCGCGCGCCCGCGCGCGTTTCTGTATGAGCGCGCGCACGTGTGTATATGGTAGCAGTTGCAGAAATATCACATAATATGTTTCATTGCTTCCATTTTTGTAAATCGAGTAAAATAGCATAAGATTTTCTGTAGAATATTAAGGAGATGTGAAGCTGCTCTTGCACTGCATACAGTATCTTTCACTGGAAGAATTTTTCTTCCAATGTGTCGACTCCAGATTTATTTGAATTGTTCTCGTTTAGAAATTTAAAACCGAATGACATATCCCTTAACACAGCACGCCGGTAACCACGATACACAACAGATCCAATGTTCCTTTATCTGAGATTAAGGCCTGCTTTCTTTGTTTCCAAACTTCTTTACATTGCGTTACATTCTTAAGACTCTTTGTAAGTTACAAAGAACAGGAACGCTACATGGATTATAAAAGTGTAACAGTCTAATTTATATAATCTTGAACATTTTAAATCCGTTTACGTTGATTTGCTTGTTGTATATGTTTATCACCTGGCGCTGAACCAACTACTACTGCCATCATTTATTTCTAAAATTTCGAAAATCCACCAGATCTAACGAAACCTTGCTTAGATTGCAAATATGTTTTTACTGTATCCAGCAGAAATGAAATTACATTGGCAGAAGTACCAGCTAGTTCTCCAAGCCTATTTGAAACAACATTAAACCACCTTGTTAAACAATAATATATTAAATGTGAATTGGACTTTTAAATTTGAATTTATAAACAGCTAACAAATAAATATGTTTTTCTTACTATTCATATCATTATACTTTCAGTGATTTATTATGTGCTGTGATTTGATATATTAACTGCTTGATTATATTCTACAACGAACCTTGCATACCAAACACTGCTTTTACTCCTTATAAGAGTGGATAATCCTTCGTTTTATATTCTTATATCGCATTGGTTATAAAAGTATATAATATTGTATTTATGCAGTCACGTATAATTATGTACATACAAATTCGCGATTAAGTAGCTATATGTTGAAATTCAATTCCGAATAATGCTCTAAAAAGCATCCCAGATAACAAAGAACAAGATGGCGGCGACACCATACCGGCACTATATTGCCACTTCCGAGGAGTGTCAGCTGATCCGTAGCCATCTATGGCCGGATTCGTTAGCTAAAATGTCAGATTTTACCAGCACTTTCTAAACAAGCATAACACGCTGCGTGAATCACGCAGCACCAGCACTATCGTGACACGCGTGTCATCGCTCCATTCACGAATCTTTTCAGCAATGACGTAGGGTCACATTTGGTAATGGGGAACCTCTGCTTTCATACAAATTAGAACCGTTAGATGTCAGTAGATGTACAACATATGAGTATTGATATATATTTTGATAGTCGTTGTTGTATATGTACAGTTATTGAGGGAGTCGTATATATTTCTTTCAACCCGTCATAAACTAAAAATATAATTTATAAGAACAATATTACTTACAAAATACAAATTCATGCTGTTACGTCCCTAACTTCGCCTTGTGTAATTTCAAGGAAGTGTGGCATTTACATTCTTTTGAAGTATAAGCGGAATATACATAACGCATTTTATTGAATGTTATAACTTATCATGAGACACAGAAATGAGAAGAGATATCGCGTTTTTTGAAGAATTAGGAATCTATTGCTTCTCTACGTAGACACCTAGAAGCGCTATTTCATTGCAAGGAAGAGTGGGCTTTACATTCCTTTGACGTGTTTACGAGATACACATAACGCGCTGCATTGAGTATTACATCTTATCATGAGACATTGAAATGAGATGCAACATCGCGTTTTATAAAGGGATAGAACTCTATTGCATCGATACGCATACATCGAGAAACGCTATTACGTCGCAAGGAAGTGTGGGATGTACATTCTTTTGGCTTGCTGACGAGATATACATAACGCGTTGCATTGTGTATTACATCTTATCGTGAGGCATAGAAATGAGATGCGATATCGCGTTCTATAAAGCAATAAAACTCTATTGCTTCGATTCATAGACATCTAGAAACGCCATTCTTTGCAAGAATGAGTGGGATTTACAATCTCTTGACGTGATGGCAAGATGTACATAACGCGCTGCATTGATATTACATCTTATCGTGAAACATAGGAATGAGATGCCATATCGCGTTCTATAAAGTGCTAGAACTCTATTGCTTCGATACGAAGACATCTAGAAACGCTATTCTGTCATAAGAATGTGTGGGATTTATATTCTCTTGATGCCTTGACGAGGTATACATAACACGCTGCATTGATATGACATCTTATCATGAGACATTGATGTGTGGTGCGATATCACGTTTTATGAGGCATTAGATCACTATTGCTTCGAAACGTAGACATATGGAAACGCTATTCCCTAACATGGAAGAGTGGCATTTACATTCTCTTGAAGTATTGACGAGACATACATAACGCGTTGCAATGATTTACATCTTGTCATGAAGCATAGGACTGAGATGCGATATCGCATTCTACGAAGATTTAGAACTGTACTGTTTTGTTGCATAATCATGTAGAAAAGCTATTCCGTAGCATGGAAGTGTGGCATTTACATTATATTGAAGTGTAGATGAGGTATACATAACGCGTAGCTTTGAATATTACATCTTATCATGAAACATAAAAATGAGGTGCGATATAGCGTTCTATGAAGCACTAGAACTCTTTCGCTTCGATGCATAGACATCTAGAAACGCTATTCCCTCGCACGGAAGGGAAGGATTTGCATTCCCTTGAAGAATTGTCGCAATATACATAACTCGTTGCATTGAATTACATCATATCATGATACATAGAAATGAAATACGATATCGCGTATTATGAGGCACTAGAACTCTATTGCTTCGATATGTAGACATCTAGAAACGCTGTTGCATAGCAACGAAGTGTGGGCCTTACATTCCTCTGATGTGTTTCCGAGATATACATAACGCGTTGCATTGATTTTCATGTTATCATGAACCATAGAAATGGGACGCGATTTCGCGTTTTACGAAGAATTGGAACTCTACTGCTTATAATTCGCTGACATCTAGAAGCGCTATTCTGTAGAATGGTAATATGACATTTACTTTCTTTTGAAGTGTGGACGAGATACCCATAACGCGATGCTTTGATATTACATCTTATCATGAGTCATAGAAATGAGACGCGATATCCCGTTTTATGATGCATTAGAACTCTATTGCTTCGATGCGTAGTCATCTAGAAGCGCCATTCCGTTGCAAGGAAGTGTGGTACTTACATTCTTTTGAAGTGTAGACGAGATATACGTTACGCTTTGCATTGAATATTACATCTTATCGTCAGACCAAGGAATGAAATGCAATATCGCGCTCTATGAAGTATTAGAAATCGATTCCTTCGATACGCAGACGTCTAGAAACTCTATTCCGCAGCAGGGAAGTGTGGTATTTACTTTCTTTAGAAGTGTTGACGAGATATACATAACGCGTTGCATTGAATGATACGTCTTATTATGAGAAATTTAAATGGCCCACAGGCCTTAGATTCTTTTGGAGTGTTGACGAGATGTACATGACGCGTTGCATTGAATTACATCTTATTATGTTACATAGAAATGAGATGCAATATCGCCTTCTATGAAGAATTATAACTCTAATGATTCGATCCGCGGACATCTAGAAACGCTATACCGTTGGAAGGATGTGTGGGATTTACATTCTTTTAACGTGGTGGCGAGATATAGTTAACGCGTTGCCATTAACTACATCTTATCATGAAACATAGAAGTGACATGCTATGTCGTGTTTTACGAAGCATTAGAACACCTTTGCTTCGACATGTAAACATCTAGAAGCGCTATTCCGTAGCATGGAAGTGTGGGATTTATATTCTTTTGAAGTGTAGACGAGATATACAAAACGCTTTGCATTGAAGATTACATCTTACCATGAGATATAGAATTAACAAGCGATATAGCTTTCTATGAGGCATTAGAACTCCATTGCTCCGATATGTAAACATCTAGAAACGCTGTTCCGTAGTAAGGAAGTGTGGCATTTACATTCTATTGAACTGTATACGTTGCAGAGCCAGAGGATGACGTGTCTGCAACCAACAACACCATGCGAAGCTGCACGAGGACCACCAACCGGAAAATGCATGACTGCAACGGAAATTCGAAAAGCTCGTACCAAGTTTCACGGTCTTAGTCATCAACAGTCGCACAACGGAGCTGATGGCCACCGCGATCGTCCGCGGTAGCGATCGCGACCAGAAGCCAATCGAGTGTAGAACGTTGAGCGTCACCTGTTCGAGTGCAAACTTCATTACAGACGACCTGGCAATGAAGCTTGGACTTCCCACGAAAAATAACAAGACAGCTATCGAAGCGTTGAACCAATTACACGAGTTCGCGAATAAATTGCCTCAACGACGATCAAATCGCGGTTATTAGACTTCGCGCGGAAGCTCACATTCTTTACGATACCGCGAATCGCTGGACCGATACCGGAAGAGCAAATCGATCAGGCGAAGACTCCGATTCCGGCAAACGTAAAACTAGCAGATCCACAATTTCATCGACCGGCAAATGTGGATATGTTAATCGGCACCGGTCCCGCTTTATCGTCCCTTAGCATCGGCCAGTACAAACTTTCTCCTCGCAACGATCCTAAATTATTTCTCCAAAAGACGCAATTTGGATGGATCATCGGGGGGAGCGTCTCCACATCGGCGTCGTGGAGAAAACATCAAACATTCGTTACAACCCTGAATTTCGAACTTCAAAAATTCTGGGAGCTAGAAGAGGATCCACACGTACAATACCTATTTTCCGCGGATCAGGAATGCGAGCAGCATTTTCACGACCACGTTAAATGGACACGAACCGGTCGTTACATTGTCGCACTGCCGTTCAATGAAAAGAAGATGCAGTTAGGCGAAACTCGGTCGCGCGCCTTCAGCCGTCTTCTTTCGCTCGAACGAAAATTCATGAAAGATCCAGAGCTGAAACGAGAATACTCTGCCGTCATCGAGGAGTATCTCGAGATGGGACACATGAGCCAGGTAGAACCACGCGATTCGGATGGCTTCTACCACACCCACCATGCCGTCATCAAACTGTCCAGCTCAACAACGAAGGTTCGTGTCGTCTTCGATGGATCTGCAAGATTGAGCAGTGGACTGTCATTGAACGGCACGCTTTTGGCAGGACCAATGATACAGGACGACATATTCGCTCTTCTCATAAGGTTCCGTCAACACACCTATGTCTTAACCGAGGACATCGGGAAGATGTATCGGTATTTCCTCGTAAAATCGGAAGACCGCCGATACCAGCCGATATTATGGCAAGGTAACAACGGAAAGGTGAAAACGTACGAGCTGAACACGGTCACGTTCGGACTACCTTCAGCCCCTTTCTTCGCCATCAGGTGCATTCATCAGCTAGCGGACGACGAAAAAGTGAATGCTCCTTTCGCATCGACCGTACTCCAGCGAGATCTATACGTCGACAGCACAGATAATTACGAAGACGCTAGACAACTACGGGACCAGGTAATCAAGCTACTTAACCGCGGCAGCATCCACATTCAACAATGGGTCCCGAACGAAACGAAACTTTTAGCAGGACGGCGAAATTTCCGGAAAGCGAAATTCACCCAAAGTATTTTGGAGACGCCACCATGAAAACTCTCGGCGTCTCGTGGCACGCGCAGAACAACCGAATCATCTATTCCGTGGATCCAAACATCGATACGAGGATCACCAAACGCACGATCTTATCCACCATAGCAAAAATATTCGACCCGTTAGGTTTACTGGCGCCAGTAATAATAACGGGAAAAATATTTATGCAACACCTATGGAAACTACAATTGGTCTGGGACGAATCGCTACCAACAATCCTTCATACAGAATGGTCCACGTACGTGAAGGAATTCCAGTTACATAACGAAACATTCTTCGAGTGACACGTATGCCAATAGAAGGTGCGAGGAGTGGAATTACACGGTTTCTGCGACGCGAGCGAACGAGCATACGGAGCGTGCGTGTATGTACGGTCAGTCCACAATCGCGGACGAATTAAAACGGGACTATTATGCGCGAAATTTCGGTTCGCACTAGTAAAAGTTGTCAGCCTCGCACGTCTCGAACTTTGCGGGGCGGTGCTACTGACGTCATTATTTTCTAACGTCCGAGATAGTAATGCACGCCGATTCGACTCGATTAACTTCTGGACGGATTCCACGATAGTTTTAAATTGGCTGCAACGCGAACCAGCCACGCTAAGGACATTCGTGGCAAATAGAGTGGCCGAAATTCAAGCGAAGACCGATAGCGGCACGTCAGGTCAAACGACAATCCAGCGCACCTCATATAGAGAGGACAAATACTGGCGGAATTCTTGAAGCCCTCCATCTGGCGTCATGGACCATCGTGGTTTGCCGACGATAACAGGGATTGGCCGAAATCTACGTTCAACCTCGTTTCGGAAATACCCGATATTCGTGCCCATACATGCTTGGCAACGACCATCCGTAGCAACGAAATTCTCGGCCGCTATTCAGACATCGCGAAATTGAGGAGGATCGTCGCGTATTGCCTCCGATTTCGCAAGAATCATTGTAACGCAGGACCTCTAACCGTACGAGAGGTCCACGACGCTAATGATCGGATCTTGAAGCTCGTGCAGGCCTCCGCGTTCGAAAAAGAGATCCGAAATTTGAAGAACGGTACAGAGCTGCATCCAAAGAGTAACCGGCTCTCGCTGTAGCCATTATTACACGAAACGGGAATTCTACGGGTAGGCGGTCGACTACAAAACGCAAACATTCCCTTCGGACAGAAACATCCGAATCTGCTTCCGAAATAACATCACATCACCGATCTGATCATTCGTCACACGCATTTAGATGGACATCATTCGGTTATCAATACCACGCTGGCGACACTAAAGCAGAGGTGTTGGCCCATTGATGGTAAAAAGTCCATCAGGTGCTTCCGCGTAAAACCACCGGCCGTGAATTACGTAATGGGCACTCTACCTGCGGCACGCGAATCCGAATGCCAACCCTTTTATAACTGCAGAACAGATTATTGCGGTCCTTTTTATATCAAGGAAAAACGTTTCCGACATTGTGCGCGAGTAAAAATCTATGTAGCAGTGTTTGAGTGCTTTGCAACGAGAGCGGTCCATCTTGAGGTCGTCGGTGACATGACTACCGTAGCGATCATCGCGGCATTGAAACGCTTCATCGGTCGTAGGAGCATCTGTCGGAACATTCATTCCGACAACGGGACAAAATTTCGTTGGAGTGAATAACGAATTAAGCGCACTGTACCAAAAACTGCAAACGGACGATAAGGTAACACACTTCCTCACGGGCAAGGAAATATCGTGGCATTTCATGCCAGCTCTTTCTCCCAATTTCGGCGGCCTTGGGGAGGCAGCTGTCAAATCCTTCAAACACCACGTCAAACGAGTCGTAGAGGAAGAACTGTTTACGTTCGTACAGTTCAACACGTTCGCGATCGAAATCGAAGCGATCCTAAACTCCTGCCCGCTTACTTCATTATCATCCGATCCTAATGGTCCATCAGCTCTAACTCCGGCCCACTTCCTGATCGGCACGTCGTTAACGAGTTTGCCCGAGACTGATTTCAGCGATACTCCTCGTCACCGATTGTCACACTGGCCACACATCCAGAACGTTCAGCAGGACTATCCACCATCTGAACGAGCAAAAAAAATGGACAAAGGGCTACCACGAGATCAAGAAAGGATCCCTCGTAGTCTTAAGGGATGACTACCTTCCGCCTTTGCAGTGGCACCGCGGTCGAAACGAAGAGGTGCACCCAGGTCCAGATAAGATCATCCGCGCGGTCACCGTACGGACCAGCCACGAGGTCTACAAACGCAACGTCAAGCAGCTAGCGAAGTTGCCCACATCCGAGGCGACAGTGTGAACCATCGACGTCGCGGCGATATTCAGATCAATCCGATCTAGATTGATCGACACCGTCTTTCAACCGGGGGAACGTGGTTCGACCGACTGAACCAAAAAAACGTGGGATCTCCGAAGACTTCATTTATTACACGTTTGTGACGAAAAGGCTATTTTTGAGAATAAGACGTTTTAAGTAATTTCGTAAATATATATATTACTGCGATATGTAGACATCTAGAAACGCTATTCCCTAGACACGAAGTGTGAGATTCACATTCTTGCGAAGTGTAGGCGAGATATACATAACACGTTGCATTGAATATTACATCTTACCATGAGACATAGAAATGAGATACCATATCGTGTTTTATGAAGAAATAGAACTGTATTGCTCCGATACGTAGACATATCGGAACGCTATTCCGTTGCAAGAAAGTGTGGCATTTACATTCTTTTGTTGTGTAGACGAGATATACATAATGCGTTGCCATGATTTTACATCTTATCATGAAGCACAGAAATGATGCGATACACATCTAGAAACGCTGCCCCGATGCAAGAAAGTGTGGGCTTTACATTCTTTTGAAATGCTTACGAGAAATACATAACGCGACGTATTGATATTACATGTTATCATGAAACATAGAAATGGGATGCGATATCGCGATTTAAGTAACATTAGAACTCTATTGCTTCAACACGTAGACGTCCAGGAACGCTATTCTGTATCAAGGAAGTATGGCATTTACAGTCCTTTGAAGTGTAGACGAGGTACACATGACACTTCGCAATGAATATTATATCTTATCATGAAGCATAGAAATGAGATGTGATATCGCGTTTTAAGAAGCATTTGAACTCTGTTACTTCGATACGTAGACATCTGGAAACGCTATTGCCTAGCGAGAAAGTGTGGCATTTACATTCTTTTGAAGTGTAGACGAGGTACACATAACACTTCGCAATGAATATTATACCTTATCTTGAAACATAGAAATGACATGCGATATCGCGCCTTCAGAAGCTTTAGAACTCCATTGCTTCGATACGTAGACATCTGGAAACGCTATTGCCTAGCGAGGAAGTGTGGCATTTACATTCTTTTGAAGTGCAGACGAGGTACACATAACACTTCGCAATGAATATTATTTCTTATAATGTAACATAGAAATGAGATGCGATATCGCGTGTTACGAAGCATTAGAACTCTATTGCTTCGATTGTTGTACATCTGGAAACGCATTTTCTAGCAAGGATGTGTGGCATTTACATTCTTTTGAAATGCAGACGAGGTATACGTAACACTTCGCAATGAATATTGTATCTCATCATGAAACTTAGAAGTGAGATGCAATATCGTGTTTTATGAAGCATTAGAATTCCATTGCTCGATACGTAGACATCTGGAAACGCTATTACCTAGCAAGGAAGTGTAGCATTTACATTCTTTTGGAATGTAGACGAGGTATACATAACACTTAGCAATCAATATTATAACCTATCATGAAACATAGAATTGAGATGCGATATTGCGTTTTAAGAGGCATTAGAACACTATTTCTTCGATACACAGATATCTGGAGACGCTATTTCCTAGCATGGAAGTGTCGCATTTACATTCTTTTCACGTGTAGACGACGTGTACATAACACTTCGCAATGATTATAATATATTAACATGAGACATAGAAATGGGATGCGATGTCGCATTTTAAGAAGCATTAGAACTCTATTACTTCGATACGTAGACATCTTGAAACGCTATTTCCTAGAAAGGAAGTGTGACACTTACGTTCTTTTGAAGTGTAGGCGAGGCATACATAACACTCAGCAATCAATATTATAACCTATCATGAAACATAGAAGTGAGATGCGATATCGTGTTTGAAGAGGCATTAGAACTCTATTTCTTCGACACATAGATATCTGGAAACGCTGTTTCGTAGCAGGGAAGTGTGCGATTTACATTCTTCTGAAATGTAGACGAGGTATACATAACACTTCGCAGTGAATATTATATTTTACCATAAAATATAGAAATAAGATGCGATATCGCGTTCTAAGAAGTATTGGAGCTCTACTGCTTCGATACGTAGACATCTGCAAACGCTTTCTCCTAGAAAGGAAGTATGGCAATTACATTCTGTTGAAATGTCGACGAGGTATACATAACACTTCACAATGAATATTATTTCTTATCATGAATCATACAAATGAGATTGCGATATCGCGTGTTAAGAAGCATTAGAAATCTTTTGCTTCGATACGTAGACATCTGGAAACGCTATTTCCTAGAAAGGAAAAGCGGCACTTACATTCTTTAGAAGTGTAGACGCGGTATACATAACACTTCGCAATGAATATTATACCTTATCATGAAACATACAGATGAGATGCGATATCGCGTTTTAAGAAGCATTAGAACGCTATTGCTTCGAATCGTAGACATCTGCAAACGCTATTTCCTTGCAAGGAGGTGTGGCATTTACATTCTTTTGAAGTGTAGACGAGGTATACATAACACTTCGCAATGATATTATATCTTATCATGGAACATAGAACTGAGATACGATAGGAAGTAACGTTTCCAGATGTCTAAGTGTCGAAGCAATAGAGTTCTAATGCTTCTAAAAACGCGATATCGCATTTCATTTCGAAGGTTCATGATAAGATATAATATTCATTGCGAAGTGTTATGTATACCTCATCTACACTTCATAAGAATGTATACGTATCGAAGCAATAGTATTCTGATGCTTCTTAAAACGCGATATCGCATCTCAGATCTATGTTTCATGATAAGATATAATATTCATTGCGAAGTGTTATATATTCCTCGTTTTCACTTCCAGAGAATGTAAGTGCCGCACTTACTTGCTTGTAAATGCATTTACAGATGCCTACGTATCGAAGCAATATAGTTCTAATGCTTCTTAGTACGCGATATAGTATCTAATTTCTATGTTCCATGATAAGATATAATATTCATTGCGAATTGTTTTTTATACCTCGTCTACACTTCAAAAGAATATAAATGCCATACAGCCTTGCTAAGAAATGCGTTTCCAGTTGTCTACCTATCGAAGCAATAGAGTTCTGATGCTTCCTAAAACGCGATATCGCATCACAATTCCATGTTTCATGACAAGATACAACATTCATTGCGAAGTGTTATGTATGCCTCGTCTACACTTCAAAAGAATGTAAATGCGACACTTCCTTGCTAGGAAATAGCGTTTCAAAATGTCTACGTATTGAAGCGATAGTGTGCTGATGCTTCTTAAAACGGGATATCGCATCTCAGTTCTATGTTTCATCATAAGATATAATATTCATTGCGAAGTGTTATGTGTACCTCGTCTACAGTTCAAAAGAATCTAAATTCCACACTTCCTTGCTGGGAAATGTGTTTCGAGATGTCTACGTATCGAAGCAATGCATTTCTAATGCTTCTTATATCGCGATATCGAATCTCAGTATTATGTTTCATGATAAGATACAACTTTCATTGCGAAGTGTTATGTATACCTCGTCTATACTTCAAAAGAATGTAAATGTCACGCTTCCTTGCTAGGAAATAGCATTTCCATATGTCTACATATCGAAGCAATAGTGTTCTAATGCTTCTTAAAACGCGACATCACATCCTATTTCTATGTTACATGACAAGATATAATATTCATTGCGAAGTTTTATGTATACCACGTCCACACTTCAAAAGAATGTAAATACCACACATCCTTTCTAGGAAATGCGTTTCCAGATGTCTACATATCGAAGCAATATAGTTCTAATGCTTCCTAAAACGCGATATCGCATCACAATTCCATGTTTCATGACAAGATACAACATTCATTGCGAAGTGTTATGTATGCCTCGTCTACACTTCAAAAGAATGTAAATGCGACACTTCCTTGCTAGGAAATAGCGTTTCAAAATGTCTACGTATTGAAGCGATAGTGTGCTGATGCTTCTTAAAACGGGATATCGCATCTCAGTTCTATGTTTCATCATAAGATATAATATTCATTGCGAAGTGTTATGTGTACCTCGTCTACAGTTCAAAAGAATCTAAATTCCACACTTCCTTGCTGGGAAATGTGTTTCGAGATGTCTACGTATCGAAGCAATGCATTTCTAATGCTTCTTATATCGCGATATCGAATCTCAGTATTATGTTTCATGATAAGATACAACTTTCATTGCGAAGTGTTATGTATACCTCGTCTATACTTCAAAAGAATGTAAATGTCACGCTTCCTTGCTAGGAAATAGCATTTCCATATGTCTACATATCGAAGCAATAGTGTTCTAATGCTTCTTAAAACGCGACATCACATCCTATTTCTATGTTACATGACAAGATATAATATTCATTGCGAAGTTTTATGTATACCACGTCCACACTTCAAAAGAATGTAAATACCACACATCCTTTCTAGGAAATGCGTTTCCAGATGTCTACATATCGAAGCAATATAGTTCTAATGCTTCTTGAATCGCGATATCGCATCTCATATCTATGCTTCATGATAACACATAATATTCATTGCGAAGTGTTATGTAAACCTCGTATACACTTAAAAATAATGTAAATGCCACACATCCTTTCTAGGGAATGCGTTTCCAGATGTCTACGTATCGAAGCAATAGAGCTCTAACGCTTCTTTAAACGAGATATCGCATCACAATTCCATGTTTCATGACAAGATACAATATACATTGCGAAGTGTTATGTATGCCTCATCTACACTTCAAAAGAATGTAAATGTCACAATTCCTTGCTAGGAAATAGCTCTACCAGATATCTACGTATCGAAGCAATAGAGTTCTACTGCTTCTCAAAACGCGATATCGCACCTCAATACTATGATTCATGATAAGATATATGATATTCATTGGGAAGTGTTATGTATACCTCGTCTACACTTCAAAAGATTGTAAATGCGACACTTCCTTGCTAGGAAATAGCATTTCCAAATGTCTACGTATCGAATCTATAGATTTCTAATGCATCTTAAAACACGATATCGCATCTCATTTCTATCTTTCATGACAAGATATAATATCCATTGCGAAGTGTTGTGTATACCTCGTCAAGACTTCAAATGAATGAAAATGGGACATTGCCTTGCTAGGAAATAGCGTTTGCAGATGTCTACGTATCGAAGCAATAGCGTTTTAATGCTTCTTAAAACGCGATATTACATTTCATATGTATGTTTCATGATAAGACATAATATTCATTGCGAAGTGTTATGTATACCTCGTCTACACTTCAAGAGAATGTAAACGCCACACATCTCTGCTAGGAAATATCGTTTCCGGAAGTCTACGTATCGCAGCAATACAGTTCTAATACTTCTTAAGACGAGATATCTCTTCTCATTTCTATGTTTCATGACAAGACATAATATTCATTACGAAGTGTTATGTAAACCTCGTCTACACTTCAATTGAATGTAAATGCGTCCCTTCCTTGCTTGGAAATAGCGTTTCCAGATTGCTACGTATCGAAGCAATAGAGTTCTAGTGCTTTGTAAGACGCGATATCTCATCTCTTTTCTATGTTTCACGATAAGATATAATATTCATTGCGATGTGATATGTATATCTCGTCTAAACTTCAAATGAATGTAAATGCCACTCTTTCTTGTTAGGAAATAGCGTTTCCAGATGTCTACGTATCGAAGCAATAGACTTCTAATGCTTCTTAAAACGCCATATCGCATCTCATGTCTATGTTTCATGATAGGATATAATATTCATTGCAAAGTGCTATGTATTCTTCGTCTACACTTCATAAGTATGTAAACGCCACACTTCCTTGCTAGGAAATAGCGTTTCCAGATGTCTATGTATCGAAGCTATAGTGTTCTGGTGCTTCTTAAAACACGATATCGCATCTCATGTCTATGTTACATGATCAGATGTGATCTCAATGCAACGCGTTATGTATATCTCGTCTACACTTCAAATGAAAGTGGATGCATTACTTCCTTGCTACGGAACAGTGTTTCTAGATGTCTACGAATCGAGGCAAAGGAGTTCTAATGCTTCATAGAACGCGATATAGCATTTCACATCAAGAGTTCAAAGTATGTATGTAGATTTTAATGATCTATAAATCAGACTATTCTTATCTGCTTCTACACTGCAAAACAATGTGATGCTACACTTCCTCGCAAGAGAATAGCGTTTCTAGATGTCAATGTGTAAAAACAACAGGGTTCTGTTACCTGATTCCGTGCGATGTCGCATCTCATTTCGTTGTTCTGCGTTAAGATATAGTATTCAATGCAACGCGCTTTGTGTATCTGCATACAAAAAGAATATAAATCCCACACTTTCTTCCAACGGGATAGCGTTTCTAGGTATCTATGCGTAGAAGCAAT
This sequence comes from Xylocopa sonorina, assembly GCF_050948175.1. NCBI lineage: Eukaryota > Metazoa > Arthropoda > Insecta > Hymenoptera > Apidae > Xylocopa > Xylocopa sonorina. Next base: position 168,190 of record NW_027490120.1, read on the forward strand.
AGAGTTCTCTTACTGCATTCAATTCGATTTCGCTACTCATTTCAATGCCGCATGATATGATGTAATATTCATTGTATCGCGTTATGTTTATCTGCTTCTGCACATCAATTGAATGTGAACTCTACACTTCCTTGCCGGCGATAGCGTTTCTAGATGTCCAGGTGCCGAAGCATTTAATTTCTCATGCTTCATGCTTCGCAATATCGCATTTCATATCAACAGTTCGAAGTATGTCTGTAGAATTTAATGCACTATATATATATCATTATGCTCATCTGCTTCTGCGCCCCAAAAGTGTGGTTTCCACATTTCCTGACAAAAGGATAGCGATTCTAATTGTAAATGTGTCGAAGCAATAGAGTTCTAATACATCATTTATCGCGATCTCGCATCACATTTCAATGTGTATTGTAAGATGTAATATTCAATGCAGCGCGTTACGTTTAACTCTTCAACACTTCTAGCGAATGTGAACCCTACACTCCCTTGCAGGGGGATAGCGTTTTTAGATATCTACTTGTCGAAGCAATAAAGTTCTATTACTTTATTCAGATCGATGTCGCATCTCGTTTCAATGCCGCATGTTGAGATGTAATATTCAATGAAACGCGTTACGTTTATCTGCTTCTACACGTCAACATTATAAAGATCCTACAATATCTTGCCAGGTGGTAGCGTTTCTAGATGTGCACGTATTGAAGCAATAGATTTCTAATGCTATATAAAACGCGATATCGCATTTGATATCAACAGTTCGAAGTATGTAAGTAGATAAAAATGCTCTACACATCTCGTTATGCTTGTCTGCATATACACGTCAAAAGACTGTGATTTCTACACTTCCTTGCAAGGGAATTGCGTTCTTAGATGTCTACTTTTCGAAGCAATAGAGTACTATTGCTTCATTCAACGCGATGTCGCAAGTCATTTCAATGATTCATGGTAAATTGCAATGTTCTATGCAATATGTTACATTTGTCTGCATCTAGACCTTAGAAGGATGTGAATCCTATACTAACTTGCAACAGAATATCGTTTCCAGATCTCTACGTGTCCAAGCAAGACATTTCTAATACTTCATGCAGCGCGATGTCGCATCTCATTTCAACGTTTCAAAGCAAAGAATCTGTAATCATATATCCATAACATTATGCTTAACTGTTAGATGTCTTCAATAGAATGTGAACTATATAATTCCATGCAACGGCATGGCGCTCCGTAGTGTCTGTCTGTTAAAGCAATCGAGCTCGAATTCTCCATGCAATCCGCTGGCGCATCTAATTTTATCGTTTCAAAGTAAGAATGCTGTAATCTCTTATGCATAGCTCTATGCTTATCTGCTTTAAAACTTCATAAGAATGTAAATTCTACAGCTCCATGCAACAGGATTGCCCTTCGTAGTGTCTACATGTCGAGACAATAGAGTATTAATGCATCATACAATGCCATGACTCATCTCATTTCAACGTTTCGAATTAAGTAAGCAGTAATCTTCTATGAAAAGCATTATAATTATCTGCTTCTACTCTACAAAAGAATGTGAATTCTATAGATCCAAGCAACAGGAGGGCAGGCCCTTCACCATCCTACTGCCTGCCCTGATGCGGGCAAAGGATTTCCAGGGTCACTCAAACCGCGACCAACATCTATCTTATACTCTAACCGATTCATCGTTATGCGTTTTCCATTAAGTTTGCCGTGATCAGCGATATTGATGCGCTCAATCTAAATTATTATTTTCTTTTTAAGTTTCTCGATTTTTTTAGTTTCTCTCACGATATCGTCTATTTCGTTGTACCTTACAGTATGGTATATAATCTGTTGTTTGATATTTCTAGGATTTCCTCTTAATAAATGCAATGCTTCCACATATTTTCTTTCTCTTTCTCTTTAGTTACATTGTTGTTATTTTATGCTTTTCACCCTCCACATTCCCTCTCTACACCATCTCGGAACAGACAATACGATTACTGCAGGATGACGCCCCGGTCTCGTTACACCGAGATCAAGTGTTCCCTCTTGCATCCGTTGATTTATATATGTTATATATTGGAGAATATTTCTTCCTATCCTTTGTATTTTTCGAATGAAATTACATTGACAGAAGTACGAGCTAGTTCTGCACGCCTATTTGAAACAACATTAAATCACCTTGTTAAACAATAATATATTAAATGTGACTTGGACTTTTAAATTTGAATTTATAATCATCTAACAGGTAAATATGTTTTTCTTACTATTCATATCATTATACATTCAGTGATTTATTGTGTGCTGTGATATGATATATTAACTGCTTGATTATATTTTGCAATGAACTTTGCGTACCAAACATTGTTTTCACTCCTGATGGGAGTGGATAGTTCTTCGTTTTATATTCTTATATCGCATTGATTATAAAAGTATATGATATCCTTTTTATGCAGTCATGTATAATTATGTACATACAAATTCGCGATTAAGTAGCTATGTGTTCAAATTCAATTCCGAATAATGCACTAAAAAGCATCCCAGATAACAAACGGCAAGATGGTAGCGACACCATGCCGGCACTATATTGCCACTTCCGAGGAGTGTCAACTGATTCGTAGTCATCTGTGACCGGATTCGTTAACTAAAATGCCAGAACGTGTTACCAGCACGTTCTAGACAAGCGAATCGCGCAGCACCAGCACCATGGTGACACGCGTACCATCGCACCATTCATGAATCTCCTCAGCAATGACGCAGGTTCACATTTGGCAATGGGGAACCTGTGCTTTCATACAAATTAGAACCGTTAGATGTCAGTAGATGTTCAGCATATGAGTATTGATAGACATTTTGATGGTCGTTTTCCTATATTTATAGTTATTGAGCGAGTCGTGTATATTTCTTTCAATCCATCATAGACTAAAAATATTATTTATAAAAAAAATATTACTTATAAAATAAAAATTCATGCTGTTGCGTGCCTAACTTCGCCTTGTGTAATTTTTGAAATAACATGTTCTCATCGTATTTAATGTAACCCTCAATTGCATGAATTTGTAACAATAAATTGAAGAAAATATATATAAAATAAGTGTATATATTTTTATGACAAAGTAATTATCGACTTTATGGAAAAAATCGCCCTATCGAGTTAGTTTATAGAAAATAATAAAATCGAGTTCTTATATCTTTGTTTTGTGCCGGTGTATCTATTTTGGAATCAAAATAAATAAATGTCCCAGTTTAGTCATTTTTCATATTTGCTTATAATTTTTATGGAAACAGCTTCCCCATTAGTAAATGTCAGCCTACGCTACGAAATATGAAAATCTTTTACTATTCTTCGACCCCTTTACATGTTAAATGCATGATTAGTTCTGCAAGACAAAAAGCCTGAATTAGTGAGATATCTAGGAACATAAGTAATTTGTAAGTAACACATCTTTTCTCTTTGAAATATTTGCCTTTGCATAGAATAGAACGTATAGATATAATTGCCTGTTTTGTACCCATTTCGGTCCAATTCTATTATAGCCTTTGAGCAGAAGTAATATTAATTATACTTGATTTTTGCAATAGTTCTTTGATTAACAGATTTTATTAACCTAGAATCATCATTTGACGGATGTATCAATCTACTTTGTAGCTCCATCAGTTTCTTTTTCTGCTCGCTACTTTCCATTTTCAATTCCGTATACTTACCCTTTATCACCATCATATATGTTGCGTAAAATTACAATAACTTTTTGTCCTCAAATTTTGCGGATATTTCAATTAAATTTCCTTTGATTAAATAAACGGAAATTAAAAAACAGTGGCACGTACCATTTCTTGGAAACGTTGTATCGTAATTTGCATCTGACTGTTTTGAAAGGCACGCACTTTACTTAACGTTTGCAATTCGGTTAGCGAAGTAAAGAAATATTCTACTTTCGAAATTGTTGGCTCTTGTAATTCTAAGGCAAATATATTCATCTGTCGACATCGTGAACATTGTTTTTTGGCAAAATTCCAGAAAAACGAATATACTATAAGTAAAATAATAAACATCATAATATTAAATTTAACTCTGTTCATCGTTGCCTTGTTGGACACATCCATAACAATATACAGGGTGGGGCAGTAATAATTAGCACCTCAGATATCCACGAAACTATAAGTTTCATAGAAGTTTTTGCTAATATAAAATTGCATAGTACAAAGGGCCCATCCGTTGATGAAAATAGTTTTTTTGTAAGTGGAGTTATGTTGTACATATGAAGGTTACCTTCATTTTTTAAAATGAATTGGTATGTCCATTCTTCCGTAATACGATAGAGCATTTTAAAGCAAGTTTAACGATCTGTAACAAGAAGGCATTGAAGGTTACAAAAAATAAAGAAAGGCGATAATACTCACGGTTTTGATAGTAAATGAAACATACGTATTGTAAACAGTAGTGGAAGGCGTAATACTTACCGTTTACTTCACTGTGAATAAACACTTTTCGAAGGGCATTTCAATAGTTTGCAGCATAAGTTAAACATGATAAGATTAGTATTGAAATATCGGTTCGAATACGTTTGGTTAGGCTGTTCTTTGTGTCGTCCATTTTATAAGTACTGAGCTGCGGATTCCTGAGGACAGCTAACAAAATTGTTGAAATATGGGGGATTGTCATTGTGAACTTAAATCAAAAGTTAATTAAATTGCATTATATTGTAAACAAATCTTAATGTTTCATTTTAAATAGTAAGATTAAATACTCTTTACCAAACTATAAGAATGGATACATACCTCCCTGTTATTATTATTTCATAAAGAATTCTAATTGCAATTATATACTTCACTACGATAAAAAATATTTCTTAGGAAATTCTAAATATTAAATTAGAGAACGAAGCAAAACATTTTCAATAATTACGAATATGAAAAATACTTGAACATTCCAATAGAAAGATGTCTAAACAGGAGTTAGAAAAGTCAAACATTCAATTTCATCTATAAGAGGTAAAATGTTTTGAAAGCTTTAATTACAGTCTTTAATGCAAGCAAATGGGCAGTATTTCAATTTTTAAGAAAATTGATGAAAGTCAACCATTTTGAAGTGGTCAGAATCTTTGTCGTTTGAGCAATAAGTGAATAACAAATAACTGCATAAATTCCAGGCTTAAAAACTTATGGATTAAATCCTATGCAGACTCGTTTATGAGCGAGTTACTAAATAATAATCCACACTAAGTAATCATTTTAAAACTTAAACGATTACGTCTCGCGAACTTTCAAAGATATCAGAAGCGTGAAAAGTATGTGGTATATCAAAAACTCTTCTAAAAGAACGGACGAAGCCAATAGAAATCTTTGTTGAAGTAAGCAAGTTCTAAAGTTCTAAGCAACGCGATGGCCCTTATCTGCCTATGTTTCATAGCAAGTAAGTTCTGAATTTCTATGAAATCCGATGGAATTCCTCACTACTAACGTTTCAAAGTAAGTTCTCAAACTCTCAGTTCTACGTTTAAAACTATGTGTGTTCTATATATCTATGTAAAGTGATGGTTCCTATTAGTTGTGACGGAAACCTATATATAGTAAGTCAGGGAAGCTCGAAGGGGTTATTATCTAAATGCTTTAAGGTATAAAACGTACTTTTATACCTCACGTACAACTTTTCTTGGGCGCCAGCTGTTCAGAAAGTAGCAAAGGGATAGACTACACGACCCCGGGAATAGTGGGGCGGAACAACCCTTGAAATTTCGAAATGCTCCTCCTCTCAACTACGCCTAGCCAAGTACACACACTCAGGTCGCGAGATACTGAAGTCACGGCATGTTTATTTATGGTCTCGACGTGGGTTTAACTAACAAGGGATACGGGAAACTACGCAACACGCCGCGAATTACCGGGTATCATAACTCGCTTCACGATATAAGATACAATATACAATATGCGACAAAAGAAATGGGACGCTTTAGCGAATAGGCTCTCACGTTCTCTTCTTTAGGTTCCATGAATTCGCTGGTGGTCCTCGGGTCTCCTGGATCCTCCTCGGGGCTCCTTGGTGGAGTGGGCTGTAGGCTTCGGTATTGTTCGGGTCCATCGATCAGTGGATTCCGGCGATTTCCTCTTCTCGCCCCCTTTGGTGTCCCTGAGGGGATCCTCCTGATCATTTAAATTGCGTAGCGCCTCGCGCGCCGCGCTCCCATGGCCCACCCGCAGGGCCGCTGGACTTTTGACTTCTCTTTAGGGGGTTAAGGATGGTTGAGGACCTTCTCACATACCAGAGCATTATGAAGCACAGAAGCAGATAAGCATAATGCGATGCATAGAGCTTTACAACCTTCTAACATACTTTGAACTGTTTATATGAAATGCGATATTGCGGTGCATGAAGCATGAGAAATTAAATGCTTCGGCACCAGGACAACTAGAAACGCTATCCCCGGGCAAGAAAGTGTAGGGTTCACACTCAATTCATGTGCAGAAGCAGATAAACATAACGCAATGCTATGAACATTACATCTTACCATGAAATATAGAAGTAAGATGCGCAGCCGCGTTTTACGAAGCATTAGAATTCTATTGCTTCTAAACCTTCAGATATAGAAACGATATTCCGTAGCAAGGAAGTGATGCATTTACACTAATTTGAAGTGTAGAGGAGATATACATAACGCGTTGCATTGAAATTACATCTTATCATGTGACATAGAACTGATATGCGATATCGCGTATTATAAAGAGTTAGAAATCTATTGCTTCGATGCGTAGACACCTAGAAACACTATTCCGTCGCAAGGAAGTGTGGCATTTGCAATCTATTCAAGTGTAGACGAGGTATACATGACACTTCGCAATGAATATTATATCTTATCATGAAATATAGAAATGAGATGCGATATCGCGTTTTGAGAAGCATTAGAAGTCTATTGCTACGATACGTTGACATCTGCAAACGCTATTTCCTAGCAAGGAAGTGTCGCACTTACATTCACTTGAAGTGTATGCGAGTTATACATAACACTTCTCATGAAGTGAATATTATATCTTATCATGAAACATAGATATGTGATGCGATATCGCGATATAAGATGCATTAGAACTCTATTGCTTCGATACGTAGACATCTGCAAACGCTATTTCCTATTAAGGTAGTGTCGCCTTGACATTCATTTGAAGTGTATGCGAGGTGTACATGACACTTCGCAATGAATATTACATCTTATCATGAAACATAGAAATGAGATGCGATATCGCATTTTAAGAAGCATTAGAACTTTATTGCTTCGATACGTAGACATCTGGAAACGTAATTTCCTAGAAAGGAAGTGTCGCATTTACATTCTTTTAAAGTGTAGACGAGGAATATATAACACTTCGCAATGAATATTACAGCTTATCATCAAACATGCAAATGAGATGAGATATCGCGTTTTAGGAAGCATTACAACTCTATTGCTTCGATACGTAGACATCTGGAAACGTAATTTCCTAGGAAGGAAGTGTCGCATTTACATTCATTTGAAGTGAATACGAGGTATACATGAAAATTCGCAATGAATATTATATCTTATCATGAAACATAGAGGCGATCATGCGATATCTCGTTCTAAGATGCATTAGAACCCTATTGCATCGATACGTAGACATCTGCAAACGCTATTTCCTAGAAAGGAAGTGTCGCATTTACATTCTTGTGAAGTGAATACGAGGTATACATGACACTTCGCAATGAATATTGTATCTTATCATGAAACATAGAAATGAGATGCGATATCGCGGTTTAAGAAGCATTGGAACTCTATTGCTTCGATACGTAGACATCTGGAAACGTAATTTCCTAGAAAGGAAGTGTCGCATTTACATTCATTTGAAGTGAATACGAGGTATACATGACACTTCGCAATGAATATTATATCTTATCATGAAACATAGAAATGAGACGCGATATCGCGGTTTAAGAAGCATTAGATCTCTCTTTCTACGATACGTAGTCATCTGCAAACGCTATTTCCTAGCAAGGAAGAATCGCATTTACATTCTTTTGAAGTGTATATGAGGTAATCAAGATACTTCGCAATGAATATTAAATCTTATCATGAAACATAGGAATGAGATGCGATATCGCGTTTTAGGAAGCATTCGAACTCTATTGCTACGATACGTAGACAGCTGCAAACGCTATTTCCTAGACAGGAAGTGTCGCATTTACATTCTTGTGAAGTGAATACGAGGTATACATGACACTTCGCAATGAATATTGTATCTTATCATGAAACATAGAAATGAGATGCGATATCGCGTTTTAAGAAGCACTAGAACTCTATTGCTACGATACGCAGATATCTGCAAACGCTATTTCCTAGAACGGAAGTGTCGCATTTACATTCACTTGAAGTGAATACGAGGTAATCATGACACTTCGCAATGAATATTATATCTTGTCATGAAACATAGTAATGAGATGCGATATCGCGTTTTAAGAAGCATTCGAACTCCACTGCTACGATACGTAGACAACTGCAAACGCTATTTCCTAGAAAGAGAGAGTCGCAATTGCATTCATTTCAAGCGTATGCAAGGTATACATGACTCTTCACAATGAATATTATATATTACCATGAAACATAGAAATGAGATGCGATATCGAGTTTTAAGAAGCATTCGAACTCTATTGCTACGATACGTAGACATCTGCAAGCGCTATTTCCTAGCAAGGAAGTGTCGCATTTACATTCATTTGAAGTGAATACGAGGTATACATGGCACTTCGCAATGAATATTATATCTTGTCATGAAACATAGGAATGAGATGCGATATCGCGTTTTAAGAAGCATTCGAACTCTACTGCTACGATACGTAGACATCTGCAAACGCTATTTCCTAGCAAGGAAGTGTCGCATTTACATTCATTTGAAGTGAATACGAGGTAATCATGACACTTCGCAATGAATATTATATCTTGTCATGAAACATAGAAATGTGATGCGATATCTTGTTTTCAGAAGCATTAGAACTCTCTTGCTACGATACGTAGTCATCTGCAAACGCTATTTCCTAGCAAGGAAGAATCGCATTTACATTCTTTCGAAGTGTATGCGAGGTAATCAAGATACTTCGCAATAAATATTACATCTTATCATGAGTCATAGAAATGAGATGCGATATCGCGTTTTAAGAAGTATTAGAACTCTATTTCTTCGATACGTACACATCTGGGAAAGCCAATTCCTAGCAAGGAAGTGTCGCATTTACAATCCTGTGAAGTGAATACGAGATATACACGACACATTGCTATGAATATTATATCTTATCATGGAACATAGAAATGAGATGCGACATCGCGTTTTAAGAAGCATTAGAATTCTCTTGCTACGATACGTAGCCATCTGCAAACGCTACTTCCTTGCAAGGAAGTATTGCATTTACATTCGTTTGAAGTGAATACGAGGTATACATGACACTTCGCAATGAATATTATATCTTGTCATGAAACATAGAAATAAGGTGCGATATCGCGTTTTAAGAAGCATTCGAACTCCACTGCTACGATACGTAGACATCTGCAAACGCTATTTCATAGCAAGGGAGTGTCGCATTTACATTCATTTCAAGCGTATGCAAGGTATACATGACACTTCGCAATGAATATTATATCTTACCATGAAACATAGAAATGAGATGCGATATCGAGTTTTAAGAAGCATACGAACACTATTGCTACGATACGTAGACATCTGCAAACGCTATTTCCTAGCAAGGAAGTGTCGCATTTACATTCATTTGAAGTGAATACGAGGTATACATGGCACTTCGCAATGAATATTATATCTTGTCATGAAACATAGGAATGAGATGCGATATCGCGTTTTAAGAAGCATTCGAACTCTACTGCTACGATACGTAGACATCTGCAAACGCTATTTCCTAGCAAGGAAGTGTCGCATTTACATTCATTTGAAGTGAATACGAGGTAATCATGACACTTCGCAATGAATATTATATCTTGTCATGAAACATAGAAATAAGATGCGATATCGCGTTTTAAGAAGCATTCGAACCCTATTGCTACGATACGCAGAAATCTGCAAACGCTATTTCCTAGCAAGGAAGTGTCGCATTTACATTCATTTGAAGTGAATACGAGGTAATCATGATACTTCGCATTGAATATTACATCTTATCATGAAACATAGGAATGAGATGCGATATCGCGTTTTAAGAAGCATTGGAACTCTACTGCTACGATACGTAGACATCTGCAAACGCTATTTCCTAGCAAGGGAGAGTCGCATTTACATTCATTTCAAGCGTATGCAAGGTATACATGACACTTCGCAATGAATATTATATCTTACCATGAAACATAGAAATGAGATGCGATATCGAGTTTTAAGAAGCATTCGAACTCTATTGCTACGATACGCATATATCTGCAAACGCTATTTCCTAGCAAGGAAGTGTCGCATTTATATTCATTTGAAGTGAATACGAGGTAATCATGATACTTCGCATTGAATATTACATCTTATCATGAAACATAGGAATGAGATGCGATATCGCGTTTTAAGAAGCATTCAAACTCTACTGCTGCGATACGTAGACATCTGCAAACGCTATTTCATAGCAAGGGAGTGTCGCATTTACATTCATTTGAAGTGAATACGAGGTAATCATGACACTTCGCAATGAATATTATATCTTGTCATGAAACATAGAAATAAGATGCGATATCGCGTTTTAAGAAGCATTCGAACTCTATTGCTACGATACGTAGACAACTGCAAACGCTATTTCCTAGCAAGGAAGTGTCGCATTTACATTCATTTGAAGTGAATACGAGGTATACATGACACTTCGCAATGAATATTATATCTTGTCATGAAACATAGAAATAAGATGCGATATCGCGTTTTAAGAAGCATTCGAACTCTATTGCTACGATACGTAGACAACTGCAAACGCTATTTCCTAGAAAGGAAGTGTCTCATTTACATTCATTTCAAGCGTATGCAAGGTAAACATGACACTTCGCATTGAATATTACATCTTATCATGAAACATAGGAATGAGATGCGATATCGCGTTTTAAGAAGCATTCGAACTATACTGCTACGATACGTAGACATCTGCAAACGCTATTTCCTAGCAAGGAAGTGTCGCATTTACATTCATTTGAAGTGAATACGAGGTAATCATGATACTTCGCATTGAATATTACATCTTATCATGAAACATAGGAATGAGATGCGATATCGTGTTTTAAGAAGCAATCGAACTCTACTGCTACGATACGTAGACAACTGCAAACGCTATTTCCTAGCAAGGAAGTGTCGCATTTACATTCATTTGAAGTGAATACGAGGTATACATGACACTTCGCAATGAATATTATATCTTGTCATGAAACATAGAAATAAGATGCGATATCGCGTTTTAAGAAGCATTCGAACTCTATTGCTACGATACGTAGACAACTGCAAACGCTATTTCCTAGAAAGGAAGTGTCTCATTTACATTCATTTCAAGCGTATGCAAGGTAAACATGACACTTCGCATTGAATATTACATCTTATCATGAAACATAGGAATGAGATGCGATATCGCGTTTTAAGAAGCATTCGAACTCTACTGCTACGATACGTAGACATCTGCAAACGCTATTTCCTAGCAAGGAAGTGTCGCATTTACATTCATTTGAAGTGAATACGAGGTAATCATGATACTTCGCATTGAATATTACATCTTATCATGAAACATAGGAATGAGATGCGATATCGTGTTTTAAGAAGCAATCGAACTCTACTGCTACGATACGTAGACAACTGCAAACGCTATTTCCTAGCAAGGAAGTGTCGCATTTACATTCATTTGAAGTGAATACGAGGTATACATGACACTTCGCAATGAATATTATATCTTGTCATGAAACATAGAAATAAGATGCGATATCGCGTTTTAAGAAGCATTCGAACTCTATTGCTACGATACGTAGACAACTGCAAACGCTATTTCCTAGAAAGGAAGTGTCTCATTTACATTCATTTCAAGCGTATGCAAGGTATACATGACACTTCGCATTGAATATTACATCTTATCATGAAACATAGGAATGAGATGCGATATCGAGTTTTAAGAAGCATTTGAACTCTATTGCTTCGATAGGTAGACATCTGGAAACGTAATTTCCTATAAAGGAAGTGTCGCATTTACATTCTTTTAAGGTGAATACGGTGTAGACATATCGCTCCATAATGAATATTATATTTTATCACGAAGCATAGAAATTAGATGCGATATCGCGTTTTAAGAAAAACCAAGACTCTATTACTTCAATGCGTAGACATCTGGAAACGCTATTTCCTAGAAAGGAAGTGTCGTAAATACGTTCATTTGAAGTGAATACGAGGTATACGTAACACTTCGCAATGAATATTATATCTTATCATAAAACATAGAAATGAGATGCTATCTCGCGTTTTAAGAAGCATTAGAACTCCATTGCTACGTTACGTAGACATCTGCAGACGCCATTTCCTGGCATGGAAGTGCCGCATTTGCAATCTTTTGATGTAAATGCGATGTATACAAAAAGACCACAATGAATATTATATCTGATCATGAAACATAGAAATGAGATGCGATATGGCGATTTAGGAAGCACTAGAACTCTATTGCTTCGATACGTAGACATCTGCAAACGCTTCTTCCCAGCAAGGAAGTGTCGCATTTACATTCTTTTGAAGTGAATACGAGGTGTACATGACAATTCGCAATGAATTTTACATCCTATCATGAAACATAGAAATGAGATGCGATATCGCGATATGAGAAGCATTAGAACTCTAATGATACGAATCGTAGACATCTGCAAACGCTATTTCCTAGCAAGGAGGTGTAGCATTTACATTCATTTGAAGTGTATGCGAGGTATACAAGACACTTCGCAATGAATATTACATCGTATCATGAAATATACAAATGAGATTCGATATCGCGTTTTGAGAAGCATTAGGACTCTAATGCTACGATACGTAGACATCCGCAAACGCTATTTCCTAGCAAGGAAGAGTCGCATTTACATTCTTTTCAAGTGGCAACGAGGTGTACACAACACTTCGCAATGAATATTATATCTTATCATGAAACATAGATATGAGATGCGATATCGCGTTTTAAGAAGCGTTAGAGCTCCATTGCTGCGATACGTAGACATCTGCAAACGCTACTTCCCAGCAAGGAAGTGTCGCATTTACATTCCTTTGAAGTGAATACGAGGTATACATTACACTCCACAATGAATACTATACCTTATCACGAAACATAGAATTGAGATGCGATGTCGCGATTTAAGAAGCATATGAACTCTATTGCTACGATACGTAGACATCTGCAAACGCTATTTCCTAGCAAGGAAGTGTCGCATTTACATTCATTTGAAGTGAATACGAGGTACACATGACACTTCGCAATGAATATTATATCTTATCATGAAACATAGAAATGAGATGCGATATCGCGTTTTAAGAAGCATTCGAACTCTATTGCTTCGATAGGTAGACATCTGGAAACGTAACTTCCTATAAAGGAAGTGTCGCATTTACATTCTTTTGAGGTGAATACGATGTAGACATATCGCTCCATAATGAATATTATATTTTATCACGAAGCATAGAAATTAGATGCGACATCGCGTTTTAAGAAGCACCAGAACTCTATTACTTCGATGCGTAGACATCTGGAAACGCTATTTCCTAGAAAGGAAGTGTCGTAAATACATTCATTTGAAGTGAATACGAGGTGTACGTAACCCTTCGCAATGAATATTATATCTTATCATAAAACATAGAAATGAGATGCTATCTCGCGTTTTAAGAAGAATTAGAATTCTATTGCTTCGATACGTAGACATCTCGAAACGTAATTTCCTAGAAAGGAGGCGTCGCATTTACATACATTTCAAGTGTAGACGGTGAATACATAACACTTCGCAATGAATATTATATCTTATCATGAGACATAGAAATGAGGTGCGATGTCGCGTTATAGGAAGCATTAGAATTCTATTGCTTCGATACGTAGACATCTCGAAACGTAATTTCCTAGAAAGGTAGTGTCGCATTTACATACATCGCAAGTGCAGACGGTGAATACATAACACTTCGCAATGAATATTATATCTTATCATGAGACATAGAAATGAGGTGCGATATCGCGTTATAAGAAGCATTAGAAATCTAGTGCTTCGATACGTAGACATCTGCAAACGCTACTTCCTTGCAAGGAAGTACCGAATTTACATTCTTTTGCAGTGAATATGAGGTATACATGGCAATTCGCAATGAATATTATATCTTATCATGAGACATAGAAATGAGATGCGATATCGCGACTTAAGGAGCATTAAAACTCTATTGCATGGATACGTGGACATCTGCAAACGCTATTTCCTAGCATGGAAGTGTCGCATTTTCATTCTTATGAAGAGAATACGAGGTTTACATTACACTTCGCAATGAATATTACATCATCATGAAACATAGAAGTGAGGTGCGGTATTGCGTTTTAAGAAGCACTTGAACTCTATTGCTACGATAAGTAGAGATCTGCAAAAGCTATTTACTAGCAAGGAAGTGTCGCATTTACATTCTTTTGAATTGAATACGAGGTATACATGATACTTCGCAATGAATATTATATCTTATCATGAAACAAACAAATGAGATGCGATATCGCGATTTAAGGAGCATTAAAACTGTATTGCTTCGATACGTGGACATCTGCAAACGCTCTTTTCTAGCAAGGGAGTGTCGCATTTACATTCTTTTGAAGTGAACACGAGTTTATAATAACACTCCACAATGAATATTATATCTTATCATGAAACATAGAAATGTGATGCGATATCGCGATTTTGGAGGCATTAGAAATATATTGCTTCGATACGTAGACATCTACAAACGCTATTTCCTAGCAAGAAAGAGTCGCATTTACATTCATTTGAAGTGTATGCGAGGGATACATGACACTTCGCAATGAATATTATATCTTATCATAAATAATAGAAATGAGATGCGATATCTCGTTTTAAGAAGCATTAGAACTCTGTTTCTTCGATACGTAGACATCTGCAGACGCTATTTCCTAGCAAGGAAGTGTCGCATTTACATTCTTTTGAGGTGAACACGAGGTATACATAACACTCCACAATGAATATTATATCTTATCATGAAACATAGAAATGAGATGCGATATCGCGTTTTAAGAAGCATTACAACTCTATTGCTACGATACGTAGACATCTGCAAACGCTATTTCCTAGCAAGGAAGTGTTGCATTTACATTCTTTTGAAGTTAATACGAGGTATACTTGACACTTCGCAATGGATATTATATCTTATCATGAAACATAGAAATGAGATGCGATATGGCGATTGAAGAAGCATTAGAACTCTATTGCTTCGATACGTAGACATCTGCAAACGCCACTTCCTAGCAAGGAAGTGTCGCATTTATATTCATTTGAATTATATGCGAGGCATACATGACAATCCACAATGAATATTATATCTTATCATGAAACATAGAAATGAGATGCGATATCGCGATTTATGAAGCATTAGAACTCTATTGCTTCGATACGTAGACATCTGCAAACGCTATTTCCTAGCAAGGAAGTGTCGCATTTACAGTCTTTTGATGTGAATGCGTGGTATACATGACACTTCGCAATGAATATTACATCTTAATATGAAACATGGAAATGTGATGCGATATCGCGTCTTATGAAGCATTAGAAATCTATTGCTTCGATCCGTAGACATCTGCGAACGCTATTTAATAGCAAGGAAGTATCGCATTTACATTCTTTTGAAGTGAATACGAGGTATACATGACAATCCACAGTGAATATTATTTCTTATCATGAAACATAGAAATGGGATGCGATATTGCGATTTAAGAAGCATTAGAACTGTATTGCTTCGATACGTAGAGATCTGGAAACACCATTTCCTAGAAAGGAGGTGTAGCATTTACATTCATTTGAAGTGAATGCGTGGTATACATGACACTTCGCAATGAATATTATATCTTAATATGAAACATAGAAATGAGATGCGATATCGCGTTTTAAGAAGCATCAGAAATCTATTGCTACGTTACGTAGATATTTCCAGACGATATTTCCTAACAAGGAAGTGTCGCATTTACATTCTTTTGTAGTGAATTCGAGGTATACATAACACTCCACAACGAATATTATATCTTATCATGAAAGATAGAAATGAGATGCGATATCGTGATTTTAAAAGCATTAGAAATCTATTGCTACGGTACGTAGACACCTGCAAACGCTATTTAATAGCAAGGAAGCGTCGCACTTTCATTCTTTTGAAGTGAATACGTGGTATACATGACACTTCGCAATGAATATTATATCTTGCCAGGAAACATAGGAATGAGATGCAATATCGCGATTTAAGAAGTATTAGAACTCTATTGCTTCGATACGCAGACGTGTGCAAACGCTATTTCGTAACAAGTAAGTGTCGCATTTACATTCTTTTGAAGTGTATGGGAGGTATACAAGACACTTCGCAATGAATATTATATCTTATCATGAAACATAGAAATGAGATGCGATATGGCGATTGAAGAAGCATTAGAACTCTATTGCTTCGATACGTAGACATCTGCAAACGCCACTTCCTAGCAAGGAAGTGTCTTATTTACATTCTTTTGAAGTGAATACGGGGTGTACATAACACTGCACAATGAATATTATATCTTAACATGAAACATAGAAATGAGATGCGATATGACGATTTAAGAAGCATTAGAACACATTTGCTTCGATACGTAGACATCTGCAAACGCTATTTCCTAGCAAGGAAGTGTCGCATTTACATTCTATTGAAGTGAATACGAGGTATACATAACACTGCATGATGAATATTATATCTTGTCAGAAAACATAGAAATGAGATGCGATGTCTCGTTTTAAGGAGCATTAGTACTCTGTTGCTTCGATACGTAGACATCTGCAAACGCTATTTCCTAGCAAGGAAGTGTCGCATTTACATTCTATTGAAGTGAATACGAGGTATACATAACACTGCATGATGAATATTATATCTTGTCAGAAAACATAGAAATGAGATGCGATGTCTCGTTTTAAGGAGCATTAGTACTCTGTTGCTTCGATACGTAGGCATCTGCAAACGCTAATTCCTAGCAAGGAAGTGTCGCATTTACATTCTATTGAAGTGAATACGAAGTATACATGTCACTCCGCAATGAATATTATATCTCATCATAAAACATAGATATGAGGTGCGATATCTCGTTTTCAGAAGCATTGGAATTCTGTTGCTTTGATACGTAGCATCTGCCATCGCTATATCCTAGCAAGGAAGTGTCGCATTTACATTCATTTGAAGTGTTGACGAGATATACATAACACTGCACAATGAATATTATATCTTATCATAAAACGTAGAAGTTAGGTGCGATATCGCGATTTAAGAAGCATTAGAAAACTATTGCTTCGATACATAGACATCTGCAAACGCTACTTCCTAGCAAGGAAGTGTCGCATTTACATTCTTTTGAAGTGAATACGAAGTATACATGACACTCCGCAATGAATATTATATCTTATCATAAAACATAGAAATAAGATGCGATATCGCGTTCTAAGAAGGATTAGAAATCTAATGCTACGATACGTAGACATCTGAACACGGTATTTCCTAGCAAGGAAGTGTCGCTTTTACACTCTATTGAAGTGAATACGCGGTATACATAACACTGCACAATGAATGTCGCGATATCCCGTTTTAAGTAGCTTTAGAACTCTATTGCTACGATACGTATTTATCTGCAGACGGTATTTCCTAGCAAGGAAGTGTCGCATTTACATTCGTTTGTAGTGAACACGAAGTATACATAACACTCCACAATGAATATTATATCTTATCATGAAACATAGAAATGAGATGCGATATCGCGTTTTACGAAACGTTAGAATCCTACTGCTTCGATACGTAGACATCTGCCAACGCTATTTCCTAGCAATGAAGTGTCGCCTTTTAATCCGGTTGAAGTGTATGCGTGGTATACAAGACACTTCGCAATGAATATCATATCATACATTATATATGTATTATATTGCTTCGATACGTAGACATCTGCAAACGCTATTTCCAAGCAAGGAAGTGTCGCATTTACATTCATTTGGAGTGTATGCGAGGTATACATGACATTTCGCAATGAATATTATATCATATAATGAGACATAGAAATGAGATGCGATATCGCGTTTTAAGAAGCATTATAACTCTATTGCTTCGAAACGCAGACATCTGCAAACGCTAATTCCTAGCAAGGAAGTGTCGCATTTACAACCTTTTGAAGTGAATACGAGGTATACATAACACTCCACAATGAATATTATATCTTATCATGAAGCATATGAATGTGGAGCGATTTCTCGTTTTAAGAAGCATTAGAACCCTATTGCTACGATACGTAGACATCTGCAAACGCTAACTCCTAGCAAGGAAGTGTCGCATTTACATTATTTTGATGTGAATACGGGGTATACATATCCCTGCACAATGAATATTATATCTCATCATGAAACATAGAAATGAGATGCGATATGACGATTTAAGAGGCATTAGAACTCTATTGCAACGATATGTAGATATCAGCAATTCCTAGCAAGGAAGTGTCGCATTTACATTAATTTGAAGTGTATGCGAGGTGTACAAGAAATTTTATAATGTATATTACATCATATCATGAAACATAGAATTGAGATGCGATATCGCGTTTTGAGAAGCATTAGAACTCCCTTTCTACGATACGTAGACATCTGCAAACGCTATTACCAAGCAAGGAAGTGTCGTATTTACATTATTTTGATGTGAATACGGGGTATACATAACCCTGCACAATGAATATTATATCTCATCATGAAACATAGAAATGAGATACGATATGACGATTTAAGAAGCATTAGAACTCTATTGCAACGATACATAGATATCAGCAGACGCTATTTCCTAGCAAGGATGTGTCGCATTTACATTCTTTTACAGTGAATACGAGGTATACATAACACTCCACAATGAATATTATACCTTATCAAGAAACATAGAAATGAGGTACTATATCGCGAACAAAAAAGCATTAGAATTCTGTTGCTTCGACACGTAGACATATGCAAACGCTATTTAATATCAGGGAAGTGTTGCACTTACATTCTTTTGAAGTGATTACGAGGTATACATAACACTCCACAATGTATATTATATCTCATCATGAAACATAGAAATGAGAAGCATATCGCGATTTGAAAAGCTTTAGAACTCTATTGCTTCGATACGTAGACATCTGCAAGCGCTATTTCCTTTCAAGGAAGTGTCTCATTTACATTCATTTGAAGTGTATGCGAGGTATACATGACACTTCGCAATGAATATTACATCTTATCATGTAACATAGAAGTGAGATGCGATATCGCGTTTTGAGAAGCATTAGAACACTAATGCTACGATACGTAGACATCTACAAAGGCTATTTTCTAGCAAGGAAGTATCGCTTTTACATTCCTTTGATGTGGATACGATGTATACATAACAATCCACAGTGAATACTATATCTTATCATGAAACATAGAAATGAGGTGCGATATGGCGATTTACGAAGCATTAGAACTCTATTGCTTCGATACGTAGATATCTGCAAACGCCACTTCCTAGCAAGGTAGTGTCGCATTTATATTCATTTGAATTATATGCGAGGCATACATGACAATCCGCAATGAATATTATATCTTATCCTAAAACATAGAAATGAGATGCGATATCTCGTTTTAAGAAACATTAGAACTCTATGGCTACGATACGTTGATATCTGCAAACGCTATTTAATATCAAGGAAGTGTTGCACTTACATTCTTTTGAAGTAATTACGAGGTATACATAACTCTCCACAATGTATATTATATCTTATCATAAAACGTAGAAGTTAGGTGCGATATCGCGATTTAAGAAGCATTAGAAAACTATTGCTTCGATACATAGACATCTGCAAACGCTACTTCCTAGCAAGGAAGTGTCGCATTTACATTCTTTTGAAATGAATACGAGGTACACATAACACTCCACAATGAATATTATACCTTACCACCAAACATAGAAATGAAATGCGATATCGCGATTTAAGAAGCATTAGCACTCTATTGCTTCGATACGTAGACATCTGCAAACGCTACTTCCTAGGAAGGAAGTGTCGCAGTTACATTCTTTTGAAGTGAAAACGAGGTATATATAATACTCCACAATGAATATTATATCTTATCATGAAACATAGAAATAAAGGGCGATTTCGCGTTTAAGAAGCATTGGAACCATATTGCTTCGATACGTAGACATCTGCAAACGCTATTTCCTAGCAAGGAAGTGTCGCATTTATATTCAATTGTAGTGAATACGAGGAATACATAACACTTCGTAATGAATACTATATCTTATCATGAAACTTAGAAATGAGATGCTATATCGCGTTCTAAGAAGCATTAGAACTCTATTGCTTCGATACGTAGACATCTGAAAACGCTACTTCCTAGCAAGGAAGTGTCGCATTTACGTTCTTTTGAATTGTATGCGAGATATACATGACACTACGCAATGAATATTATATCTTAACATGAAACATAGAAATGAGATGCGATATCGCGTTTTAACACATTGCGGACGGGTGACGAGATATCTCGTTTTTAGAAAACTAAACGTTGCGAACGGGTCACGATATATCTCGTTTTCACGTTTTTTTTATTCAGTCGGTAACTTAGCAAGGAGCTGCAAATGTTTGTGTTACGTTACGATGGTATCGAAGTCTCTCGCATTCCGAAACCAAAGCGAAACAAATGAATCATTCCTTAAATTTGGGAAAAAACAGTCATTATAGCGTAACGTCCGCTGAACCTCGCGGTACCTCCTTCACCCCCCGGCAGAGCCACACGCATCGCCTGTCGCCACCACAAAGACGAGCTTACCGAGTATACGATCGCCGAGCTAAGGCAGCCACCCCCGCAACCAGGAGTTGGACCACACGACCGCGCTACGACGCTTGCCTTCCAGACAGCTGGAGCACAACCGAGCCACAGCCTCCGCACGAGGACCATTCCACGTATCAGGAAGAGTCGCCCGCCGTTACGCACCCGTACCCATACTTTGCATACCATTATAATTATAATTAAGCGAATCCTAGAACTTAAGCACACGACACTCCATGTACGCACACGACACAACACACACAACCTAGCATAATGCGTTTCATGTGTTATTCTAATTTTTAAGATCATAATTAATCGTAATAAGAAGTAAGCAAAGAGCCCGACGCGCGCGGCTCACGCCGAACGCGGGCGCCCTACCACGACCGTCCACCCCACTCCGTGGGCCGAGCGTCCGCCCCACTCTGGGGACCTGCGACTCGCGCGCCCCGCGATCCGAGGAGGTCGCGGTCCCGCGAGATGATAGTCAGTACGAGTCATCCGCTCCAAACGAGCGGACCTCCCTCAAATCCAATCTCTAGTTCGAGCCATTCGGTCCAAGCGAGCACTCCTTTATCATAATCCAATCTTACTATTTCAACTTAAACTCTAATTCAATTCAAGTCCTTATTCTAAACTCTAATTATCGTATCCTAGTACTTAGTCAACTTTGGCATAGGGAAGTATCAGTGTAAGCTTAGTTTTATTTAGAATATACTTTATTTTTACCAGTACTACAATTCTCATCATTCTAAATATTCCTTGCCTTATTATTATTATAAATCCATTCATTGCGAAGTCCTCCACGAGTTCACGCGTCTTCAAGAATATTCACAAGCTCCGAACTTTAGTCAAACTTGGTAATCGATCAGTTATAGCCGACCGCCGCTTAGCTGCATCGACCCACAGCGAGGCTAGAGCAAGGACACTCGTCGATTTTCCATATTTCTGGACCGGTAAACTAGAGCGGACCGCCGCTTAGTGAACCCGTATCTGGACTTTTGGAAACCGACTCGAATGCGTCATTCCGGTACAACTAAACGAACTCGTCGCGCGGGAAGGAAGAACTTCTTGCGTTCACTTGTGCGCGGATACGTTGGTACAGCCGTGCGCATATACCACTGCAACGTCTCATCTTCCGCCGCACGCCGATCGGACAGCCGTCCCGCACCGCCGCATCCATCGCCGATCCGCTTGACCGAGCCGATCCATCCCTGAGGTCAGCCCACCTGGGTACTCGGCCCGCTGACAATCACGCCTCACCGACCGTACGCAGGGATTATACCTGAGGGCGATCCGTGCCGACGACGATACCTGCAACAAGGGTACTAAATATTAGCAGCTGTCAAGACATCAAAGGTAAGGTCATATTTTCTTATCCGCGTTCGTGCCTTTTGATACCTGTTTCGCGAGCCAGAAAGAACCCGGTCTTCGTCGCAATTCCGCGAGCCGAACCGTTCGAGGCTGCGTGTCGCTCTCGGTAAACGATAAGTTTTCACGACCCGTGACGTGATAATAGCCATTGCCGGCTGATCTGTGCGGATCGTCGTACGTACCGTATCTTATAAAGTGTTTCATTGATCTGCATTTTAGAATTTCAAACTTCGTGTTTTAAAATTGGAAGGTAACAGTTTTCGAGTACTATCTATATTTTCAATCAACCTGTTACTGATAATTGATAACAAAAATTTATTTTATGAATTAGCCCTCTATAAAAGCAGCGAAATGACGCATAGATGTAATGAAAACAGATATACAGATATATGAAGCATACTATTATTTAAAAATACTAAATGCAAATTAAGTAAAATGCGTATCCAATTCCTGTCACATGCCAAGCATGTTTTTGGAGCGTTCGAAAATCTGCGATTCGTGAGGGCGTGTTGAACGCGCAGCGCCCCGTCCTCAATGTGTTAAGAAGCATTAGAACTCTATTGCCTCGATAAGCACACATCTGCAAACGCTATATCCTAGCAAGGAAGTGTCGCATTTACATTCATTTGAAGTGTATACGAGGTATACATGACACTTCGCAATGAATATTGTACCTTATCATGAAACATAGAAATAAGATGCGATATCGCGTTTCGAGAAGCATTAGAACTCTAATGCTTCGATGCGTAGACATCTGCAAACGCTATTTCCTAGCAAGGAAGTGTCGCATTTACATTCTTTTGAAGTGAATACGAGGTATGCGTGACACTCCGCCATGAATATTATATCTTTTCATGAAACATAGAAATGAGATGCGATATCAAGATTTAAAAAGCATTAGAACTCTATTACTTCGTTACGTAGACATCTGCAAACGCTATTTAATGCAAGGAAGTATAGCATTCACATTCTATTGAAGTGACTACGAGGTATACATGACACATCGCAATGAATATTATATCTTATCATGAAACATAGGGATCAGATGCGATATCGAGTTTTAAGAAGCATTCGAACTCTAATGCTACGATACGTAGACATCTGCAAACGCTATTTCCTAGCAATGAAGTGTCGCATTTACATTCATTTGAGGTGAATACGAGGTATACATGACACATCGCAATGAATATTATATCTTGTCATGAAACATAGAAATAAGATGCGATATCGCGTTTTAAGAAGCATTCGAACTCTATTGCTACGATACGTAGACAACTGCAAACGCTATTTCCTAGCAAGGAAGTGTCGCATTTACATTCATTTCAAGCGTATGCAAGGTATACATGACACTTCACAATGAATATTATATCTTACCATGAAACATAGAAATGAGATGCGATATCGAGTTTTAAGAAGCATTCGAACTCTATTGCTACGATACGTAGACATCTGCAAGCGCTATTTCCTAGCAAGGAAGTGTCGTATTTACATTCATTGGAAGTGAGTACGAGGTAATCATGATACTTCGCATTGAATATTATATCTTATCATGAAACATAGGAATGAGATGCGATATCGCGTTTTAAGAAGCATTCGAACTCTACTGCTACGATACGTAGACATCTGCAAACGCTATTTCCTAGCAAGGGAGAGTCGCATTTACATTCATTTGAAGTGAATACGAGGTATACATGACACATCGCAATGAATATTATATCTTATCATGAAACATAGGGATCAGATGCGATATCCCGTTTTAAGAAGCATTAGAACTCTATTGCATCGATGCGTAGACATCTGGAATCGCTATATCCTAGCAAGGAAGTGGCGCATTTATATTACTTTGAAGTGAATACGAGGTATACATAACACAACACAATGAATATTATATCTCATCATGAGACATAGAAATGGGATGCGATATCGCGATTTAAAAAACATTAGAACTCTATTGCTGCGATACGTAGACATCTGCAAACGCTACTTCCTAGCAAGGAAGTGTCGTATTTACATTCATTAGAAGTGAGTACGAGGTAATCATGATACTTCGCATTGAATATTATATCTTATCATGAAACATAGGAATCAGATGCGATATCGCGTTTTAAGAAGCATTCGAACTCTACTGCTACGATACGTAGACATCTGCAAACGCTATTTCCTAGCAAGGAAGTGTCGCATTTATATTCTTTTGAAGTGAATATGAGGTATACATAACACTTCGCAATGAATATTATATCTTGTCATGAAACATAGAAATAAGATGCGATATCGCGTTTTAAGAAGCATTCGAACTCTATTGCTACGATACGTAGACAACTGCAAACGCTATTTCCTAGAAAGGAAGTGGCGCATTTACATTCATTTCAAGCGTATGCAAGGAATACATGACACTTCACAATGAATATTATATCTTACCATGAAACATAGAAATGAGATGCGATATCGAGTTTTAAGGAGCATTCGAACTCTATTGCTACGATACGTAGACATCTGCAAACGCTATTTCCTAGAAAGGGAGAGTCGCATTTATATTCATTTGAAGCGTATGCAAGGTATACATGACACTTCACAATGAATATTATATCTTACCATGAAACATAGAAATGAGATGCGATATCGAGTTTTAAGAAGCATTCGAACTCTATTGCTACGATACGTAGACATCTGCAAACGCTATTTCCTAGAAAGGAAGTGTCGCATTTACATTCATTTCAAGCGTATGCAAGGTATACATGACATTTCGCAATGAATATTATATCTTGTCATGAAACATAGAAATCAGATGCGATATCGAGTTTTAAGAAGCATTCGAACTCTATTGCTACGATACGTAGACATCTGCAAACGCTATTTCCTAGCAAGGAAGTGTCGCATTTACATTCATTTGAGGTGAATACGAGGTATGCATGACACTTCGCAATGAATATTATATCTTGTCATGAAACATAGAAATAAGATGCGATATCGCGTTTTAAGAAGCATTGGAACTCTAGTGCAACGATACGTAGATATCTGCAAGCGCTATTTCCTAGCAAGGAAGTGTAGCATTTACATTCATTGGAAGTGTAGACGAGGAATACATTACACTTCGCAATGTATATTATATCGTATCATGAAACATAGAAATGAAATGCGATATCGCGTTTTAACAAGCATTATAACTCTATTGCATCGATACGTAGACATCTGCAAACGCTATTTCCTAGCAAGGAAGTGTCGCATTTTCATTCTTGTGAAGTGAATACGAGGTATAGATGACACTTCGCAATGAGTATTGTATCTTATCATGAAACATAGGAATGAGATGCGATATCGCGTCTTAAGAAGCACTAGAACTCTACTGCTACGATACGCAGGTATCTGCAAACGCTATTTCCTAGGACGGAAGTGTCGCATTTACATTCATTTGATGCGTGGACGAGGAATACATAACCCTTCGCAATGAATACTATATCTTATCATGAAACACAGAAATGAGATGCGATATCGCGTTTTAAGAAGCATTAGAAATCTATTGCTTCTATAGCGAGACATCTGGAAACGTAATTCCGTAGAAAGGAAGTGTCGCATTTACATTCATTTGAAGTGAATACGAGGTATACATGACACTTCGCAATGAATATTATATCTTATCATGAGACATAGGAATGAGATGCGATATCGCGTTTTAAGAAGCATTCGAACTCTATTGCTACGATACGTAGACAACTGCAAACGCTATTTCCTAGACAGGAAGTGTCGCATTTACATTCATTTGAAGTGAATACGAGGTATACATGACACTTCGCAATGAATATTATATCTTATCATGAGACATAGGAATGAGATGCGATATCGCGTTTTAAGAAGCATTCGAACTCTATTGCTACGATACGTAGACATCTGCAAGCGCTATTTCCTAGCAAGGAAGTGTCGCATTCACATTCATTTGAAGTGAATACGAGGTATACATGACACTTTGCAATGAATATTATATCTTGCCATGGAACATAGGAATGAGATGCGATATCGCGTTTTAAGAAGCATTCGAACTCTACCTTTACGATACGTAGACATCTGCAAACGCTATTTCCTAGCAAGGAAGTGTCGCATTTACATTCATTTCAAGTGAATACGAGGTAGTCATGACACTTCGCAATGAATATTATATCTTGTCATGAAACAGAGAAATATGTTGCGATATCGCGTTTTAAGAATAATTCGAACTCTATTGCTACGATACGTAGATATCTGCAAACGCTATTTCCTAGCAAAGAAGTGTCGCATTTACATTCATTTGAAGGGAATACGAGGTAATCATGACACTTCGCAACGAATATTATATCTTGTCATGAAACATAGTAATGAGATGCGATATCGCGTTTTAAGAAGCATTCGAACTCTACTGCTACGATACGTAGACATCTGCAAACGCTATTTCCTAGCAAGGGGGAGTCGCATTTACATTCATTTCAAGCGTATGCAAGGTATACATGACACTTCGCAATGAATATTGTATCTTATCATGAAACATAGGAATGAGATGCGATATCGCGTTTTAAGAAGCATTCGAACTCTACTGCTACAATGCGTAGACATCTGCAAACGCTATTTCCTAGCAAGGGAGAGTCGCATTTACATTCATTTGAAGTGAATACAAGGTATACATGACACTTCGCAATGTATATTATATCTTATCATGAAATATAGAAATGAGATGCGATATCGCGCTTTAAGAACCATTAGAACCCTATTGCTACGATACGTAGTCACCTGCAAACGCTATTTCCTAGCAAGGAAGTATCGCATTTACATTCATTTGAAGTGAATACGAGGTATACATGACACTTCGCATTGAATATTGTATCTTATCATGAAACATTGGAATGAGATGCGATATCGCGTTTTAAGAAGCTTTAGAACACTATTGCTTCGATACGTAGACATCTGGAAACGTAATTTCCTAGAAAGGAAGTGTCGCATTTACATTCATTTGAAGTGAATACGAGGTATACATGACACTTCGCAATGAATATTATATCTTATCATGAAACATAAAAATGACTTGCGATATCCAGTTTTAAGAAGCATTAGAACTCTATTGCATCGATACTTATACATCTGCAAACGCTATTTCCTAGCAAGGAAGTGTAGCATTTACATTCTTTTGAAGTGTAGACGTGGAGTACATAACACTTCGCAATGAATATTACATCTTATCATGAAACACAGAAATGAGACGCGACATCGCGTTTTAAGAAGCACTAGAACTCTACTGCTACGATACGCAGACATCTGCAAACGCTATTTCCTAGAACGGAAGTGTCGCAATTACATTCAATTCAAGCGTGGACGAGGTATACAATACCTCTCGCAATGAATATTACATCTTATCATGAAACATAGAAATGGGATGCGATATCGCGTTCTAAGAAACAATAGAATTCCATTGCATCGATACGTAGACATCTGCAAACGCTATTTCCTAGCAAGGAAGTGTCGCATTTACATTCGTTTGAAGTGAAAACGAGGTATACATGACACTTCGCAATGAATAATGTATCTTATCATGAAACATAGAAATGAGATGTTATATCTCGTTTTAAGAAGCATTAGAAATCTCTTGCTACGATACGTAGTCATCTGCAAACGCTATTTCCTAGCAAGGAAGTATCGCATTTACATTCTTTTGAAGTGAATACGAGGTATACATGACACTTCGCAATGAATATTGAATCTTATCATGAAACATAGAAATGAGATGCGATGTCGCGTTTTAAAAAGCATTAGAACTCAATTACTACGATACGTAGACACTTGCAAACGCTATTCCCTAGCAAGGAAGTGTCGCATTTACATTCATTTGAAGTGAATACGAGGTAATCATGACACTTAGCAATGAGTATTATATCTTGTCATGAAACATAGAAATGAGATGCGATATCGCGTTTTAAGAAGCATTCGATCTCTATTGCTACGATACGCAGATATCTGCAAACACTATTTCCTAGCAAGGAAGTGTAGCATTTACATCCATTGGAAGTGTAGGAGCGGAATACATTACACTTCGCAATGTATATTATATCTTATCATGAAACATAGAAATGAGATGCGAAATCGCGTTTTAAGAAACAATAGAACTCTGTTGCATCGATACGTAGACAACTGCAAACGCTATTTCCTAGCGAGGAAGTGTCGCATTTACGTTTCTTGTGAAGTGAAAACGAGGAATACATAACACTTCGCAATGAATATTACATCTTATCATGAAACATAGAAATGAGATGAGATATCGCGTTTTAAGAAGCATTCGAACACTATTGCTACGATACCTAGTCATCTGCAAACGCTATTTCCTAGCAAGGAAGTGTCGCATGTACATTCATTTGTAGTGAATACGAGGAATACATGACACTTCGCAATGAATATTATATCTTATCATGAAAGGTAGAAATGAGATGCGATATCGCGTTTTCGAAACAATAGAACTCTATTGCATCGATACGTAGACATCTGCAAACGCTATTTCCGAGCAAGGAAGTGTCGCATTTACATTCTTTTGAAGTGAGTGCGAGGTAATAATGATACTTCGCAATGAATATTATATCTTATCATGAAACATAGTAATGAGATGCGATATCGCGTTTTAAGAAGCATTCGATCTCTATTGCTCCGATACGCAGATATCTGCAAACACTATTTTCTAGCAAGGAAGTGTAGCATTTACATCCATTGGAAGTGTAGGAGCGGAATACATGACACTTCGCAACGAATATTATATCTTGTCATGAAACATAGTAATGAGATGCGATATCGCGTTTTAAGAAGCATTCGAACTCTACTGCTACGATACGTAGACATCTGCAAACGCTATTTCCTAGCAAGGGGGAGTCGCATTTACATTCATTTCAAGCGTATGCAAGGTATACATGACACTTCGCAATGATTATTATATCTAATCATGAAACATAGAAATAAGATGCCATATCTCGTTCTAATAAGCATTGGAACTCTATTGTTTTGATACGTAGACATCTGGAAACGCCATTTCCTAGCAAGGAAGTGTCGCATTTCCATTCTCGTGAAGTGAGTAGGAGGTATACATGACACTTCGCATTGAATATTACATCTTATCATGAAACATTGGAATGAGATGCGATATCGCGTTTTAAGAAGCTTTAGAACACTATTGCTTCGATACGTAGACATCTGGAAACGTAATTCCCTAGAAAGGAAGTGTCGCATTTACATTCATTTGAAGTGAATACGAGGTATAAATGACACTTCGCAATGAATATTATATCTTATCATGAAACACAGAAATGAGACGCGATATCGCGTTTTAAGAAGCACTAGAACTCTATTGCATCGATACGTAGACATCTGCAAACGCTATTTCCTAGCAAGGAAGTGTCGCATATACATTCATTTGAAGTGAATACGAAGTATACATGACACTTCGCAATGAATATTATATCTAATCATGAAACATAGATATAAGTTGCCATATCTCGTTCTAATAAGCATTGGAACTCTATTGTTTTGATACGGAGACATCTGGAAAAGCCATTTCCTAGCAAGGAAGTGTCGCATTTCCATTCCTGTGAAGCGAATACGAGGAATACATAACACTTCGCAATGAATATTACATCTTATCATGAAACATAGAAATGAGATGAGATATAGCGTTTTAAGAAGCACAAGAATTCTATTGCTCCGATACGCAGACATCTGCAAACGCTATTTCCTAGAACGGAAGTGTCGCAATTACATTCATTTGAAGCGTGGACGAGGAATACATAACATTTCGCAATGAATATTATATCTTATCCTGAAACACAGAAATGAGATGCGATATCGCGTTTTAGAAGCATTGGAACTCTATTGCAACGATACGTAGACATCTGCAAACACTATTTGCTAGCAAGAAAGTGTAGCCTTTACATCAATTGGAAGTGCAGACGCGGAATACATTACACTTCGCAATGAATATTATATCTTATCATGAAACATAGAAATGACATGCGAAATCGCGTTTTAAGAAACAATAGAACTCTGTTTCATCGATACGTAGACAACTGCAAACGCTATTTCCTAGAAAGGAAGTGTCGCATTTACATTCATTTGAAGTGAATACGAGGTAATCATGACACTTCGCAATGAGTATTATATCTTGTCATGAAACATAGAAATAAGATGCGATATCGCGTTTTAAGAAGCATTCGAAATCTATTGCTACGATACGTAGACAACTGCAAACGCTATTTCCTAACAAGGAAGTGTCGCATTTACATTCATTTGAAGTGAATACGAGGTAATCATGACACTTCGCAATGAATATTATATCTTACCATGAAACATAGAAATGAGATGCGATATCGCGTTTTAAGAAGCATTCGAACTCTATTGCTACGATACGCAGATATCTGCAAACGCTATTTCCTAGCAAGGAAGTGTCGCATTTACATTCATTTGAAGTGAATACGAGGTAATCATGATACTTCGCATTGAATATTACATCTTATCATGAAACATAGGAATGAGATGCGATATCGCGTTTTAAGAAGCATTCGAACTCTACTGCTACGATACGTAGACATCTGCATACGCTATTTCCTAGCAAGGAAGTGTGGCATTTACATCCATTGGAAGTGTAGACGCGGAATACATTACACTTCGCAATGAATATTATATCTTATCATGAAACATAGAAATGAGATGCGATATCGCGTTTTAAGAAACAATGGAATTCTATTGCATCGATACGTAGACATCTGCAAACGCTATTTCCTAGCAAGGAAGTGTCGCATTTACATTCATTTGAAGTGAATACGAGGTAATCATGACACTTAGCAATGAGTATTATATCTTGTCATGAAACATAGAAATGAGATGCGATATCGCGTTTTAAGAAGCATTCGATCTCTATTGCTACGATACGCAGATATCTGCAAACACTATTTCCTAGCAAGGAAGTGTAGCATTTACATCCATTGGAAGTGTAGGAGCGGAATACATTACACTTCGCAATGTATATTATATCTTATCATGAAACATAGAAATGAGATGCGAAATCGCGTTTTAAGAAACAATAGAACTCTGTTGCATCGATACGTAGACAACTGCAAACGCTATTTCCTAGCGAGGAAGTGTCGCATTTACATTCTTGTGAAGTGAATACGAGGAATACATAACACTTCGCAATGAATATTACATCTTATCATGAAACATAGAAATGAGATGAGATATCGCGTTTTAAGAAGCATTCGAACACTATTGCTACGATACCTAGTCATCTGCAAACGCTATTTCCTAGCAAGGAAGTGTCGCATGTACATTCATTTGTAGTGAATACGAGGTATACAAGACACTTCGCATTGAATATTACATCTTATCATGAAACATATATATGAGATGCGATATTGCGTTCTAAGTAGCATTAGAACTCTATTGCTTCGATACGTAGACATCTGGAGACGTAATTTCCTAGCAAGGAAGTGTCGCATTTACATTCATTTGAAGCGTGGACGAGGAATACATAACCTTTCGCAATGAATATTATATCTTATCCTGAAACACAGAAATGAGATGCGATATCGCGTTTTAAGAAGCATTGGAACTCTATTGCAACGATACGTAGACATCTGCAAACACTATTTCCTAGCAAGGAAGTGTAGCATTTACATCCATTGGAAGTGTAGGAGCGGAATACATTACACTTCGCAATGTATATTATATCTTATAATGAAACATAGAAATGAGATGCGAAATCGCGTTTTAAGAAACAATAGAACTCTGTTGCATCGATACGTAGACAACTGCAAACGCTATTTCCCAGCAAGGAAGTATCGCATTTACATTCTTTTGAAGTGAATACGAGGTAATCATGATAATTCGCAATGAATATTATATCTTAACATGAAACATAGGAATGAGATGCGATATCGCGTTTTAAGAAGAATTCGAAATCCATTGCTACGATACGTAGACAACTGCAAACGCTATTTCCTAGAAAGGAAGTGTCGCATTTACATTCATTTGAAGTGAATACTATGTATACATGACACTTCGCAATGAATATTATATCTTATCATGAAACATAGAAATGTGATGCGATATCGCGTTTTAAGAAACAATGGAACTCTATTGCATCGATACGTAGACATCTGCAAACGTTATTTCCTAGCAAGGAGGTGTCGCATTTACATTCTTGTGAAGTGAATACGACGTATACATAACACTTCGCAATGAATATTACATCTTATCATGAAACATAGAAATGTGATGCGATATCGCGTTTTAAGAAACAATAGAACTCTATTGCATCGATACGCAGACATCTGCAAACGCTATTTCCTAGCAAGGAAGTGTCGCATTTACATTCATTTGAAGGGAATACGAGCTAATCATGACACTTCGCAACGAATATTATATCTTGTCATGAAACATAGTAATGAGATCCGATATCGCGTTTTAACAAGCATTCGAACTCTACTGCTACGATACGTAGACATCTGCAAACGCTATTTCCTAGCAAGGGGGAGTCGCATTTACATTCATTTCAAGCGTACGCAAGGTATACATGACACTTCGCAATGAATATTGTAACTTATCATGAAACATAGGAATGAGATGCGATATCGCGTTTTAAGAAGCATTCGAACTCTACTGCTACAATGCGTAGACATCTGCAAACGCTATTTCCTAGCAAGGGAGAGTCGCATTTACATTCATTTGAAGTGAATACGACTTATACATGACACTTCGCAATGTATATTATATCTTATCATGAAATATAGAAATGAGATGCGATATCGCGCTTTAAGAACCATTAGAACTCTATTGCTACGATACGTAGTCACCTGCAAACGCTATTTCCTAGCAAGGAAGTATCGCATTTACATTCATTTGAAGTGAATACGAGGTATACATGACACTTCGCATTGAATATTGTATCTTATCATGAAACATAGGAATTATATGCGATATCGCGGTTTAAGAAGCATTAGAACTCTATTGCTTCGATACGTAGACATCTGGGAACGATATTTCCTAGAAAGGAAGTGTCGCATTTACATTCATTAGAAGTGAATACGAGGTATACATGACACTTCGCAATGAATATTATATCTTATCATGAAACATACAAATGACTTGCGATATCTCGTTTTAAGAAGCATTAGAACTCTATTGCATCGATACTTAGACATCTGCAAACGCTATTTCCTAGCAAGGAAGTGTAGCATTTACATTCTTTTGAAGTGTAGACGTGGAGTACATAACACTTCGCAATGAATATTACATCTTATCATGAAACACAGAAATGAGACGCGACATCGCGTTTTAAGAAGCACTAGAACTCTACTGCTACGATACGCAGACATCTGCAAACGCTATTTCCTAGAACGGAAGTGTCGCAATTACATTCAATTGAAGCGTGGACGAGGTATACAATACCTCTCGCAATGAATATTATATCTTATCATGAAACATAGAAATGAGATGCGATATCGCGTTCTAAGAAACAATAGAATTCCATTGCATCGATACGTAGACATCTGCAAACGCTATTTCCTAGCAAGGAAGTGTCGCATTTACATTCGTTTGAAGTGAAAACGAGGTATACATGACACTTCGCAATGAATAATGTATCTTATCATGAAACATAGAAATGAGATGTTATGTCTCGTTTTAAGAAGCATTAGAAGTCTCTGGCTACGATACGTAGTCATCTGCAAACGCTATTTCCTAGCAAGGAAGTATCGCATTTACATTCTTTTGAAGTGAATACGAGGTATACATGACACTTCGCAATGAATATTGTATCTTATCATGAAGCATAGAAATGAGATGCGATGTCGCCTTTTAAGAAGCATTAGAACTCAATTACTACGATACGTAGACACTTGCAAACGCTATTCCCTAGCAAGGAAGTGTCGCATGTACATTCATTTGAAGTGAATTCGAGGAATACATGGCACTTCGCAATGAATATTATATCTTATCATGGAACGTAGAAATGAGATGCAATATCGCGTTTTAAGAAGCATTAGAACTCAATTACTACGATACGTAGACATCTGCAAACGCTATTTCCTAGCAAGTTAGTGTCGCATGTACATTCATTTGAAGTGAATACGGGGAATACATGACACTTCGCAATGAATATTATATCTTATCATGGAACGTAGAAATGAGATGCAATATCGCGTTTTAAGAAGCATTAGACCTCAATTGCTAGGATACGTTGACATCTGCAAACGCTATTTCCGAGCAAGGAAGTGTCGCATTTACATTCTTTTGAAGTGAGTGCGGGGTAATAATGATACTTCGCAATGAATATTATATCTTATCATGAAACATAGTAATGAGATGCGATATCGCGTTTTAAGAAACAATAAAATTCCATTGCATCGATACGTGGACAACTGCAAACGCTATTTCCTAGAAAGGAAGTGTCGCATTTACATTCATTTGTAGTGAATACGATGTATACATGACACTTCGCAATGAATATTATATCTTATCATGAAACATAGAAATGAGATACGATATCGCGTTTTAAGAAGCTTTAGAACTCTATTGCTACGGTACGTAGACATCTGGAAACGTAATTTCCTAGAAAGGAAGTGTCGCATTTACATTCATTTGAAGTGAATACGAGGAATACATGACACTTCGCAATGAATATTATATCTTATCATGGAACGTAGAAATGAGATGCAATATCGCGTTTTAAGAAGCATTAGACCTCAATTGCTACGATACGCAGACATCTGGAAACGTAATTTCCTAGAAAGGAAGTGTCGCATTTACATTCATTTCAAGTGAATACGAGGTATACATGTCACTTCGCAATGAATATTATATCTTATCATGAAACATAGAAATGAGATGCGATATCGCGTTTTAGGAAGCTTTAGAACTCTATTGCTACGATGCGTAGACATCTGGAAACGTAATTTCCTAGAAAGGAAGTATCGCATTTACATTCTTATGAAGTGAATACGAGGTAATCATGATACTTCGCAATGATTATTATATCTTATCATGAAAGATGGATATGAGATGCGATATGGCGTTTTGAGATACATTAGAACTCTATTGCTTCGATACGAAGACATCTGGAGACGTAATTTCCTAGAAAGGTAGAGTCGCATTTACATTCATTTGAAGTGAATACGAGGTAATCATGATACTTCGCAATGAATATTATATCTTATCATGAAACATAGGAATGAGATGCGATATCGCGTTTTAAGAAGCATTCGAAATCCATTGCTACGATACGTAGACAACTGCAAACGCTATTTCCTAGAAAGGAAGTGTCGCATTTACATTCACTTGAAGTGAATACGATGTATACATGACACTTCGCAATGAAAATTATATCTTATCATGAATCATAGAAGTGAAATGCGATATCGCGTTTAAGAAGCATTAGAAATCTCTTGCTACGATACGTAGTCATCTGCAAACCCTATTTCCTAGCAAGGAAGTATAGCATTTACATTCTTTTGAAGAGAATACGAGGTATACATGACACTTCGCAATGAATATTATATCTTGTCATGAAACATAGAAGTGAAATGCGATATCGAGTTTTATGAAGCATTCGATCTCTATTGCTACGATACGTAGACATCTGCAAACGCTATTTCCTAGAAAGGAAGTGTCGCATTTACATTCATTTCAAGTGAATACGAGGAATACATGACACTTCGCAATGAATATTATATCTTATCATGAAACATAGAAATGAGATGCGATATCGCGTTTTAAGAAGCATTCGAAATCCATTGCTACGATACGTAGACAACTGCAAACGCTATTTCCTAGCAAGGAAGTATCGCATTTAGATTCTTTTGAAGTGAATACGAGGTAATCATAATACTTCGCAATGAATATTATATCTTATCATGAAACATAGGAATGAGATGCGATATCGCGTTTTAACAAGCATTCGAACTCCATTGCAACGATACGTAGACAACTGCAAATGCTATTTCCTAGAAAAGAAGTGTCGCATTTACATTCATTTGAAGTCAATACGAGGTATACATGACACTTCGCAATGAATATAATATCTCATCATGAAATATAGAAATGAGATGCGATATCGCGTTTTAAGAAGCATTAGAACTCTATTGCTACGATACGTAGACATCTGCAAACGCTATTTCCTAGCAAGGAAGTATCGCATTTACATTCTTTTGAAGTGAGGACGAGGTAATCATGATACTTCGCAATGAATATTATATCTTATCATGAAACATAGAATTGAGATGCGATATCGCGTTTTACGATGCATTAGAAGTCTATTGCTTCGATACGTTGACATCTGGAAACGTAATTTCCTAGAGAGGAAGTGTCGCGATTACATTCATTTGAAGTGAACACGAGGAATACATGACACTTCGCAATGAATATTATATCTTATCATGAAACGTAGAAATGAGATGCGATTTGTCGTTTTGAGATGCTTTCGAACTCTAATGCTACGATACGTAGACATCTGGAAACGCAATTTCCTGGAAAGGAAGTGTCGCATTTACATTCATTTGAAGTGAATACGAGGTATACATGACACTTCGCATTGAATATTTAATCTTATCGTGAAACATAGGAATGATGCGATATCGCGTTTTAAGAAGCATTCGAACTCTCTTGCTACGATACGTAGACATCTGGAAACGTAATTTCCTAGAAAGGAAGTGTCGCATTTACATTCATTTGAAGTGAATACGAGGTAAACATGACACTTCGCAATGAATATTATATCTTAACATGAAACATAGAAATAAGATGCGATATCGCGTTTTAAGAAGCATTCGAACTCTATTGCTACGATACGTAGTCACCTGCAAACGCTGTTTCCTAGCAAGGAAGTGTAGCATTTACATTCATTGGATGTGTAGACGAGGAATACATTACACTTCGCAATGAATATTATATCTTATAATGAAACATAGAAATAAGATGCGATATCGCGTTTTAAGAAGCATTCGAACTCTATTGCTACGATACGCATATTTCTGCAAACGCTATTTCCTAGCAAGGAAGTGTCGCATTTACATTCATTTGAAGTGAATACGAGGTAATCATGACACTTCGCAATGAATATTATATCTTACCATGAAACGTAGAAATGAGATGCGATATCGCGTTTTAAGAAGCATTGGAACTCTATTGCTACGATACGCAGATATCTGCAAACGCTATTTCCTAGCAAGGAAATGTCGCATTTACATTCATTTGAAGTGAATACGAGGTAATCATGACACTTCGCAATGAATATTATATCTTGTCATGAAACATAGAAATAAGATGCGATATCGCGTTCTAAAAAGCATTCGAACTCTATTGCTACGATACGCAGATATCTGCAAACGCTATTTCCTAGCAAGGAAGTGTCGCATTTACATTCATTTGAAGTGAATACGAGGTAATCATGATACTTCGCATTGAATATTACATCTTATCATGAAACATAGGAATGAGATGCGATATCGCGTTTTAAGAAGCATTCTAACTCTACTGCTACGATACGTAGACATCTGCAAACGCTATTTCCTAGCAAGGAAGTGTCGCATTTACATTCTTTTGATGTGAGTACGAGATAATCATGATACTTCGCATTGAATATTACATCTTATCATGAAACATAGGAATGAGATGCGATATCGCGTTTTAAGAAGCATTCGAACTCTACTGCTACGACACGTAGACATCTGCAAACGCTATTTCCTAGCAAGGAAGTGTCGCATTTACATTCTTTTGATGTGAGTACGAGATAATCATGATACTTCGCATTGAATATTACATCCTATCATGAAACATAGGAATGAGATGCGGTATCGCGTTTTAAGAAGCATTCGAACTCTATTGCTACGATACGTAGATAACTGCAAACACTATTTCCTAGAAAGGAAGTGTCGCATTTACATTTATTTGAAGTGAATACGAGGTAATCATGACACTTCGCAATGAATATTATATCTTGTCCTGTAACATAGTAATGAGGTGCGATATCGCGTTTTAAGAAGCATTCGAACTCTATTGCAACGATACGTAGTAATCTGCCAACGCTATTTCCTAGCAAGGAAGTGTGGCATTTACATCCATTGGAAGTGTAGACGCGGAATACATTACACTTCGCAATGAATATTATATCTTATCATGAAACATAGAAATGAGATGCGATATCGCGTTTTAAGAAACAATGGAATTCTATTGCATCGATACGTAGACATCTGCAAACGCTACTTCTCATCAAGGAAGTGTCGGAATTACTATCTTTTGAAGTGAATACGAGGTATACATGATACTTCGCAATGAATATTATATCTTATCATGAAGCATAGAAATTAGATGCGATACCGCGGTTTAAGAAGCATTAGAACTCTTTTGCTTCGATACGTAGACATCTGCAAACGCTATATCCTAGCAATGAAGTATCGCATTTACAATCTTTTGAAGTGTATACGAGGTATGCATAACACTTCGCAATGAATATTATATCTTATCGTGAAGCATAGAAATGAGATGCGATATCACGTTTTAAGAAGCATTAGCACTCTATTGCTACGATACGTAGACATCTGGAGACGCTATTTCGTAGAAAGGAAGTGTCGCATTTACACTCATTTGAAGTGTAGATGGGGAATACATAACACTTCGCAATGAATATTATATCTTATCATGAAACATAGAAATGAGATGCCGTATCCCGTTTTAAGAAGCATTAGAATTCTATTGCTTCGATACGTAGACATCTGCTAACGCTATTTGCTAGCAAGGTAGTGTCGCATTACAATCTCTTGAAGTGAATACGAGGTATACATGACACTTCGCAATGAGTATTATACCTTATCATCAAACATAGAAATGAGATGCGATATCGCGTTTTGAGAAGCATTAGAACTCTATTGCTACGATACGTAGACAACTGCAAACGCTATTCAATAGCGTGGAAGTGTCGCATTTACGTTCTTTTGATGCGAATACGAGGTGTACATGACACTTCGCAATGAATATTATATCTTATCATGAAACATAGAAATGTGATGCGCCATCTCGTTTTAGGAAGCGTTAGAACTCTATTGTTTCGACACATAGACATCTGGAAACTCTATTTCCAGGCAAGGAAGTGTCGCATTTACATTGATTTGAAGTGTATGCAAGGTATAAGTGACACTTCGCAATGAATATTATATCCTAACATGAAACATAGGAATGAGATGCGATATCGCGTTTTAAGAAGCATTAGAAATCTATTTCTACGGCACGTAGGCATCTGCAAACGCTATTTCCTAGCAAGGAAGTATCGCATTTACATTCTCTTGAAGTGAATACGAGGTATACATAACACTCCGCAATGAATATTATAACCTATCATGAAACATAGAAATGAGATGCTATATCGGGATTTAAGAAGCATATAACTCTACTTCTTCGATACGTAGACATCTGGAAACGCTATTTCCTAGCAAGGAGGTGTCGCATTTACATTCATTTGAAGTGTATGCGAGGTATACATAACACTTCGCAATGAATATTATAACTTATCATGAAACATAGAAATGAGATGCGATATCCCGTTTTGAGAAGCATTAGAACTCTATTGCTTCGATACGTAGACATCTGCAAAGGCTATTTCCTAGCAAGGAAGTGTCTCATTTACATTCATTTGAAGTGAATACGAGGTATACATGACACTTTGCAATGA
Organism: Xylocopa sonorina; assembly: GCF_050948175.1. Lineage (NCBI taxonomy): Eukaryota > Metazoa > Arthropoda > Insecta > Hymenoptera > Apidae > Xylocopa > Xylocopa sonorina. The sequence goes on from NW_027490120.1 coordinate 208,288, forward strand.
ATACTATATCTTGTCATGAAACATAGAAATAGGATGCGATATCGCGTTTTAAGAAGCATTCGAACACTACTGCTACGATACGTAGACATCTGCAAACGCTATTTCCTAGCAAGGGAGAGTCGCATTTACATTCATTTCAAGCGTATGCAAGGTATACATGACACTGCACAATGAATATTATATCTTGTCATGAAACATAGGAATGAGATGCGATATCGGGTTTTGAGAAGCATTCGAACTCTAATGCAGCGATACGTAGACATCTGCAAACGCTATTTCCTAGCAAGGGAGAGTCGCATTTACATTCATTTGAGGTGAATACGAGGTAATCATGACACTTCGCAATGAATATTATATCTTGTCATGAAACATAGAAATGAGATGCGATATCGCGTTTTAAGAAGCACTCGAACTCTACTGCTACGATACGCAGACATCTGCAAACGCTATTTCCTAGCAAGGAAGTGTCGCATTTACATTCATTTGAAGTGAATACGAGGTAATCATGACACTTCGCAATGAATATTATATCTTACCATGAAACATAGAAATGAGATGCGATATCGAGTTTTGAGAAGCATTCGAACTCTATTGCTACGATACGTAGACATCTGCAAACGCTATTTCCTAGCAAGGAAGTGTCGCATTTACATTCATATGAAGTGAATACGAGGTAATCATGACACTTCGCAATGAATATTATATCTTACCATGAAACATAGAAATGAGATGCGATATCGAGTTTTGAGAAGCATTCGAACTCTATTGCTACGATACGTAGACATCTGCAAACGCTATTTCCTAGCAAGGAAGTGTCGCATTTACATTCTTTTGAAGTGTATACGAGGTAATCAAGATACTTCGCAATGAATATTACATCTTATCATGAAACATAGGAATGAGATGCGATATCGCGTTTTAAGAAGCATTGGAACTCAACTGCTACGATACGTAGATATCTGCAAACGCTATTTCCTAGCAAGGGAGAGTCGCATTTACATTCATTTGAGGTGAATACGAGGTAATCATGACACTTCGCAATGAATATTATATCTTGTCATGAAACATAGAAATGAGATGCGATATCGCGTTTTAAGAAGCATTCGAACTCTATTGCTACGATACGTAGACATCTGCAAACGCTATTTCCTAGCAAGGAAGTGTCGCATTTACATTCTTTTGATGTGAGTACGAGGTAATCATGATACTTCGCATTGAATATAATATCTTATCATGAAACACAGAAATGAGATGCGATATCGCGTTTTAAGAAGCATTCGAACTCTACTGCTACGACACGTAGACATCTGCAAACGCTATTTCCTAGCAAGGGAGAGTCGCATTTACATTCATTTCAAGCGTATGCAAGGTATACATGACACTTCACAATGAATATTATATCTTACCATGAAACATAGAAATGAGATGCGATATCGAGTTTTAAGAAGCATTCGAACACCATTGCTACGATACGTAGACATCTGCAAACGCTATTTCCTATCATGGGAGAGTCGCATTTACATTCATTTCAAGCGTATGCAAGGTATACATGACACTTCACAATGAATATTATATCTTACCATGAAACATAGAAATGGGATGCGATATCGAGTTTTAAGAAGCATTCGAACACCATTGCTACGATACGTAGACATCTGCAAACGCTATTTCCTATCATGGGAGAGTCGCATTTACATTCATTTCAAGCGTATGCAAGGTATACATGACACTTCACAATGAATATTATATCTTGTCATGAAACATAGAAATGAGATGCGATATCGGGTTTTGAGAAGCATTCGAACTCTAATGCTGCGATACGTAGACATCTGCAAACGCTTTTTCCTAGCAAGGGAGAGTCGCATTTACATTCATTTGAAGTGAATACGAGGTAATCATGACACTTCGCAATGAATATTATATCTTGTCATGAAACATAGAAATGGGATGCGATATCGCGTTTTAAGAAGCATTCGAACTCTACTGCTACGATACGCAGACATCTGCAAACGCTATTTCCTAGCAAGGAAGTGTCGCATTTACATTCATTTGAAGTGAATACGAGGTAATCATGACACTTCGCAATGAATATTACATCTTACCATGAAACATAGAAGTGAGATGCGAAATCGCGTTTTAAGAAACAATAGAACTCTATTGCATCGATACGTAGACAACTGCAAACGCTATTTCCTAGAAAGGAAGTGTCGCATTTACATTCATTTCAAGTGAATACGAGGAATACATGACACTTCGCAATGAATATTATATCTTATCATGAAACATAGAAATGAGATGCGATATCGCGTTTTAAGAAGCATTCGAAATCCATTGCTACGATACGTAGACAACTGCAAACGCTATTTCCTAGCAAGGAAGTATCGCATTTAGATTCTTTTGAAGTGAATACGAGGTAATCATAATACTTCGCAATGAATATTATATCTTATCATGAAACATAGGAATGAGATGCGATATCGCGTTTTAACAAGCATTCGAACTCCATTGCAACGATACGTAGACAACTGCAAATGCTATTTCCTAGAAAAGAAGTGTCGCATTTACATTCATTTGAAGTCAATACGAGGTATACATGACACTTCGCAATGAATATAATATCTCATCATGAAATATAGAAATGAGATGCGATATCGCGTTTTAAGAAGCATTAGAACTCTATTGCTACGATACGTAGACATCTGCAAACGCTATTTCCTAGCAAGGAAGTATCGCATTTACATTCTTTTGAAGTGAGGACGAGGTAATCATGATACTTCGCAATGAATATTATATCTTATCATGAAACATAGAATTGAGATGCGATATCGCGTTTTACGATGCATTAGAAGTCTATTGCTTCGATACGTTGACATCTGGAAACGTAATTTCCTAGAGAGGAAGTGTCGCGATTACATTCATTTGAAGTGAACACGAGGAATACATGACACTTCGCAATGAATATTATATCTTATCATGAAACGTAGAAATGAGATGCGATTTGTCGTTTTGAGAAGCTTTCGAACTCTAATGCTACGATACGTAGACATCTGGAAACGCAATTTCCTGGAAAGGAAGTGTCGCATTTACATTCATTTGAAGTGAATACGAGGTATACATGACACTTCGCATTGAATATTTAATCTTATCGTGAAACATAGGAATGATGCGATATCGCGTTTTAAGAAGCATTCGAACTCTCTTGCTACGATACGTAGACATCTGGAAACGTAATTTCCTAGAAAGGAAGTGTCGCATTTACATTCATTTGAAGTGAATACGAGGTAAACATGACACTTCGCAATGAATATTATATCTTAACATGAAACATAGAAATAAGATGCGATATCGCGTTTTAAGAAGCATTCGAACTCTATTGCTACGATACGTAGTCACCTGCAAACGCTGTTTCCTAGCAAGGAAGTGTAGCATTTACATTCATTGGATGTGTAGACGAGGAATACATTACACTTCGCAATGAATATTATATCTTATAATGAAACATAGAAATAAGATGCGATATCGCGTTTTAAGAAGCATTCGAACTCTATTGCTACGATACGCATATTTCTGCAAACGCTATTTCCTAGCAAGGAAGTGTCGCATTTACATTCATTTGAAGTGAATACGAGGTAATCATGACACTTCGCAATGAATATTATATCTTGTCATGAAACATAGTAATGAGGTGCGATATCGCGTTTTAAGAAGCATTCGAACTCTACTGCTACGATACGTAGACATCTGCAAACGCTATTTCCTAGCAAGGAAGTGTCGCATTTACATTCATTTGAATTGAATACGAGGTAATCATGACACTTCGCAATGAGTATTATATCTTGTCATGAAACATAGAAATAAGATGCGATATCGCGTTTTAAGAAGCATTCGAAACCTATTGCTACGATACGTAGACAACTGCAAACGCTATTTCCTAACAAGGAAGTGTCGCATTTACATTCATTTGAAGTGAATACGAGGTAATCATGACACTTCGCAATGAATATTATATCTTACCATGAAACGTAGAAATGAGATGCGATATCGCGTTTTAAGAAGCATTGGAACTCTATTGCTACGATACGCAGATATCTGCAAACGCTATTTCCTAGGAAGGAAATGTCGCATTTACATTCACTTGAAGTGAATACGAGGTAATCATGACACTTCGCAATGAATATTATATCTTGTCATGAAACATAGAAATAAGATGCGATATCGCGTTCTAAAAAGCATTCGAACTCTATTGCTACGATACGCAGATATCTGCAAACGCTATTTCCTAGCAAGGAAGTGTCGCATTTACATTCATTTGAAGTGAATACGAGGTAATCATGATACTTCGCATTGAATATTACATCTTATCATGAAACATAGGAATGAGATGCGATATCGCGTTTTAAGAAGCATTCTAACTCTACTGCTACGATACGTAGACATCTGCAAACGCTATTTCCTAGCAAGGAAGTGTCGCATTTACATTCTTTTGATGTGAGTACGAGATAATCATGATACTTCGCATTGAATATTACATCTTATCATGAAACATAGGAATGAGATGCGATATCGCGTTTTAAGAAGCATTCGAACACTATTGCTACGATACGTAGACATCTGCAAACGCTATTTCCTAGCAAGGAAGTGTCGCATTTACAATCTTTTGAAGTGTATACGAGGTATGCATAACACTTCGCAATGAATATTATATCTTATCGTGAAGCATAGAAATGAGATGCGATATCACGTTTTAAGAAGCATTAGCACTCTATTGCTACGATACGTAGACATCTGGAGACGCTATTTCGTAGAAAGGAAGTGTCGCATTTACACTCATTTGAAGTGTAGATGGGGAATACATAACACTTCGCAATGAATATTATATCTTATCATGAAACATAGAAATGAGATGCCGTATCCCGTTTTAAGAAGCATTAGAATTCTATTGCTTCGATACGTAGACATCTGCTAACGCTATTTGCTAGCAAGGTAGTGTCGCATTACATTCTCTTGAAGTGAATACGAGGTATACATGACACTTCGCAATGAGTATTATACCTTATCATCAAACATAGAAATGAGATGCGATATCGCGTTTTGAGAAGCATTAGAACTCTATTGCTACGATACGTAGACAACTGCAAACGCTATTCAATAGCGTGGAAGTGTCGCATTTACGTTCTTTTGATGCGAATACGAGGTGTACATGACACTTCGCAATGAATATTATATCTTATCATGAAACATAGAAATGTGATGCGCCATCTCGTTTTAGGAAGCGTTAGAACTCTATTGTTTCGACACATAGACATCTGGAAACTCTATTTCCAGGCAAGGAAGTGTCGCATTTACATTGATTTGAAGTGTATGCAAGGTATAAGTGACACTTCGCAATGAATATAATATCCTAACATGAAACATAGGAATGAGATGCGATATCGCGTTTTAAGAAGCATTAGAAATCTATTTCTACGGCACGTAGGCATCTGCAAACGCTATTTCCTAGCAAGGAAGTATCGCATTTACATTCTCTTGAAGTGAATACGAGGTATACATAACACTCCGCAATGAATATTATAACCTATCATGAAACATAGAAATGAGATGCTATATCGGGATTTAAGAAGCATATAACTCTACTTCTTCGATACGTAGACATCTGGAAACGCTATTTCCTAGCAAGGAGGTGTCGCATTTACATTCATTTGAAGTGTATGCGAGGTATACATAACACTTCGCAATGAATATTATAACTTATCATGAAACATAGAAATGAGATGCGATATCCCGTTTTGAGAAGCATTAGAACTCTATTGCGTCGATACGTAGACATCTGCAAAGGCTATTTCCTAGCAAGGAAGTGTCTCATTTACATTCATTTGAAGTGAATACGAGGTATACATGACACTTTGCAATGAATACTATATCTTGTCATGAAACATAGAAATAGGATGCGATATCGCGTTTTAAGAAGCATTCGAACACTACTGCTACGATACGTAGACATCTGCAAACGCTATTTCCTAGCAAGGGAGAGTCGCATTTACATTCATTTCAAGCGTATGCAAGGTATACATGACACTGCACAATGAATATTATATCTTGTCATGAAACATAGGAATGAGATGCGATATCGGGTTTTGAGAAGCATTCGAACTCTAATGCAGCGATACGTAGACATCTGCAAACGCTATTTCCTAGCAAGGGAGAGTCGCATTTACATTCATTTGAGGTGAATACGAGGTAATCATGACACTTCGCAATGAATATTATATCTTGTCATGAAACATAGAAATGAGATGCGATATCGCGTTTTAAGAAGCACTCGAACTCTACTGCTACGATACGCAGACATCTGCAAACGCTATTTCCTAGCAAGGAAGTGTCGCATTTACATTCATTTGAAGTGAATACGAGGTAATCATGACACTTCGCAATGAATATTATATCTTACAATGAAACATAGAAATGAGATGCGATATCGAGTTTTGAGAAGCATTCGAACTCTATTGCTACGATACGTAGACATCTGCAAACGCTATTTCCTAGCAAGGAAGTGTCGCATTTACATTCTTTTGAAGTGTATACGAGGTAATCAAGATACTTCGCAATGAATATTACATCTTATCATGAAACATAGGAATGAGATGCGATATCGCGTTTTAAGAAGCATTGGAACTCAACTGCTACGATACGTAGATATCTGCAAACGCTATTTCCTAGCAAGGGAGAGTCGCATTTACATTCATTTGAGGTGAATACGAGGTAATCATGACACTTCGCAATGAATATTATATCTTGTCATGAAACATAGAAATGAGATGCGATATCGCGTTTTAAGAAGCATTCGAACTCTATTGCTACGATACGTAGACATCTGCAAACGCTATTTCCTAGCAAGGAAGTGTCGCATTTACATTCTTTTGATGTGAGTACGAGGTAATCATGATACTTCGCATTGAATATAATATCTTATCATGAAACACAGAAATGAGATGCGATATCGCGTTTTAAGAAGCATTCGAACTCTACTGCTACGACACGTAGACATCTGCAAACGCTATTTCCTAGCAAGGGAGAGTCGCATTTACATTCATTTCAAGCGTATGCAAGGTATACATGACACTTCACAATGAATATTATATCTTACCATGAAACATAGAAATGAGATGCGATATCGAGTTTTAAGAAGCATTCGAACACCATTGCTACGATACGTAGACATCTGCAAACGCTATTTCCTATCATGGGAGAGTCGCATTTACATTCATTTCAAGCGTATGCAAGGTATACATGACACTTCACAATGAATATTATATCTTACCATGAAACATAGAAATGGGATGCGATATCGAGTTTTAAGAAGCATTCGAACACCATTGCTACGATACGTAGACATCTGCAAACGCTATTTCCTATCATGGGAGAGTCGCATTTACATTCATTTCAAGCGTATGCAAGGTATACATGACACTCCACAATGAATATTATATCTTGTCATGAAACATAGAAATGAGATGCGATATCGGGTTTTGAGAAGCATTCGAACTCTAATGCAGCGATACGTAGACATCTGCAAACGCTATTTCCTAGCAAGGGAGAGTCGCATTTACATTCATTTGAGGTGAATACGAGGTAATCATGACACTTCGCAATGAATATTATATCTTGTCATGAAACATAGAAATGAGATGCGATATCGCGTTTTAAGAAGCACTCGAACTCTACTGCTACGATACGCAGACATCTGCAAACGCTATTTCCTAGCAAGGAAGTGTCGCATTTACATTCATTTGAAGTGAACACGAGGTAATCATGACACTTCGCAATGAATATTACATCTTACCATGAAACATAGAAATGAGATGCGATATCGAGTTTTGAGAAGCATTCGAACTCTATTGCTACGATACGTAGACATCTGCAAACGCTATTTCCTAGCAAGGAAGTGTCGCATTTACATTCTTTTGATGTGAGTACGAGGTAATCATGATACTTCGCATTGAATATAATATCTTATCATGAAACACAGAAATGAGATGCGATATCGCGTTTTAAGAAGCATTCGAACTCTACTGCTACGACACGTAGACATCTGCAAACGCTATTTCCTAGCAAGGGAGATTTGCATTTACATTCATTTCAAGCGTATGCAAGGTATACATGACACTTCACAATGAATATTATATCTTACCATGAAACATAGAAATGAGATGCGATATCGAGTTTTAAGAAGCATTCGAACACTATTGCTACGATACGTAGACATCTGCAAACGCTATTTCCTATCAAGGGAGAGTCGCATTTACATTCATTTCAAGCGTATGCAAGGTATACATGACACTTCACAATGAATATTATATCTTGTCATGAAACATAGAAATGAGATGCGATATCGGGTTTTGAGAAGCATTCGAACTCTAATGCTGCGATACGTAGACATCTGCAAACGCTTTTTCCTAGCAAGGGAGAGTCGCATTTACATTCATTTGAAGTGAATACGAGGTAATCATGACACTTCGCAATGAATATTATATCTTGTCATGAAACATAGAAATGGGATGCGATATCGCGTTTTAAGAAGCATTCGAACTCTACTGCTACGATACGCAGACATCTGCAAACGCTATTTTCTAGCAAGGAAGTGTCGCATTTACATTCATTTGAAGTGAATACGAGGTAATCATGACACTTCGCAATGAATATTACATCTTACCATGAAACATAGAAATGAGATGCGATATCGAGTTTTGAGAAGCATTCGAACTCTAATGCAGCGATACGTAGACATCTGCAAACGCTATTTCCTAGCAAGGGAGAGTCGCATTTACATTCATTTGAGGTGAATACGAGGTAATCATGACACTTCGCAATGAATATTATATCTTGTCATGAAACATAGAAATGAGATGCGATATCGCGTTTTAAGAAGCACTCGAACTCTACTGCTACGATACGCAGACATCTGCAAACGCTATTTCCTAGCAAGGAAGTGTCGCATTTACATTCATTTGAAGTGAATACGAGGTAATCATGATACTTCGCAATGAATATTACATCTTATCATGAAACATAGGAATGAGATGCGATATCGCGTTTTAAGAAGCATTGGAACTCAACTGCTACGATACGTAGACATCTGCAAACGTTATTTCCTAGCAAGGGAGAGTCGCATTTACATTCATTTCAAGCGTATGCAAGGTATACATGACACTTCACAATGAATATTATATCTTACCATGAAACATAGAAATGAGATACGATATCGAGTTTTAAGAAGCATTCGAACACTATTGCTACGATACGTAGACATCTGCAAACGCTATTTCCTATCAAGGGAGAGTCGCATTTACATTCATTTCAAGCGCATGCAAGGTATACATGACACTTCACAATGAATATTATATCTTGTCATGAAACATAGAAATGAGATGCGATATCGGGTTTTGAGAAGCATTCGAACTCTAATGCTGCGATACGTAGACATCTGCAAACGCTATTTCCTAGCAAGGGAGAGTCGCATTTACATTCATTTGATGTGAATACGAGGTAATCATGACACTTCGCAATGAATATTATATCTTGTCATGAAACATAGAAATGAGATGCGATATCGCGTTTTAAGAAGCATTCGAACACTACTGCTACGATACGCAGACATCTGCAAACGCTATTTCCTAGCAAGGAAGTGTCGCATTTACATTCATTTGAAGTGAATACGAGGTAATCATGACACTTCGCAATGAATATTATATCTTACCATGAAACATAGAAATGAGATGCGATATCGAGTTTTAAGAAGCATTCGAAATCTATTGCTACGATACGTAGAAATCTGCAAACGCTATTTCCTAGCAGGGAAGTGTCGCATTTACATTCAGTTGAAGTGAATATGAGGTATACATGACACTTCGCAATGAATATTATATCTTGTCATGAAACATAGAAATAAGATGCGATATCGCGTTTTAAGAAGCATTCGAACTCTATTGCTACGATACGCAGATATCTGCAAACGCTATTTCCTAGCAAGGAAGTGTCGCATTTACATTCATTTGAAGTGAATACGAGGTATTCATGACACTTCGCAATGAATATTATATCTTGTCATGAAACATAGAAATAAGATGCGATATCCCGTTTTGAGAAGCATTAGAACTCTATTGCTTCGATACGTAGACATCTGCAAAGGCTATATCCTAGCAAGGAAGTGTCTCATTTACATTCATTTGAAGTGTATCCGAGGTATACATGACACTTCGCAATGTATATTATATCTTACCATCAAACATAGAAATGAGATGCGATATCACGTTTTGAGAAGCATTCGATCTCTATTGCTACGATACGTAGACATCTGCAAACGCTATTTCCTAGCAAGGAAGTGTCGCATTTACATTCTTTTGATGTGAGTACGAGGTAATCATGATACTTCGCATTGAATATAATATCTTATCATGAAACACAGGAATGAGATGCGATATCGCGTTTTAAGAAGCATTCGAACTCTACTGCTACGACACGTAGACATCTGCAAACGCTATTTCCTAGCAAGGGAGAGTCGCATTTACATTCATTTCAAGCGTATGCAAGGTATACATGACACTTCACAATGAATATTATATCTTACCATGAAACATAGAAATGAGATGCGATATCGAGTTTTAAGAAGCATTCGAACTCTACTGCTACGACACGTAGACATCTGCAAACGCTATTTCCTAGCAAGGGAGAGTCGCATTTACATTCATTTCAAGCGTATGCAAGGTATACATGACACTTCACAATGAATATTATATCTTACCATGAAACATAGAAATGAGATGCGATATCGAGTTTTAAGAAGCATTCGAACTCTATTGCTACGATACGTAGACAACTGCAAACGCTATTTCCTAGAAAGGAAGTGTCGCATTTACATTCATTTCAAGCGTATGCAAGGTATACATGACACTTCGCATTGAATATTATATCTTACCATGAAACATAGAAATGAGATGCGATATCACGTTTTGAGAAGCATTCGAACTCTACTGCTACGATACGCAGACATCTGCAAACGCTATTTCCTAGCAAGGAAGTGTCGCATTTACATTCATTTGAAGTGAATACGAGGTAATCATGACACTTCGCAATGAATATTATATCTTACCATGAAACATAGAAATGAGATGCGATATCGAGTTTTAAGAAGCATTCGAAATCTATTGCTACGATACGTAGAAATCTGCAAACGCTATTTCCTAGCAGGGATGTGTCGCATTTACATTCAGTTGAAGTGAATATGAGGTATACATGACACTTCGCAATGAATATTATATCTTGTCATGAAACATAGAAATAAGATGCGATATCGCGTTTTAAGAAGCATTCGAACTCTATTGCTACGATACGCAGATACCTGCAAACGCTATTTCCTAGCAAGGATGTGTCGCATTTACATTCATTTGAAGTGAATACGAGGTAATCATGATACTTCGCATTGAATATAATATCTTACCGTGAAACATAGAAATGAGATGCGATATCGAGTTTTAAGAAGCATTCGAACTCTATTGCTACGATACGTAGACAACTGCAAACGCTATTTCCTAGAAAGGAAGTGTCGCATTTACATTCATTTCAAGCGTATGCAAGGTATACATGACACTTCGCATTGAATATTATATCTTACCATGAAACATAGAAATGAGATGCGATATCACGTTTTGAGAAGCATTCGAACTCTATTGCTACGATACGTAGACAACTGCAAACGCTATTTCCTAGAAAGGAAGTGTCGCATTTACATTCATTTCAAGCGTATGCAAGGTATACATGACACTTCACAATGAATATTATATCTTACCATGAAACATAGAAATGAGATACGATATCGAGTTTTAAGAAGCATTCGAACACTATTGCTACGATACGTAGACATCTGCAAACGCTATTTCCTAGAAAGGAAGTGTCGCATTTACATTCATTTCAAGCATATGCAAGGTATACATTACACTTCGCATTGAATATTATATCTTACCATGAAACACAGAAATGAGATGCGATATCGCGTTTTAAGAAGCATTCGAACTCTACTGCTACGATACGCAGACATCTGCAAACGCTATTTCCTAGCAAGGAAGTGTCGCATTTACATTCATTTGAAGTGAATACGAGGTAATCATGACACTTCGCAATGAATATTATATCTTACCATGAAACATAGAAATGAGATGCGATATCGAGTTTTAAGAAGCATTCGAAATCTATTGCTACGATACGTAGAAATCTGCAAACGCTATTTCCCAGCAGGGAAGTGTCGCATTTACATTCATTTGAAGTGAATACGAGGTAATCATGATACTTCGCAATGAATATTACATCTTATCATGAAACATAGGAATGAGATGCGATATCGCGTTTTAAGAAGCATTGGAACTCAACTGCTACGATACGTAGATATCTGCAAACGCTATTTCCTAGCAAGGTGGAGTCGCATTTACATTCATTTGAAGTGAATACGAGGTACACATGACACTTCGCAATGAATATTATATCTTGTCATGAAACATAGTAATGAGATGCGATATCGCGTTTTAAGAAGCATTCGAACTCTACTGCTACGATACGCAGACATCTGCAAACGCTATTTCCTAGCAAGGAAGTGTCGCATTTACATTCATTTGAAGTGAATACGAGGTAATCATGACACTTCGCAATGAATATTATATCTTACCATGAAACATAGAAATGAGATGCGATATCGAGTTTTAAGAAGCATTCGAAATCTATTGCTACGATACGTAGAAATCTGCAAACGCTATTTCCTAGCAGGGAAGTGTCGCATTTACATTCAGTTGAAGTGAATATGAGGTATACATGACACTTCGCAATGAATATTATATCTTGTCATGAAACATAGAAATAAGATGCGATATCGCGTTTTAAGACGCATTCGAACTCTATTGCTACGATACGCAGATATCTGCAAACGCTATTTCCTAGCAAGGAAGTGTCGCATTTACATTCTTTTGATGTGAGTACGAGGTAATCATGATACTTCGCATTGAATATAATATCTTATCATGAAACACAGGAATGAGATGCGATATCGCGTTTTAAGAAGCATTCGAACTCTACTGCTACGACACGTAGACATCTGCAAACGCTATTTCCTAGCAAGGGAGAGTCGCATTTACATTCATTTCAAGCGTATGCAAGGTATACATGACACTTCACAATGAATATTATATCTTACCATGAAACATAGAAATGAGATGCGATATCGAGTTTTAAGAAGCATTCGAACTCTACTGCTACGACACGTAGACATCTGCAAACGCTATTTCCTAGCAAGGGAGAGTCGCATTTACATTCATTTCAAGCGTATGCAAGGTATACATGACACTTCACAATGAATATTATATCTTACCATGAAACATAGAAATGAGATGCGATATCGAGTTTTAAGAAGCATTCGAACTCTATTGCTACGATACGTAGACAACTGCAAACGCTATTTCCTAGAAAGGAAGTGTCGCATTTACATTCATTTCAAGCGTATGCAAGGTATACATGACACTTCGCATTGAATATTATATCTTACCATGAAACATAGAAATGAGATGCGATATCACGTTTTGAGAAGCATTCGAACTCTATTGCTACGATACGTAGACAACTGCAAACGCTATTTCCTAGAAAGGAAGTGTCGCATTTACATTCATTTCAAGCGTATGCAAGGTATTCATGACACTTCGCAATGAATAATATATCTTACCACGAAACATAGAAATGAGATGCGATATCGCGTTTTGAGAAGCATTCGAACTCTACTGCTACGATACGCAGACATCTGCAAACGCTATTTCCTAGCAAGGAAGTGTCGCATTTACATTCATTTGAAGTGAATACGAGGTAATCATGACACTTCGCAATGAATATTATATCTTACCATGAAACATAGAAATGAGATGCGATATCGAGTTTTAAGAAGCATTCGAAATCTATTGCTACGATACGTAGAAATCTGCAAACGCTATTTCCTAGCAGGGATGTGTCGCATTCACATTCAGTTGAAGTGAATATGAGGTATACATGACACTTCGCAATGAATATTATATCTTACCATGAAACATAGAAATGAGATGCGATATCGAGTTTTAAGAAGCATTCGAAATCTATTGCTACGATACGTAGAAATCTGCAAACGCTATTTCCTAGCAGGGAAGTGTCGCATTTACATTCAGTTGAAGTGAATATGAGGTATACATGACACTTCGCAATGAATATTATATCTTGTCATGAAACATAGAAATAAGATGCGATATCGAGTTTTAAGAAGCATTCGAACTCTATTGCTACGATACGTAGACATCTGCAAACGCTATTTCCTAGCAAGGAAGTGTCGCATTTACATTCTTTTGATGTGAGTACGAGGTAATCATGATACTTCGCATTGAATATAATATCTTATCATGAAACACAGGAATGAGATGCGATATCGCGTTTTAAGAAGCATTCGAACTCTACTGCTACGACACGTAGACATCTGCAAACGCTATTTCCTAGCAAGGGAGAGTCGCATTTACATTCATTTCAAGCGTATGCAAGGTATACATGACACTTCACAATGAATATTATATCTTACCATGAAACATAGAAACGAGATGCGATATCGAGTTTTAAGAAGCATTCGAACTCTACTACTACGACACGTAGACATCTGCAAACGCTATTTCCTAGCAAGGGAGAGTCGCATTTACATTCATTTCAAGCGTATGCAATGTATACATGACACTTCACAATGAATATTATATCTTACCATGAAACATAGAAATGAGATGCGATATCGAGTTTTAAGAAGCATTCGAACTCTATTGCTACGATACGTAGACAACTGCAAACGCTATTTCCTAGAAAGGAAGTGTCGCATTTACATTCATTTCAAGCGTATGCAAGGTATACATGACACTTCGCATTGAATATTATATCTTACCATGAAACATAGAAATGAGATGCGATATCACGTTTTGAGAAGCATTCGAACTCTATTGCTACGATACGTAGACAACTGCAAACGCTATTTCCTAGAAAGGAAGTGTCGCATTTACATTCATTTCAAGCGTATGCAAGGTATTCATGACACTTCGCAATGAATAATATATCTTACCACGAAACATAGAAATGAGATGCGATATCGCGTTTTGAGAAGCATTCGAACTCTACTGCTACGATACGCAGACATCTGCAAACGCTATTTCCTAGCAAGGAAGTGTCGCATTTACATTCATTTGAAGTGAATACGAGGTAATCATGACACTTCGCAATGAATATTATATCTTACCATGAAACATAGAAATGAGATGCGATATCGAGTTTTAAGAAGCATTCGAACTCTACTGCTACGACACGTAGACATCTGCAAACGCTATTTCCTAGCAAGGGAGAGTCGCATTTACATTCATTTCAAGCGTATGCAAGGTATACATGACACTTCACAATGAATATTATATCTTACCATGAAACATAGAAATGAGATGCGATATCGAGTTTTAAGAAGCATTCGAACTCTATTGCTACGATACGTAGACAACTGCAAACGCTATTTCCTAGAAAGGAAGTGTCGCATTTACATTCATTTCAAGCGTATGCAAGGTATACATGACACTTCGCATTGAATATTATATCTTACCATGAAACATAGAAATGAGATGCGATATCACGTTTTGAGAAGCATTCGAACTCTATTGCTACGATACGTAGACAACTGCAAACGCTATTTCCTAGCAAGGAAGTGTCGCATTTACATTCATTTGAAGTGAATACGAGGTAATCATGACACTTCGCAATGAATATTATATCTTACCATGAAACATAGAAATGAGATGCGATATCGAGTTTTAAGAAGCATTCGAAATCTATTGCTACGATACGTAGAAATCTGCAAACGCTATTTCCTAGCAGGGATGTGTCGCATTTACATTCAGTTGAAGTGAATATGAGGTATACATGACACTTCGCAATGAATATTATATCTTACCATGAAACATAGAAATGAGATGCGATATCGAGTTTTAAGAAGCATTCGAAATCTATTGCTACGATACGTAGAAATCTGCAAACGCTATTTCCTAGCAGGGAAGTGTCGCATTTACATTCAGTTGAAGTGAATATGAGGTATACATGACACTTCGCAATGAATATTATATCTTGTCATGAAACATAGAAATAAGATGCGATATCGAGTTTTAAGAAGCATTCGAACTCTATTGCTACGATACGTAGACATCTGCAAACGCTATTTCCTAGCAAGGAAGTGTCGCATTTACATTCTTTTGATGTGAGTACGAGGTAATCATGATACTTCGCATTGAATATAATATCTTATCATGAAACACAGGAATGAGATGCGATATCGCGTTTTAAGAAGCATTCGAACTCTACTGCTACGACACGTAGACATCTGCAAACGCTATTTCCTAGCAAGGGAGAGTCGCATTTACATTCATTTCAAGCGTATGCAAGGTATACATGACACTTCACAATGAATATTATATCTTACCATGAAACATAGAAATGAGATGCGATATCGAGTTTTAAGAAGCATTCGAACTCTACTACTACGACACGTAGACATCTGCAAACGCTATTTCCTAGCAAGGGAGAGTCGCATTTACATTCATTTCAAGCGTATGCAATGTATACATGACACTTCACAATGAATATTATATCTTACCATGAAACATAGAAATGAGATGCGATATCGAGTTTTAAGAAGCATTCGAACTCTATTGCTACGATACGTAGACAACTGCAAACGCTATTTCCTAGAAAGGAAGTGTCGCATTTACATTCATTTCAAGCGTATGCAAGGTATACATGACACTTCGCATTGAATATTATATCTTACCATGAAACATAGAAATGAGATGCGATATCACGTTTTGAGAAGCATTCGAACTCTATTGCTACGATACGTAGACAACTGCAAACGCTATTTCCTAGAAAGGAAGTGTCGCATTTACATTCATTTCAAGCGTATGCAAGGTATTCATGACACTTCGCAATGAATAATATATCTTACCACGAAACATAGAAATGAGATGCGATATCGCGTTTTGAGAAGCATTCGAACTCTACTGCTACGATACGCAGACATCTGCAAACGCTATTTCCTAGCAAGGAAGTGTCGCATTTACATTCATTTGAAGTGAATACGAGGTAATCATGACACTTCGCAATGAATATTATATCTTACCATGAAACATAGAAATGAGATGCGATATCGAGTTTTAAGAAGCATTCGAAATCTATTGCTACGATACGTAGAAATCTGCAAACGCTATTTCCTAGCAGGGATGTGTCGCATTTACATTCAGTTGAAGTGAATATGAGGTATACATGACACATCGCAATGAATATTATATCTTACCATGAAACATAGAAATGAGATGCGATATCGAGTTTTAAGAAGCATTCGAAATCTATTGCTACGATACGTAGAAATCTGCAAACGCTATTTCCTAGCAGGGAAGTGTCGCATTTACATTCAGTTGAAGTGAATATGAGGTATACATGACACTTCGCAATGAATATTATATCTTGTCATGAAACATAGAAATAAGATGCGATATCGCGTTTTAAGAAGCATTCGAACTCTATTGCTACGATACGCAGATACCTGCAAACGCTATTTCCTAGCAAGGAAGTGTCGCATTTACATTCATTTGAAGTGAATACGAGGTAATCATGATACTTCGCATTGAATATAATATCTTATCATGAAACACAGGAATGAGATGCGATATCGCGTTTTAAGAAGCATTCGAACTCTACTGCTACGACACGTAGACATCTGCAAACGCTATTTCCTAGCAAGGGAGAGTTGCATTTACATTCATTTCAAGCGTATGCAAGGTATACATGACACTTCACAATGAATATTATATCTTACCATGAAACATAGAAATGAGATGCGATATCGAGTTTTAAGAAGCATTCGAACTCTATTGCTACGATACGTAGACAACTGCAAACGCTATTTCCTAGAAAAGAAGTGTCGCATTTACATTCATTTCAAGCGTATGCAAGGTATACATGACACTTCGCATTGAATATAATATCTTACCGTGAAACATAGAAATGAGATGCGATATCGAGTTTTAAGAAGCATTCGAACTCTATTGCTACGATACGTAGACAACTGCAAACGCTATTTCCTAGAAAGGAAGTGTCGCATTTACATTCATTTCAAGCGTATGCAAGGTATACATGACACTTCGCATTGAATATTATATCTTACCATGAAACATAGAAATGAGATGCGACATCACGTTTTGAGAAGCATTCGAACTCTATTGCTACGATACGTAGACAACTGCAAACGCTATTTCCTAGAAAGGAAGTGTCGCATTTACATTCATTTCAAGCGTATGCAAGGTATACATGACACTTCACAATGAATATTATATCTTACCATGAAACATAGAAATGAGATACGATATCGAGTTTTAAGAAGCATTCGAACACTATTGCTACGATACGTAGACATCTGCAAACGCTATTTCCTATCAAGGGAGAGTCGCATTTACATTCATTTCAAGCGTATGCAAGGTATACATGTCACTTCACAATGAATATTATATCTTGTCATGAAACATAGAAATGAGATGCGATATCGGGTTTTGAGAAGCATTCGAACTCTAATGCTGCGATACGTAGACATCTACAAACGCTATTTCCTAGCAAGGGAGAGTCGCATTTACATTCATTTGAGGTGAATACGAGGTAATCATGACACTTCGCAATGAATATTATATCTTGTCATGAAACATAGAAATGAGATGCGATATCGCGTTTTAAGAAGCATTCGAACTCTACTGCTACGATACGCAGACATCTGCAAACGCTATTTCCTAGCAAGGAAGTGTCGCATTTACATTCATTTGAAGTGAATACGAGGTAATCATGACACTTCGCAATGAATATTATATCTTACCATGAAACATAGAAATGAGATGCGATATCGAGTTTTAAGAAGCATTCGAAATCTATTGCTACGATACGTAGAAATCTGCAAACGCTATTTCCTAGCAGGGAAGTGTCGCATTTACATTCAGTTGAAGTGAATATGAGGTATACATGACACTTCGCAATGAATATTATATCTTGTCATGAAACATAGAAATAAGATGCGATATCGCGTTTTAAGAAGCATTCGAAATCTATAGCTACGATACGTAGAAATCTGCAAACGCTATTTCCTAGCAGGGAAGTGTCGCATTTACATTCAGTTGAAGTGAATATGAGGTATACATGACACTTCACAATGAATATTATATCTTACCATGAAACATAGAAATGAGATGCGATATCGAGTTTTAAGTAGCATTCGAACTCTATTGCTGCGATACGTAGACAACTGCAAACGCTATTTCCTAGAAAGGAAGTGTCGCATTTACATTCATTTCAAGCGTATGCAAGGTATACATGACACTTCGCATTGAATATTATATCTTACCATGAAACATAGTAATGAGATGCGATATCACGTTTTGAGAAGCATTCGAACTCTATTGCTACGATACGTAGACAACTGCAAACGCTATTTCCTAGAAAGGAAGTGTCGCATTTACATTCATTTCAAGCGTATGCAAGGTATACATGACACTTCGCATTGAATATTATATCTTACCATGAAACATAGAAATGAGATGCGATATCACGTTTTGAGAAGCATTCGAACACTATTGCTACGATACGTAGACAACTGCAAACGCTATTTCCTAGAAAGGAAGTGTCGCATTTACATTCATTTGAAGTGAATACGAGGTAATCATGACACTTCGCAATGAATATTATATCTTACCATGAAACATAGAAATGAGATGCGATATCGAGTTTTAAGAAGCATTCGAAATCTATTGCTACGATACGTAGAAATCTGCAAACGCTATTTCCTAGCAGGGAAGTGTCGCATTTACATTCAGTTGAAGTGAATATGAGGTATACATGACACTTCGCAATGAATATTATATCTTGTCATGAAACATAGAAATAAGATGCGATATCGCGTTTTAAGAAGCATTCGAACTCTATTGCTACGATACGCAGATATCTGCAAACGCTATTTCCTAGCAAGGAAGTGTCGCATTTACATTCATTTGAAGTGAATACGAGGTAATCATGACACTTCGCAATGAATATTATATCTTGTCATGAAACATAGAAATAAGATGCGATATCCCGTTTTGAGAAGCATTAGAACTCTATTGCTTCGATACGTAGACATCTGCAAAGGCTATATCCTAGCAAGGAAGTGTCTCATTTACATTCATTTGAAGTGTATCCGAGGTATACATGACACTTCGCAATGTATATTATATCTTACCATCAAACATAGAAATGAGATGCGATATCACGTTTTGAGAAGCATTCGAACTCTACTGCTACGACACGTAGACATCTGCAAACGCTATTTCCTAGCAAGGGAGAGTCGCATTTACATTCATTTCAAGCGTATGCAAGGTATACATGACACTTCACAATGAATATTATATCTTACCATGAAACATAGAAATGAGATGCGATATCGAGTTTTAAGAAGCATTCGAACTCTATTGCTACGATACGTAGACAACTGCAAACGCTATTTCCTAGAAAGGAAGTGTCGCATTTACATTCATTTCAAGCGTATGCAAGGTATACATGACACTTCGCATTGAATATTATATCTTACCATGAAACATAGAAATGAGATGCGATATCACGTTTTGAGAAGCATTCGAACTCTATTGCTACGATACGTAGACAACTGCAAACGCTATTTCCTAGAAAGGAAGTGTCGCATTTACATTCATTTCAAGCGCATGCAAGGTATTCATGACACTTCGCAATGAATAATATATCTTACCACGAAACATAGAAATGAGATGCGATATCGCGTTTTGAGAAGCATTCGAACTCTACTGCTACGATACGCAGACATCTGCAAACGCTATTTCCTAGCAAGGAAGTGTCGCATTTACATTCATTTGAAGTGAATACGAGGTAATCATGACACTTCGCAATGAATATTATATCTTACCATGAAACATAGAAATGAGATGCGATATCGAGTTTTAAGAAGCATTCGAAATCTATTGCTACGATACGTAGAAATCTGCAAACGCTATTTCCTAGCAGGGAAGTGTCGCATTTACATTCAGTTGAAGTGAATATGAGGTATACATGACACTTCGCAATGAATATTATATCTTGTCATGAAACATAGAAATAAGATGCGATATCGCGTTTTAAGAAGCATTCCAACTCTATTGCTACGATACGCAGATACCTGCAAACGCTATTTCCTAGCAAGGAAGTGTCGCATTTACATTCATTTCAAGCGTATGCTAGGTATACATGACACTTCACAATGAATATTATATCTTACCATGAAACATAGAAATGAGATGCGATATCGCGTTTTAAGAAGCATTCGAACTCTACTGCTACGATACGCAGACATCTGCAAACGCTATTTCCTAGCAAGGGAGAGTCGCATTTACATTCATTTCAAGCGTATGCAAGGTATACATGACACTTCACAATGAATATTATATCTTACCATGAAACATAGAAATGAGATGCGATATCGAGTTTTAAGAAGCATTCGAACTATATTGCTACGATACGTAGACAACTGCAAACGCTATTTCCTAGAAAGGAAGTGTCGCATTTACATTCATTTCAAGCGTATGCAAGGTATACATGACACTTCGCATTGAATATTATATGTTACCATGAAACATAGAAATGAGATGCGATATCACGTTTTGAGAAGCATTCGAACTCTATTGCTACGATACGTAGACAACTGCAAACGCTATTTCCTAGAAAGGAAGTGTCGCATTTACATTCATTTCAAGCGTATGCAAGGTATGCATGACACTTCGCAATGAATAATATATCTTACCACGAAACATAGAAATGAGATGCGATATCGCGTTTTGAGAAGCATTCGAACTCTATTGCTACGATACGTAGACATCTGCAAACGCTATTTCCTAGCAAGGAAGTGTCGCATTTACATTCATTGGAAGTGAATACGAGGTAATCATGATACTTCGCATTGAATATTATATCATATCATGAAACATAGGAATGAGATGCGATATCGCGTTTTAAGAAGCATTCGAACTCTACTGCTACGATACGCAGACATCTGCAAACGCTATTTCCTAGCAAGGGAGAGTCGCATTTACATTCATTTGAAGCGTATGCAAGGTGTACATGACACTTCACAATGAATATTATATCTTAACATGAAACATAGAAATGAGTTGCGAAATCGCGTTTTAAGAAGCTTTCGAACTCTATTGCTACGATACGTAGACAACTGCAAACGCTATTTCCTCGAAAGGAAGTGTCGCATTTACATTCATTTCAAGCGTATGCAAGGTATACATGACACTTTTCATTGAATATTATATCTTACCATGAAACATAGAAATGAGATGCGATATCGCGTTTTAAGAAGCATTCGAACTCTATTGCTACGATACGCAGACATTTGCAATGGCTATTTCCTAGCAAGGGAGAGGCGCATTTACATTCTTTTGAAGTGTATACGAGGTAATCAAGATACTTCGCAATGAATATTATATCTTACCATGAAACACAGAAATGAGATGCGATATCGAGTTTTAAGAAGCATTCGAACTCTATTGCTACGATACGTAGACATCTGCAAACGCTATTTCCTAGCAAGGAAGTGTCGCATTTACATTCTTTTGATGTGAGTACGAGGTAATCATGATACTTCGCATTGAATGTAATATCTTATCATGAAACACAGGAATGAGATGCGATATCGCGTTTTAAGAAGCATTCGAACTCTACTGCTACGACACGTAGACATCTGCAAACGCTATTTCCTAGCAAGGGAGAGTCGCATTTACATTCATTTCAAGCGTATGCAAGGTATACATGACACTTCACAATGATTATTATATCTTACCATGAAACATAGAAATGAGATGCGATATCGAGTTTTAAGAAGCATTCGAACTCTATTGCTACGATACGTAGACAACTGCAAACGCTATTTCCTAGAAAGGAAGTGTCGCATTTACATTTATTTCAAGCGTATGCAAGGTATACATGACACTTCGCATTGAATATTATATCTTACCATGAAACATAGAAATGAGATGCGATATCACGTTTTGAGAAGCATTCGAACTCTATTGCTACGATACGTAGACAACTGCAAACGCTATTTCCTAGAAAGGAAGTGTCGCATTTACATTCATTTCAAGCGTATGCAAGGTATTCATGACACTTCGCAATGAATAATATATCTTACCACGAAGCATAGAAATGAGATGCGATATCGCGTTTTGAGAAGCATTCGAACCCTACTGCTACGATACGCAGACATCTGCAAACGCTATTTCCTAGCAAGGAAGTGTCGCATTTACATTCATTTGAAGTGAATACGAGGTAATCATGACACTTCGCAATGAATATTATATCTTACCATGAAACATAGAAATGAAATGCGATATCGAGTTTTAAGAAGCATTCGAAATCTATAGCTACGATACGTAGACATCTGCAAACGCTATTTCCTAGCAAGGAAGTGTCGCATTTACATTCACTTGAAGTGAATACGAAGTATACATGACACTTCGCAATGAATATTATATCATATCATGAAACATAGAAATAGGATGCGATATCGCGTTTTAAGAAGCATTCGAACTCTACTGCTACGATACGCAGACATCTGCAAACGCTATTTCCTAGCAAGGGAGAGTCGCATTTACATTCATTTCAAGCGTATGCAAGGTATACATGACACTTCACAATGAATATTATATCTTAACATGAAACATAGAAATGAGTTGCGAAATCGCGTTTTAAGAAGCATTCGAACTCTATTGCTACGATACGTAGACATCTGCAAACGCTATTTCCTAGCAAGGAAGTGTCGCATTTACATTCTTTTGATGTGAGTACGAGGTAATCATGATACTTCGCATTGAATATAATATCTTATCATGAAACACAGGAATGAGATGCGATATCGCGTTTTAAGAAGCATTCGAACTCTATTGCTACGATACGTAGACAACTGCAAACGCTATTTCCTAGAAAGGAAGTGTCGCATTTACATTCATTTCAAGCGTATGCAAGGTATTCATGACACTTCGCAATGAATAATATATCTTACCACGAAACATAGAAATGAGATGCGATATCGCGTTTTGAGAAGCATTCGAAATCTACTGCTACGATACGCAGCCATCTGCAAACGCTATTTCCTAGCAAGGAAGTGTCGCATTTACATTCATTTGAAGTGAATACGAGGTAATCATGACACTTCGCAATGAATATTATATCTTACCATGAAACATAGAAATGAGATGCGATATCGAGTTTTAAGAAGCATTCGAAATCTATAGCTACGATACGTAGAAATCTGCAAACGCTATTTCCTAGCAGGGAAGTGTCGCATTTACATTCAGTTGAAGTGAATATGAGGTATACATGACACTTCGCAATGAATATTATATCTTGTCATGAAACATAGAAATAAGATGCGATATCGCGTTTTAAGAAGCATTCGAACTCTAGTGCTACGATACGCAGATACCTGCAAACGCTATTTCCTAGCAAGGAAGTGTCGCATTTACATTCATTTGAAGGGAATACGAGGTAATCATGATACTTCGCATTGAATATAATATCTTATCATGAAACACAGGAATGAGATGCTATATCGCGTTTTAAGAAGCATTCGAACTCTACTGCTACGACACGTAGACATCTGCAAACGCTATTTCCTAGCAAGGGAGAGTCGCATTTACATTCATTTCAAGCGTATGCAAGGTATACATGACACTTCACAATGAATATTATATCTTACCATGAAACATAGAAATGAGATGCGATATCGAGTTTTAAGAAGCATTCGAACTCTATTGCTACGATACGCAGACATTTGCAATGGCTATTTCCTAGCAAGGAAGTGTCGCATTTACATTCATTTGAAGTGAATACGAAGTATACATGACACTTCGCAATGAATATTATATCTTGTCATGAAACATAGAAATAGGATGCGATATCGCGTTTTAAGAAGCATTCGAACTCTACTGCTACGATACGTAGACATCTGCAAACGCTATTTCCTAGCAAGGGAGAGGCGCATTTACATTCATTTCAAGCGTATGCTAGGTATACATGACACTTCACAATGAATATTATATCTTACCATGAAACATAGAAATGAGATGCGATATCGCGTTTTAAGAAGCATTCGAACTCTACTGCTACGATACGCAGACATCTGCAAACGCTATTTCCTAGCAAGGGAGAGTCGCATTTACATTCATTTCAAGCGTATGCAAGGTATACATGACACTTCACAATGAATATTATATCTTACCATGAAACATAGAAATGAGATGCGATATCGAGTTTTAAGAAGCATTCGAACTATATTGCTACGATACGTAGACAACTGCAAACGCTATTTCCTAGAAAGGAAGTGTCGCATTTACATTCATTTCAAGCGTATGCAAGGTATACATGACACTTCGCATTGAATATTATATGTTACCATGAAACATAGAAATGAGATGCGATATCACGTTTTGAGAAGCATTCGAACTCTATTGCTACGATACGTAGACAACTGCAAACGCTATTTCCTAGAAAGGAAGTGTCGCATTTACATTCATTTCAAGCGTATGCAAGGTATGCATGACACTTCGCAATGAATAATATATCTTACCACGAAACATAGAAATGAGATGCGATATCGCGTTTTGAGAAGCATTCGAACTCTATTGCTACGATACGTAGACATCTGCAAACGCTATTTCCTAGCAAGGAAGTGTCGCATTTACATTCATTGGAAGTGAATACGAGGTAATCATGATACTTCGCATTGAATATTATATCATATCATGAAACATAGGAATGAGATGCGATATCGCGTTTTAAGAAGCATTCGAACTCTACTGCTACGATACGCAGACATCTGCAAACGCTATTTCCTAGCAAGGGAGAGTCGCATTTACATTCATTTGAAGCGTATGCAAGGTGTACATGACACTTCACAATGAATATTATATCTTAACATGAAACATAGAAATGAGTTGCGAAATCGCGTTTTAAGAAGCTTTCGAACTCTATTGCTACGATACGTAGACAACTGCAAACGCTATTTCCTCGAAAGGAAGTGTCGCATTTACATTCATTTCAAGCGTATGCAAGGTATACATGACACTTTTCATTGAATATTATATCTTACCATGAAACATAGAAATGAGATGCGATATCGCGTTTTAAGAAGCATTCGAACTCTATTGCTACGATACGCAGACATTTGCAATGGCTATTTCCTAGCAAGGGAGAGGCGCATTTACATTCTTTTGAAGTGTATACGAGGTAATCAAGATACTTCGCAATGAATATTATATCTTACCATGAAACACAGAAATGAGATGCGATATCGAGTTTTAAGAAGCATTCGAACTCTATTGCTACGATACGTAGACATCTGCAAACGCTATTTCCTAGCAAGGAAGTGTCGCATTTACATTCTTTTGATGTGAGTACGAGGTAATCATGATACTTCGCATTGAATGTAATATCTTATCATGAAACACAGGAATGAGATGCGATATCGCGTTTTAAGAAGCATTCGAACTCTACTGCTACGACACGTAGACATCTGCAAACGCTATTTCCTAGCAAGGGAGAGTCGCATTTACATTCATTTCAAGCGTATGCAAGGTATACATGACACTTCACAATGATTATTATATCTTACCATGAAACATAGAAATGAGATGCGATATCGAGTTTTAAGAAGCATTCGAACTCTATTGCTACGATACGTAGACAACTGCAAACGCTATTTCCTAGAAAGGAAGTGTCGCATTTACATTTATTTCAAGCGTATGCAAGGTATACATGACACTTCGCATTGAATATTATATCTTACCATGAAACATAGAAATGAGATGCGATATCACGTTTTGAGAAGCATTCGAACTCTATTGCTACGATACGTAGACAACTGCAAACGCTATTTCCTAGAAAGGAAGTGTCGCATTTACATTCATTTCAAGCGTATGCAAGGTATTCATGACACTTCGCAATGAATAATATATCTTACCACGAAGCATAGAAATGAGATGCGATATCGCGTTTTGAGAAGCATTCGAACCCTACTGCTACGATACGCAGACATCTGCAAACGCTATTTCCTAGCAAGGAAGTGTCGCATTTACATTCATTTGAAGTGAATACGAGGTAATCATGACACTTCGCAATGAATATTATATCTTACCATGAAACATAGAAATGAAATGCGATATCGAGTTTTAAGAAGCATTCGAAATCTATAGCTACGATACGTAGACATCTGCAAACGCTATTTCCTAGCAAGGAAGTGTCGCATTTACATTCACTTGAAGTGAATACGAAGTATACATGACACTTCGCAATGAATATTATATCATATCATGAAACATAGAAATAGGATGCGATATCGCGTTTTAAGAAGCATTCGAACTCTACTGCTACGATACGCAGACATCTGCAAACGCTATTTCCTAGCAAGGGAGAGTCGCATTTACATTCATTTCAAGCGTATGCAAGGTATACATGACACTTCACAATGAATATTATATCTTAACATGAAACATAGAAATGAGTTGCGAAATCGCGTTTTAAGAAGCATTCGAACTCTATTGCTACGATACGTAGACATCTGCAAACGCTATTTCCTAGCAAGGAAGTGTCGCATTTACATTCTTTTGATGTGAGTACGAGGTAATCATGATACTTCGCATTGAATATAATATCTTATCATGAAACACAGGAATGAGATGCGATATCGCGTTTTAAGAAGCATTCGAACTCTATTGCTACGATACGTAGACAACTGCAAACGCTATTTCCTAGAAAGGAAGTGTCGCATTTACATTCATTTCAAGCGTATGCAAGGTATTCATGACACTTCGCAATGAATAATATATCTTACCACGAAACATAGAAATGAGATGCGATATCGCGTTTTGAGAAGCATTCGAAATCTACTGCTACGATACGCAGCCATCTGCAAACGCTATTTCCTAGCAAGGAAGTGTCGCATTTACATTCATTTGAAGTGAATACGAGGTAATCATGACACTTCGCAATGAATATTATATCTTACCATGAAACATAGAAATGAGATGCGATATCGAGTTTTAAGAAGCATTCGAAATCTATAGCTACGATACGTAGAAATCTGCAAACGCTATTTCCTAGCAGGGAAGTGTCGCATTTACATTCAGTTGAAGTGAATATGAGGTATACATGACACTTCGCAATGAATATTATATCTTGTCATGAAACATAGAAATAAGATGCGATATCGCGTTTTAAGAAGCATTCGAACTCTAGTGCTACGATACGCAGATACCTGCAAACGCTATTTCCTAGCAAGGAAGTGTCGCATTTACATTCATTTGAAGGGAATACGAGGTAATCATGATACTTCGCATTGAATATAATATCTTATCATGAAACACAGGAATGAGATGCTATATCGCGTTTTAAGAAGCATTCGAACTCTACTGCTACGACACGTAGACATCTGCAAACGCTATTTCCTAGCAAGGGAGAGTCGCATTTACATTCATTTCAAGCGTATGCAAGGTATACATGACACTTCACAATGAATATTATATCTTACCATGAAACATAGAAATGAGATGCGATATCGAGTTTTAAGAAGCATTCGAACTCTATTGCTACGATACGCAGACATTTGCAATGGCTATTTCCTAGCAAGGAAGTGTCGCATTTACATTCATTTGAAGTGAATACGAAGTATACATGACACTTCGCAATGAATATTATATCTTGTCATGAAACATAGAAATAGGATGCGATATCGCGTTTTAAGAAGCATTCGAACTCTACTGCTACGATACGTAGACATCTGCAAACGCTATTTCCTAGCAAGGGAGAGGCGCATTTACATTCTTTTGAAGTGTATACGAGGTAATCAAGATACTTCGCAATGAATATTATATCTTACCATGAAACACAGAAATGAGATGCGATATCGAGTTTTAAGAAGCATTCGAACTCTACTGCTACGATACGCAGACATCTGCAAACGCTATTTCCTAGCAAGGGAGAGTCGCATTTACATTCATTTCAAGCGTATGCAAGGTATACATGACACTTCACAATGAATATTATATCTTAACATGAAACATAGAAATGAGATGCGATATCGAGTTTTAAGAAGCATTCGAACTCTATTGCTACGATACGCAGACATTTGCAATGGCTATTTCCTAGCAAGGGAGAGGCGCATTTACATTCTTTTGAAGTGTATACGAGGTAATCAAGATACTTCGCAACGAATATTATATCTTACCATGAAACACAGAAATGAGATGCGATATCGAGTTTTAAGAAGCATTCGAACTCTATTGCTACGATACGTAGACATCTGCAAACGCTATTTCCTAGCAAGGAAGTGTCGCATTTACATTCTTTTGATGTGAGTACGAGGTAATCATGATACTTCGCATTGAATGTAATATCTTATCATGAAACACAGGAATGAGATGCGATATCGCGTTTTAAGAAGCATTCGAACTCTACTGCTACGACACGTAGACATCTGCAAACGCTATTTCCTAGCAAGGGAGAGTCGCATTTACATTCATTTCAAGCGTATGCAAGGTATACATGACACTTCACAATGAATATTATATCTTACCATGAAACACAGAAATGAGATGCGATATCGAGTTTTAAGAAGCATTCGAACTCTATTGCTGCGATACGTAGACAACTGCAAACGCTATTTCCTAGAAGGGAAGTGTCGCATTTACATTCATTTCAAGCGTATGCAAGGTATACATGACACTTCGCATTGAATATTATATCTTACCATGAAACATAGAAATGAGATGCGATATCACGTTTTGAGAAGCATTCGAACTCTATTGCTACGATACGTAGACAACTGCAAACGCTATTTCCTAGAAAGGAAGTGTCGCATTTACATTCATTTCAAGCGTATGCAAGGTATTCATGACACTTCGCAATGAATAATATATCTTACCACGAAACATAGAAATGAGATGCGATATCGCGTTTTGAGAAGCATTCGAACTCTACTGCTACGATACGCAGACATCTGCAAACGCTATTTCCTAGCAAGGAAGTGTCGCATTTACATTCATTTGAAGTGAATACGAGGTAATCATGACACTTCGCAATGAATATTATATCTTACCATGAAACATAGAAATGAGATGCGATATCGAGTTTTAAGAAGCATTCGAAATCTATAGCTACGATACGTAGAAATCTGCAAACGCTATTTCCTAGCAGGGAAGTGTCGCATTTACATTCAGTTGAAGTGAATATGAGGTATACATGACACTTCGCAATGAATATTATATCTTGTCATGAAACATAGAAATAAGATGCGATATCGCGTTTTAAGAAGCATTCGAACTCTAGTGCTACGATACGCAGATACCTGCAAACGCTATTTCCTAGCAAGGAAGTGTCGCATTTACATTCATTTGAAGGGAATACGAGGTAATCATGATACTTCGCATTGAATATAATATCTTATCATGAAACACAGGAATGAGATGCTATATCGCGTTTTAAGAAGCATTCGAACTCTACTGCTACGACACGTAGACATCTGCAAACGCTATTTCCTAGCAAGGGAGAGTTGCATTTACATTCATTTCAAGCGTATGCAAGGTATACATGACACTTCACAATGAATATTATATCTTACCATGAAACATAGAAATGAGATGCGATATCGAGTTTTAAGAAGCATTCGAACTCTATTGCTACGATACGCAGACATTTGCAATGGCTATTTCCTAGCAAGGAAGTGTCGCATTTACATTCATTTGAAGTGAATACGAAGTATACATGACACTTCGCAATGAATATTATATCTTGTCATGAAACATAGAAATAGGATGCGATATCGCGTTTTAAGAAGCATTCGAACTCTACTGCTACGATACGTAGACATCTGCAAACGCTATTTCCTAGCAAGGGAGAGGCGCATTTACATTCTTTTGAAGTGTATACGAGGTAATCAAGATACTTCGCAACGAATATTATATCTTACCATGAAACACAGAAATGAGATGCGATATCGAGTTTTAAGAAGCATTCGAACTCTATTGCTACGATACGTAGACATCTGCAAACGCTATTTCCTAGCAAGGAAGTGTCGCATTTACATTCTTTTGATGTGAGTACGAGGTAATCATGATACTTCGCATTGAATGTAATATCTTATCATGAAACACAGGAATGAGATGCGATATCGCGTTTTAAGAAGCATTCGAACTCTACTGCTACGACACGTAGACATCTGCAAACGCTATTTCCTAGCAAGGGAGAGTCGCATTTACATTCATTTCAAGCGTATGCAAGGTATACATGACACTTCACAATGATTATTATATCTTACCATGAAACATAGAAATGAGATGCGATATCGAGTTTTAAGAAGCATTCGAACTCTATTGCTACGATACGTAGACAACTGCAAACGCTATTTCCTAGAAAGGAAGTGTCGCATTTACATTTATTTCAAGCGTATGCAAGGTATACATGACACTTCGCATTGAATATTATATCTTACCATGAAACATAGAAATGAGATGCGATATCACGTTTTGAGAAGCATTCGAACTCTATTGCTACGATACGTAGACAACTGCAAACGCTATTTCCTAGAAAGGAAGTGTCGCATTTACATTTATTTCAAGCGTATGCAAGGTATTCATGACACTTCGCAATGAATATTATATCTTACCATGAAACATAGAAATGAGATGCGATATCACGTTTTGAGAAGCATTCGAACTCTATTGCTACGATACGTAGACAACTGCAAACGCTATTTCCTAGAAAGGAAGTGTCGCATTTACATTCATTTCAAGCGTATGCAAGGTATTCATGACACTTCGCATTGAATATTATATCTTACCATGAAACATAGAAATGAGATGCGATATCACGTTTTGAGAAGCATTCGAACTCTATTGCTACGATACGTAGACAACTGCAAACGCTATTTCCTAGAAAGGAAGTATCGCATTTACATTCATTTCAAGCGTATGCAAGGTATACATGACACTTCGCATTGAATATTATATCTTACCATGAAACATAGAAATGAGATGCATTATTACGTTTTGAGAAGCATTCGAACTCTATTGCTACGATACGTAGACAACTGCAAACGCTATTTCCTAGAAAGGAAGTGTCGCATTTACATTCATTTCAAGCGTATGCAAGGTATACATGACACTTCGCATTGAATATTATATGTTACCATGAAACATAGAAATGAGATGCGATATCACGTTTTGAGAAGCATTCGAACTCTATTGCTACGATACGTAGACAACTGCAAACGCTATTTCCTAGAAAGGAAGTGTCGCATTTACATTCATTTCAAGCGTATGCAAGGTATGCATGACACTTCGCAATGAATAATATATCTTACCACGAAACATAGAAATGAGATGCGATATCGCGTTTTGAGAAGCATTCGAACTCTATTGCTACGATACGTAGACATCTGCAAACGCTATTTCCTAGCAAGGAAGTGTCGCATTTACATTCATTTCAAGCGTATGCAAGGTATACATGACACTTCGCATTGAATATTATATCTTATCATGAAACATAGAAATGAGATGCGATATCTTGTTTTCAGAAGCATTAGAACTCTCTTGCTACGATACGTAGTCAACTGCAAACGCTATTTCCTAGGAAGGAAGAATCGCATTTACATTCTTTTGAAGTGTATACGAGGTAATCAAGATACTTCGCAATGAATATTACATCTTATCATGAAACATAGGAATGAGATGCGATATCGCGTTTTAAGAAGCATTCGAACTCTATTGCTACGATACGTAGGCAACTGCGAACGCTACTTCCTAGAAAGGAAGTGTCGCATTTACATTCAACTGAAGTGAATACGAGGTATACATGACACTTCGCAATGAATATTGTATCTTATCACGATACACAGAAATGAGATGCGATATCACGTTTTAAGAAGCATTAGAACTCTATTGCTTCGATACGTAGACATCTGGAAACGTAATTTCCTAGAGAGGAAGTGTCACATTTACATTCATTTGAAGTGAATACGAGGTATACATGACACTTCGCAATGAATATTATATCTTATCATGAAACATAGAAATGAGATGCGATATCATGTTTTCAGAAGCATTAGAACTCTCTTGCTACGATACGTAGACATCTGGATACGTAATTTCCTAGAACGGAAGTGTCGCATTTACATTCATTTGAAGCGTGGACGAGGAAGACATAACCCTTCGCAATGAATGCTATATCTTATCATGAAACACAGAAATGAGATGCGATATCGCGTTTTAAGAAGCATTAGAAATCTACTGCTTCGATAGCGGGACATCTGGAAACGTAATTTCGTAGAAAGGAAGTGTCGTACTTACATTCATTTGAAGTGAATGCGAGGTAGACATGTCACTTTGCAATGAATATTATATCTTATCATGAAACATAGAAACGAGATGCGATGTCGCGGTTTAAGAAGCATTGGAACTCTATTGCAACGAAACGTAGACATCTGCAAACGCTATTTCCTAGCAAGGAAGTATAGCATTTACATTCATTGGAAGTGAATACGAGGTAATCATGATACTTCGCATTGAATATTACATCTTATCATGAAACATAGAAATGAGATGCGATATCGCGTTTTAAGAAGCACTTGAACTCTACTGCTACGATACGCAGATATCTGCAAACGGTACTTCCTAGAAAGGAAGTGTCGCATTTACATTCAACTGAAGTGAATACGAGGTATACATGACACTTCGCAATGAATATTGTATCTTATCAAGAAACATCGAAATGAGATGCGATATCGCGTTTTATGAAGCATTGGAACTCTATTGCTTCGATACGTAGACATCTGGAAGCGTAATTTCCTAGAAAGGATGTGTCGCATTTACATTCATTTGATGTGAATACGAGGAATACTTGACACTTCGCAATGAATATTATATCTTATCATGAAACATAGAAATGGGATGCGATATCTTGTTTTCAGAAGCATTAAATCTCTCTTGCTACTATACGTAGTCATCTGCAAACGCTATTTCCTAGGAAGGAAGAATCGCATTTACATTCATTTGAAGTGTATACGAGGTAATCAAGATACTTCGCAATGAATATTACATCTTATCATGAAACATAGGAATGAGATGCGATATCGCGTTTTAAGTAGCATTCGAACTCTATTGCTACGATACGTAGGCAGCTGCGAACGCTACTTCCTAGAAAGGAAGTGTCGCATTTACATTCAATTTGAAGTGAATGCGAGGTACACATGACACTTCGCAATGAATATTATACCTTATCACGATACACAGAAATGAGATGCGATATCGCGTTTTAAGAAGCATTAGAACTCTATTGCTTCGATACGTAGACATCTGGAAACGTAATTTCCTAGAAAGGAAGTGTCGCATTTACATTCATTTGAAGTGAATACGCGGTATACATGACACTTCGCAATGAATATTATATCTTATCATGAAACATAGAAATGAGATGCGATATCTTGTTTTCAGAAGCATTAGAACTCTCTTGCTACGATACGTAGTCATCTGCAAACGCTATTTCCTAGGAAGGAAAGATCGCATTTACATTCTTTTGAAGTGTATACGAGGTAATCAAGATACTTCGCAATGAATATTACATCTTATCATGAAACATAGGAATGAGATGCGATATCGCGTTTTAAGAAGCATTCGAACTCTATTGCTACGATACGTAGACAACTGCAATCGCTATCTCCTAGACAGGAAGTGTCGCATTTACATTCATTTGAAGTGAATACGAGGTATACATGACACTTCGCAATGAATATTATATCTTATCATGAAACATAGAAATGAGGTACGATATTGCGTTTTATGAAGCATTCGAACTCTATTGCTACGATACGTAGTCATCTGCAAACGCTATTTCCTAGCAAGGAAGTGTCGCATTTACATTCATTTGAAGCGTGGACGAGGAATACATAACCTTTCGCAATGAATATTATACCTTATCCTGAAACACAGAAATGAGATGCGATATCGCGTTTTAAGAAGCATTGGAACTCTATTGCAACGATACGTAGACATCTGCAAACGCTATTACCTAGCAAGGAAGTGCCGCATTTACATTCTTTTGAAGTGAATACGAGGTATACATGACACTTCGCAATGAATATTACATCTTATCATGAAACATAGAAATGAGGTACGATATCGCGTTTTATGAAGCATTCGAACTCTATTGCAACGATACGTAGACATCTGTAAACGCTATTTCCTAGCAAGGAAGTATCGCATTTACATTCTTTTGAAGTGAATACGAGGTATGCATGACACTTCGCATTGAATATTATATCCTATCATGAAACATGGAAGTGAAATGCGATATCGCGTTTAAGAAGCATTAGAAATCCCTTGCTACGATACGTAGTCATCTTCAAACCCTATTTCCTAGCAAGGAAGTATCGCATTTACATTCTTTTGAAGTGAATACGAGGTATACATGACACTTCGCAATGAATATTATATCTTATCATGAAACATAGAAATGAGATGCGATATCGCGTCTTAAGAAGCATTAGA
Source organism: Xylocopa sonorina (assembly GCF_050948175.1). Classification (NCBI taxonomy): domain Eukaryota; kingdom Metazoa; phylum Arthropoda; class Insecta; order Hymenoptera; family Apidae; genus Xylocopa; species Xylocopa sonorina. Next base: position 244,017 of record NW_027490120.1, read on the forward strand.
ACTCTATTGCTTCGATACGTAGACATCTGCAAACGCTATTTCCTAGCAAGGATGTGTCGCATGTACATTCATTTGTAGTGAATACGAGGTATACATGACACTTCGCAATGAATATTACATCTTATCATGAAACATAGAAATGTGATGCGATATCGCGTTTTAAGAAGCATTAGAACTCTATTGCTTCGATACGTAGACATCTGGAAACGTAATTTCCTAGAAAGCAAGTGTCGCATTTACATTCATTTGAAGTGAATACGAGGTATACATGACACTTCGCATTGAATATTGTATCTTATCATGAAACATAGAAATGTGATGCGATATCGCGTTTTAAGAAGCATTCGAACTCTATTGCTACGATACGTAGACAACTGCAAACGCTATTTCCTAGAAAGGAAGTGTCGCATTTACATTCATTTGAAGCGTGGACGAGGAATACATAACCTTTCGCAATGAATATTATATCTTATCCTGAAACACAGAAATGAGATGCGATATCGCGTTTTAAGAAGCATTGGAACTCTATTGCAACGATACGTAGACATCTGCAAACGCTATTACCTAGCAAGGAAGTGCCGCATTTACAGTCTTTTGAAGTGAATACGAGGTATACATGACACTTCGCAATGAATATTACATCTTATCATGAAACATAGAAATGAGGTACGATATCGCGTTTTATGAAGCATTCGAACTCTATTGCTACGATACGTAGACATCTGCAAACGCTATTTCCTAGCAAGGAAGTGTCGCATTTACATCCATTGGAAGTGTAAACGCGGAATACATTACACTTCGCAATGAATATTATACCTTATCCTGAAACACAGAAATGAGATGCGATATCGCGTTTTAAGAAGCATTGGAACCCTATTGCAACGATACGTAGACATCTGCAAACGCTATTACCTAGCAAGGAAGTGCCGCATTTACATTCTTTTGAAGTGAATACGAGGTATACATGACACTTCGCAATGAATATTACATCTTATCATGAAACATAGAAATGAGGTACGATATCGCGTTTTATGAAGCATTCGAACTCTATTGCAACGATACGTAGACATCTGTAAACGCTATTTCCTAGCAAGGAAGTATCGCATTTACATTCTTTTGAAGTGAATACGAGGTATGCATGACACTTCGCATTGAATATTATATCCTATCATGAAACATGGAAGTGAAATGCGATATCGCGTTTAAGAAGCATTAGAAATCCCTTGCTACGATACGTAGTCATCTTCAAACCCTATTTCCTAGCAAGGAAGAATCGCATTTACATTCTTTTGAAGTGAATACGAGGTATACAAGATATTTCGCAATGAATATTACATCTTATCATGAAACATAGAAGTGAAATGCGATATCGCGTTTTAAGAAACAATGGAACTCTATTGCATCAATACGTAGACATCTGCAAACGTTATTTCCTAGCAAGGAAGTGTCGCATTTACATTCTTGTGAAGTGAATACTAGGTATACATGACACTTCGCAATGATTATTATATCTTATCATGAAAGATGGAAATGAGATGCGATATCGCGTTTTGAGAAGCATTAGAATTCTATTGCTTCGATACGAAGACATCTGCAAACTCTATTTAACAGCAATGAAGGTATCGCATTTACATTCATTTCAAGCATATGCGAGGTATACAAGATATTTCGCAATGAATATTACATCTTATCATGAAACATAGAAGTGAAATGCGATATCGCGTTTAAGAAGCATTAGAACTCTATTGCTTCGATACGCAGACATCTGGAAATGCTATTACCTGGCAAGGAAGTGTCGCATTTACATTCATTGGAAGTGAATACGCGGTAATCATGATACTTTGCATTGAATATTACATCTTATCATGAAACATAGGAATGAGATGCGATATCGCGTTTTACGAAGCATTCGAACTCTACTGCTACGATACGTAGACATCTGCAAACGCTATTTCCTAGAAAGGGAGAGTCGCATTTACATTCATTTCAAGCGTATGCAAGGTATACATGACACTTCACAATGAATATTATATCTTACCATGAAACATAGAAATGAGATGCGATATCGAGTTTTAAGGAGCATTCGAACTCTATCGCTACGATACGTAGACATCTGCAAACGCTATTTCCTAGAAAGGGAGTGTCGCATTTACATTCATTTCAAGCGTATGCAAGGTATACATGACACTTCACAATGAATATTATATCTTACCATGAAACATAGGAATGAGATGCGATATCGCGTTTTAAGAAGCATTCGAACTCTACTGCTACGATACGTAGACATCTGCAAACGCTATTTCCTAGCAAGGAAGTGTCGCATTTACATTCATTTGAAGTGAATACGAGGTAATCATGACACTTCGCAATGAATATTATATCTTGTCATGAAACATAGAAATAAGATGCGATATCGCGTTTTAAGAAGCATTCGAACTCTATTGCTAAGATACGCAGATATCTGCAAACGCTATTTCCTAGCAAGGAAGTGTCGCATTTACATTCATTCGAAGTGAATACGAGGTATACATGACACTTCGCAATGAATATTATATCTTGTCATGAAACATAGAAATAAGATGCGATATCGCGTTTTAAGAAGCATTCGAACTCTATTGCCACGATACGCAGATATCTGCAAACGCTATTTCCTAGCAAGGAAGTGTCGCATTTACATTTATTGGAAGTGAATACGAGGTAATCATGATACTTCGCATTGAATATTATATCTTATCATGAAACATAGGAATGAGATGCGATATCGCGTTTTAAGAAGCATTCGATCTCTACTCCTACGATACGCTGACATCTGCAAACGCTATTTCCTAGCAAGGGAGAGTCGCATTTACATTCATTTCAAGCGTATGCAAGGTATACATGACACTTCACAATGAATATTATATCTTACCATGGAGCATAGAAATGAGATGCGATATCGAGTTTTAAGAAGCATTCGAACTCTATTGCAACGATACGTAGACATCTGCAAACGCTATTTCCTAGCAAGGGAGAGTCGCATTTACATTCATTTCAAGCGTATGCAAGGTATACATGACACTTCGCAATGAATATTATATCTTACCATGAAACATAGAAATGAGATGCGATATCGAGTTTTAAGAAGCATTCGAACTCTACTGCTACGATACGTAGACATCTGCAAACGCTATTTCCTAGCAAGGAAGTGTCGCATTTACATTCATTTGAAGTGAATACGAGGTAATCATGACACTTCGCAATGAATATTATATCTTGTCATGAAACAGTAATGAGATGCGATATCGCGTTTTAAGAAGCATTCGAACTCTACTGCTACGATACGTAGACATCTGCAAACGCTATTTCCTAGAAAGGGAGAGTCGCATTTACATTCATTTCAAGCGTATGCAAGGTATACATGACACTTCACAATGAATATTATATCTTACCATGAAACATAGAAATGAGATGCGATATCGAGTTTTAAGAAGCATTCGAACACTATTGCTACGATACGTAGACATCTGCAAGCGCTATTTCCTAGCAAGGAAGTGTCGCATTTACATTCATTTGAAGTGAATACGATGTATACATGACACTTCGCAATGAATATTATATCTTGTCATGAAACATAGAAATAAGATGCGATATCGCGTTTTAAGAAGCATTCGAACTCTATTGCTACGATACGCAGATATCTGCAAACGCTATTTCCATGCAAGGAAGTGTCGCATTTACATTCATTTGAAGTGAATACGAGGTAATCATGACACTTCGCAATGAATATTATATCTTGTCATGAAACATAGTAATGAGGTGCGATATCGCGTTTTAAGAAGCATTCGAACTCAACTGCTACGATACGTAGACATCTGCAAACGCTATTTCCTAGCAAGGAAGTATCGCATTTACATTCTTTTGAAGTGAGGACGAGGTAATCGTGACACTTCGCAATGAATATTATATCTTATCATGAAACATAGAAATGAGATGCGATATCGCATTTTAAGAAGCATTAGAACTCTATTGCTTCGATACGTAGACATCTGGAAACGTAATTTCCTAGAAAGGAAGTGTCGCATTTACATTCATTTGAAGTGAATACGAGGTATACATGACACTTCGCAATGAATATTATATCCTATCATGAAACATAAAAATGAGATGCGATATCTCGTTTTAAGAAGCATTAGAACTCTCTTGCTACGATTCGTAGCCATCTACAAACGCTATTTCCTAGCAGGGAAGTGTCGCATTTACATTCATTTGGATTGAATACGAGGTATACATGACACTTCGCAATGAATATTATATCTTATCATGAAACATAGAAATAAGATGCCATATCTCGTTTTAATAAGCATTGGAACTCTATTGTTTTGATACGTAGAAATCTGGAAACGCCATTTCCTAGCAAGGAAGTGTCGCATTTCCATTCTGGTGATGTGAATACAAGGTATACATGATACATCGCAATGAATATTATATCTTATCATGAAACATAGAAATGAGATGCGATATCGCGTTTTAAGAAGCATTCAAACTCTATTGCTACGATACGTAGACATCTGCAAACGCTATTTCCCAGGAAGGAAGTATCGCATTTACATTCATTTGAAGTGAATACGAGGTATACATGACACTTCGCAATGAATATTATATCTTATCATGAAACATAGAAATGAGATACGATATCGCGTTTTAAGAAGCATTCGAACTCCATTGCTACGATACGTAGACATCTGCAAACGCTATTTCCTAGAAAGGAAGTATCGCATTTACATTCATTTGAAGTGAATACGAGGTATACATGACACTTCGCAATGAATATTATGTCTTATCATGAAACATAGAAATGATATGCGATATCTCGTTTTAAGAAGCATTAGAACTCTCTTGTTACGATACGTAGTCATCTGCAAACGCTATTTCCTAGCAAGAAAGTGTCGCATTTACATTCATTTGAAGTGAATACGAGGTATACATGACACTTCGCAATGAACATTGTATCTTATCATGAAACATAGAAATGAGATGCGATATATCGTTTTAAGAGGCATTAGAACTCTCTTGCTACGAGATACGTAGTCATCTGCAAACGCTATTTCCTAGGAAGGATGAATCGCATTTACACTCTATTGAAGTGAATACGAGGTAATCGTGATACTTGCAATAAATATTACATCTTATCATGAAACGTAGGAATGAGATGCGATATCGCGTTTTAAGGAGCATTCGAACTCTATTGCCACGATACGCAGATATCTGCAAACGCTATTTCCTAGCAAGGAAGTGTCGCATTTACATTCATTGGAAGTGAATACGAGGTAATCATGATACTTCGCATTGAATATTATATCTTATCATGAAACATAGGAATGAGATGCGATATCGCGTTTTAAGAAGCATTCGATCTCTACTCCTACGATACGCTGACATCTGCAAACGCTATTTCCTAGCAAGGGAGAGTCGCATTTACATTCATTTCAAGCGTATGCAAGGTATACATGACACTTCACAATGATTATTATATCTTACCATGAAGCATAGAAATGAGATGCGATATCGAGTTTTAAGAAGCATTCGAACTCTATTGCTACGATACGTAGACATCTGCAAACGCTATTTCCTAGCAAGGAAGTGTCGCATTTACATTCATTCGAAGTGAATACGAGGTATACATGACACTTCGCAATGAATATTATATCTTGTCATGAAACATAGAAATAAGATGCGATATCGCGTTTTAAGAAGCATTCGAACTCTATTGCTACGATACGCAGATATCTGCAAACGCTATTTCCTAGCAAGGAAGTGTCGCATTTACATTCATTTGAAGCGAGTACGAGGTAATCATGACACTTCGCAATGAATATTATATCCTGTCATGAAACATAGTAATGAGATGCGATATCGCGTTTTAAGAAGCATTCAAACTCTATCGCTACGATACGTAGACATCTGCATGCGCTATTTCCTAGCAAGGAAGTGTCGCATTTACATTCATTTGAAGTGAATACGAGGTAATCATGACACTTCGCAATGAATATTATATCTTGTCATGAAACATAGAAATAAGATGCGATATCGCGTTTTAAGAAGCATTCGAACTCTATTGCTACGATACGCAGATATCTGCAAACGCTATTTCCTAGCAAGGAAGTGTCGCACTTACATTCATTTGAAGTGAATACGAGGTAATCATGATACTTCGCCTTGAATATTACGTCTTATCATGAAACATAGGAATGAGATGCGATATCGCGTTTTAAGAAGCATTCGAACTCTACTACTACGATACGTAGACATCTGCAAACGCTATTTCCTAGCAAGGGAGAGTCGCATTTACATTCATTTCAAGCGTATGCAAGGTATACATGACACTTCGCAATGAATATTATATCTTACCATGAAACATAGAAATGAGATGCGATATCGAGTTTTAAGAAGCATTCGAACTCTACTGCTACGATACGTAGACATCTGCAAACGCTATTTCCTAGCAAGGAAGTGTCGCATTTACATTCATTTGAAGTGAATACGAGGTAATCATGACACTTCGCAATGAATATTATATCTTGTCATGAAACAGTAATGAGATGCGATATCGCGTTTTAAGAAGCATTCGAACTCTACTGCTACGATACGTAGACATCTGCAAACGCTATTTCCTAGAAAGGGAGAGTCGCATTTACATTCATTTCAAGCGTATGCAAGGTATACATGACACTTCACAATGAATATTATATCTTACCATGAAACATAGAAATGAGATGCGATATCGAGTTTTAAGAAGCATTCGAACACTATTGCTACGATACGTAGACATCTGCAAGCGCTATTTCCTAGCAAGGAAGTGTCGCATTTACATTCATTTGAAGTGAATACGATGTATACATGACACTTCGCAATGAATATTATATCTTGTCATGAAACATAGAAATAAGATGCGATATCGCGTTTTAAGAAGCATTCGAACTCTATAGCTACGATACGCAGATATCTGCAAACGCTATTTCCGTGCAAGGAAGTGTCGCATTTACATTCATTTGAAGTGTATACGAGGTAATCATGACACTTCGCAATGAATATTATATCTTGTCATGAAACATAGTAATGAGGTGCGATATCGCGTTTTAAGAAGCATTCGAACTCAACTGCTACGATACGTAGACATCTGCAAACGCTATTTCCTAGCAAGGAAGTATCGCATTTACATTCTTTTGAAGTGAGGACGAGGTAATCGTGACACTTCGCAATGAATATTATATCTTATCATGAAACATAGAAATGAGATGCGATATCGCATTTTGAGAAGCATTAGAACTCTATTGCTTCGATACGTAGACATCTGGAAACGTAATTTCCTAGAAAGGAAGTGTCGCATTTACATTCATTTGAAGTGAATACGAGGTATACATGACACTTCGCAATGAATATTATATCCTATCATGAAACATAAAAATGAGATGCGATATCTCGTTTTAAGAAGCATTAGAACTCTCTTGCTACGATTCGTAGCCATCTACAAACGCTATTTCCTAGCAGGGAAGTTTCGCATTTACATTCATTTGGATTGAATACGAGGTATACATGACACTTCGCAATGAATATTATATCTTATCATGAAACATAGAAATAAGATGCCATATCTCGTTTTAATAAGCATTGGAACTCTATTGTTTTGATACGTAGAAATCTGGAAACGCCATTTCCTAGCAAGGAAGTGTCGCATTTCCATTCTGGTGATGTGAATACGAGGTATACATGATACATCGCAATGAATATTATATCTTATCATGAAACATAGAAATGAGATGCGATATCGCGTTTTAAGAAGCATTCGAACTCTATTGCTACGATACGTAGACATCTGCAAACGCTATTTCCCAGGAAGGAAGTATCGCATTTACATTCATTTGAAGTGAATACGAGGTATACATGACACTTCGCAATGAATATTATATCTTATCATGAAACATAGAAATGAGATACGATATCGCGTTTTAAGAAGCATTCGAACTCCATTGCTACGATACGTAGACATCTGCAAACGCTATTTCCTAGAAAGGAAGTATCGCATTTACATTCATTTGAAGTGAATACGAGGTATACATGACACTTCGCAATGAATATTATGTCTTATCATGAAACATAGAAATGATATGCGATATCTCGTTTTAAGAAGCATTAGAACTCTCTTGTTACGATACGTAGTCATCTGCAAACGCTATTTCCTAGCAAGAAAGTGTCGCATTTACATTCATTTGAAGTGAATACGAGGTATACATGACACTTCGCAATGAACATTGTATCTTATCATGAAACATAGAAATGAGATGCGATATATCGTTTTAAGAGGCATTAGAACTCTCTTGCTACGAGATACGTAGTCATCTGCAAACGCTATTTCCTAGGAAGGATGAATCGCATTTACACTCTATTGAAGTGAATACGAGGTAATCGTGATACTTGCAATAAATATTACATCTTATCATGAAACGTAGGAATGAGATGCGATATCGCGTTTTAAGGAGCATTCGAACTCTATTGCTACGATACGTAGACAACTGCAAAAGCTAATTCCTAGAAAGGAAGTGTCGCATTTACATTCATTTGAAGTGAATACGAGGAATACATGATACTTCGCAATGAATATTATATCTTATCATGAAACATAGAAATGAGATGCGATATTGCGTTTTAAGAAGCATTGGAACTCTATTGTTTTGATACGCAGACATCTGGAAACGCCATTTCCTAGCAAGGAAGTGTCGCATTTCCATTCTTATGAAGTGAATACGAGGTATGCGTGACACTTCGCAATGAATATTATATCTTATCATGAAACATAGAAATGTGATGCGATATCGCGTTTTAAGGAGCACTAGAACTCTATTGATACGATAAGTAGACATCCGCAAACGCTATCTCCTAGAAAGGAAGAATCGCATTTACACTCTATTGAAGTGAATACGAGGTATACATGACACTTCGCAATGAATATTATATCTTATCATGAAACATAGAAATGAGATACGATATCGCGTTTTAGGTAGCATTCGAACTCTATTGCTACGATACGTAGACATCTGGAACCGTAATTTCCTAGAAAGGAAGTGTTGCATTTACATTCATTTGAAGTGAATACGAGGTATACATGACACTTCGCAATGAATATTATATCTTATCATGAAACATAGAAATAAGATGCCATATCTCGTTTTAATAAGCATTGGAACTCTCTTGTTACGATACGTAGTCATCTGCAAACGCTATTTCCTAGGAAGAAAGTGTCGCATTTACATTCATTTGAAGTGAATGCGAGGTATACATGACACTTCGCAATGAACATTGTATCTTATCATGAAACATAGAAATGAGATGCGATATCTCGTTTTAAGAGGCATTTGAACTCTCTTGCTACGAGATACATAGTCATCTGCAAACGCCATTTCCTAGGAAGGAAGAATCGCATTTACACTCTATTGAAGTGAATACGAGGTAATCGTGATACTTGCAATAAATATTACATCTTATCATGAAACGTAGGAATGAGATGCGATATCGCGATTTAAGGAGCATTCGAACTCTATTGCTACGATACGTAGACAACTGCAAAAGCTATTTCCTAGAAAGGAAGTGTCGCATTTACATTCATTTGAAGTGAATACGAGGTATACATGATACTTCGCAATGAATATTATATCTTATCATGAAACATAGAAATGAGATGCGATATTGCGTTTTAAGGAGCACTAGAACTCTATTGATACGATAAGTAGACATCCGCAAACGCTATTTCCTAGCAAGGAAGTGTCGCATTTACATTCAGTTGAAGTGAATACGAGATATACATGATACTTCGCAATGAATATTATATCCTATCATGAAACATAGAAATGTGATGCGATATCGCGTTTTAAGGAGCATTCGAACTCTATTGTTACGATACGTAGACAACTGCGAACGCTATTTCCTAGAAAGGAAGTGTCGCATTTACATTCATTTGAAGTGAATACGAGGTATACATGACACTTCGCAATGAACATTGTATCTTATCATGAAACATAGAAATGAGATGCGATATCTCGTTTTAAGAGGCATTAGAACTCTCTTGCTACGAGATACATAGTCATCTTTAAACGTTATTTCCTAGGAAGGAAGAATCGCATTTACACTCTATTGAAGTGAATACGAGGTAATCGTGATACTTGCAATAAATATTACATGTTATCATGAAACGTAGGAATGAGATGCGATATCGCGTTTTAAGGAGCATTCGAACTCTATTGCTACGATACGTAGACAACTGCAAAAGCTATTTCCTAGAAAGGAAGTGTCGCATTTACATTCATTTGAAGTGAATACGAGGTATACATGATACTTCGCAATGAATATTATATCTTATCATGAAACATAGAAATGAGATGCGATGTTGCGTTTTAAGAAGCATTGGAACTCTATTGTTTTGATACGCAGACATCTGGAAACGCCATTTCCTAGCAAGGAAGTGTCGCAGTTCCATTCTTATGAAGTGAATACGAGGTATGCATGACACATCGCAATGAATATTATATCTTATCATGAAACATAGAAATGTGATGCGATATCGCGTTTTAAGGAGCACTAGAACTCTATTGATACGATAAGTAGACATCCGCAAACGCTATTTCCTAGAAAGGAAGTGTCGCATTTACATTCATTTGAAGTGAATACGAGGTATACATGACACTTCGCAATGAATATTATATCTTATCATGAAACATAGAAATGAGATACGATATCGCGTTTTGAGAAGCATTCGAACTCTATTGCTACGATACGTAGACAACTGCAAAAGCTATTTCCTAGAAAGGAAGTGTCGCATTTACATTCATTTGAAGTGAATACGAGGTATACATGACACTTCGCAATGAATATTATATCTTATCATGAAACATAGAAATAAGATGCCATATCTCGTTTTAATAAGCATTGGAACTCTATTGTTTTGATACGTAGAAATATGGAAACGCCATTTCCTAGCATGGAAGTGTCGCATTTCCATTCTCGTGTAGTGAATACGAGGTATACATGATACTTCGCAATGAATATTATATCTTATCATGAAGCATAGAAATGAGATGCGATATCGCGTTTTAAGAAGCATTCGAACTCTATTGCTACGATACGTAGACATCTGGAAACGTAATTTCCTAGAAAGGAAGTGTTGCACTTACATTCATTTGAAGTGAATACGAGGTATACATGGCACTTCGCAATGAATATTATATCTTATCATGAAGCATAGAAATAAGATGCCATATCTCGTTTTAATAAGCATTGGAATTCTATTGTTTTGATACGTAGAAATATGGAAACGCCATTTCCTAGCAAGGAAGTGTCGCATTTACATTCATTTGAAGTGAATACGAGGTATACATGACACTTCGTAATGAATATTGTATCTTATCTTGACACATAGAAATGAGATGCGATATCGCGTCCAATCAAGCATTCGATCTCTATTCCTACGATACGTAAACATCTGCAAACGCTATTTCCTAGCAAGGAAGTGTCGCATTTACATTCAGTTGAAGTGAATACGAGATATACATGATACTTCGCAATGAATATTATATCCTATCATGAAACATAGAAATGTGATGCGATATCGCGTTTTAAGGAGCATTCGAACTCTATTGTTACGATACGTAGACAACTGCGAACGCTATTTCCTAGAAAGGAAGTGTCGCATTTACATTCATTTGAAGTGAATACGAGGTATACATGACACTTCGCAATGAACATTGTATCTTATCATGAAACATAGAAATGAGATGCGATATCTCGTTTTAAGAGGCATTAGAACTCTCTTGCTACGAGATACATAGTCATCTTTAAACGTTATTTCCTAGGAAGGAAGAATCGCATTTACACTCTATTGAAGTGAATACGAGGTAATCGTGATACTTGCAATAAATATTACATGTTATCATGAAACGTAGGAATGAGATGCGATATCGCGTTTTAAGGAGCATTCGAACTCTATTGCTACGATACGTAGACAACTGCAAAAGCTATTTCCTAGAAAGGAAGTGTCGCATTTACATTCATTTGAAGTGAATACGAGGTATACATGATACTTCGCAATGAATATTATATCTTATCATGAAACATAGAAATGAGATGCGATGTTGCGTTTTAAGAAGCATTGGAACTCTATTGTTTTGATACGCAGACATCTGGAAACGCCATTTCCTAGCAAGGAAGTGTCGCAGTTCCATTCTTATGAAGTGAATACGAGGTATGCATGACACATCGCAATGAATATTATATCTTATCATGAAACATAGAAATGTGATGCGATATCGCGTTTTAAGGAGCACTAGAACTCTATTGATACGATAAGTAGACATCCGCAAACGCTATTTCCTAGAAAGGAAGTGTCGCATTTACATTCATTTGAAGTGAATACGAGGTATACATGACACTTCGCAATGAATATTATATCTTATCATGAAACATAGAAATGAGATACGATATCGCGTTTTGAGAAGCATTCGAACTCTATTGCTACGATACGTAGACAACTGCAAAAGCTATTTCCTAGAAAGGAAGTGTCGCATTTACATTCATTTGAAGTGAATACGAGGTATACATGACACTTCGCAATGAATATTATATCTTATCATGAAACATAGAAATAAGATGCCATATCTCGTTTTAATAAGCATTGGAACTCTATTGTTTTGATACGTAGAAATATGGAAACGCCATTTCCTAGCATGGAAGTGTCGCATTTCCATTCTCGTGTAGTGAATACGAGGTATACATGATACTTCGCAATGAATATTATATCTTATCATGAAACATAGAAATGAGATGCGATATCGCGTTTTAAGAAGCATTCGAACTCTATTGCTACGATACGTAGACATCTGCAAACGCTATTTCCCAGGAAGGAAGTATCGCATTTACATTCATTTGAAGTGAATACGAGGTATACATGACACTTCGCAATGAATATTATATCTTATCATGAAACATAGAAATGAGATACGATATCGCGTTTTAAGAAGCATTCGAACTCTATTGCTACGATACGTAGACATCTGCAAACGCTATTTCCTAGAAAGGAAGTATCGCATTTACATTCATTTGAAGTGAATACGAGGTATACATGACACTTCGCAATGAATATTATATCTTATCATGAAACATAGTAATCAGATGCGATATCGCGTTTTAAGAAGCATTCGAAATCCATTGCTACGATACGTAGACAACTGCAAACGCCATTTCCTACAAAGGAAGTGTCGCATTTACATTCATTTGATGTGAATACGAGGTATACATGACACTTCGCAATGAATATTATGTCTTATCATGAAACATAGAAATGATATGCGATATCTCGTTTTAAGAAGCATTAGAACTCTCTTGTTACGATACGTAGTCATCTGCAAACGCTATTTCCTAGCAGGAAAGTGTCGCATTTACATTCATTTGAAGTGAATGCGAGGTATACATGACACTTCGCAATGAACATTGTATCTTATCATGAAACATAGAAATGAGATGCGATATCTCGTTTTAAGAGGCATTAGAACTCTCTTGCTACGAGATACATAGTCATCTGCAAACGCTATTTCCTAGGAAGGAAGAATCGCATTTACACTCTATTGAAGTGAATACGAGGTAATCGTGATACTTGCAATAAATATTACATCTTATCATGAAACGTAGGAATGAGATGCGATATCGCGTTTTAAGGAGCATTCGAACTCTATTGCTACGATACGTAGACAACTGCAAAAGCTATTTCCTAGAAAGGAAGTGTCGCATTTACATTCATTTGAAGTGAATACGAGGTATACATGATACTTCGCAATGAATATTATATCTTATCATGAAACATAGAAATGAGATGTGATATTGCGTTTTAAGAAGCATTGGAACTCTATTGTTTGATACGCAGACATCTGGAAACGCCATTTCCTAGCAAGGAAGTGTCGCAGTTCCATTCTTATGAAGTGAATACGAGGTATGCATGACACTTCGCAATGAATATTATATCTTATCATGAAACATAGAAATGTGATGCGATATCGCGTTTTAAGGAGCACTAGAACTCTATTGATACGATAAGTAGACATCCGCAAACGCTATTTCCTAGAAAGGAAGTGTCGCATTTATATTCATTTGAAGTGAATACGAGGTATACATGACACTTCGCAATGAATATTACATCTTATCATGAAACATACGAATGAGATGCGATATCGCGTTTTAAGAAGCATTCGAAATCCATTGCTACGATACGTAGACAACTGCAAACGCCATTTCCAGCAAAGGAAGTGTCGCATTTACATTCATTTGAAGTGAATACGAGGTGTCACGTCCGGCGAAATAACTTTTCGTTTATCCGAAGGCTTCACGACACTAGCCTATTTGTTCGAAATTCGGTCCGCGGAAACGCGTTACGACCGGGTTCGACTATTTCAGCTAACGCGACACGGACAAAACACTCGCGATTTGCGGATATTAGGAGTTGGAAATATTACATTTGCTGATTCCGTTCTCGATACGTTGGTAAAATTCTCGCCGTGGATCGTTGATTGGTATCGACGTAGGTGCTGGCCTGTTGATTGAGGTTGATAATTCAATGAGCTTCCAGCGAAGCGGGAAGCGGCGACTCGGATGCGAAGCGGATTCGGTAGAGACTGTAGATATCGCAGCAACCTCGGCTGCGGAAACAGGAGACTCGGCGTTGCTGGAGACTTCGGAGAGATGCTGCTGAACAGGTGCGGAGACAGGTTGCTGGTACACGGGGATCCGGGATACGTTACCCACGTATCCACGCACAAGTGAGCGAAGGAAATTCTTCCTACCCGCGCGTCGTGTTCTTCGCGAACCGGAATCACGTCCCATTCACCCAGAGTTTTCTGTACTAACAGACAATGCTCGGAAGGATAAGCGGCGGTCCGGTCTATCGCAACTCTGCAAAGCTGAGTTCTATACTCCTTCGAGGTAATGGGAAGCTACCCAGTTTTATGGAAGAGACACGTGGAAGAATTCGATGTTACTGTTTGTATTAAGCGCGAGAAGTGGTATTTAGATTTAGTAGATATAGGAATTAGTAGATATGGTATTAAACTCAAAAACTGGATGTAGTAAAATAAATGGAATATATTCTAAGTTAAAATTATACAAAGTTGAAATTATTCTAAGTTAGAACTAAGGAAATAGAAATACTAGCGCGTAGCCCAGACTCCATATTGAGGCGGCTAATGGCTCGAGTATAAGAAATGGTACTGGAGGATTCGACTCCTCGGACTGGAATCTCGAAGTAGACTGACTCTCCGGAGTCGCGTCTCGGACCTCCTTGGTTCGCGAGGCGCTTCGGTCGCGGGCGCTCGTAGTGGGGAGCGCGTGGTCCAGCGAGTGGGGACTCGCGGCTCGTGGTGGGGCTAGCTGCGCGTGTCGTTGGCGCAGGCGCGTCTTAATATATAATCATATACCTACGGACTTAGAATTACGTGTGTGTTGTGGTGTTACAATATGTGTCATGAGTACTTAGATCTAAGATTATAATACATGTACATAGATGTAATATATGAGTTAAAAATAGTATACAGATTCTGGCAATGTTGGTTCCCTAAACTGGAACAGTCCCCATTCCGGTGCCGGGCTGCGACTTCTTCCCTCTGGACGGAGTCCTCGATGCGAGGGTGGCGGGGATGCTCGTAGGTGCGAGAGAGAAAGAGGTGTTCGTACGTGCGTGTGAGCGCGTGCACCTGTGCTCGCGCGAACGCTGCTGGTTGCTGAATCTGCAGGCGTGTACGGCAGGTTGCCTGTGTGCAGGGGTTGATGCTGGAGGCGGCGAGGAGGCTGATGGGTGGTAGGCGCTACGCCTGACGTTACAGAGGTATACATGACACTTCGCAATGAATATTATATCTTATCATGAAACATAGAAATGAGATACGATATCGCGTTTTAAGAAGCATTAGAACTACATTGCTACGATACGTAGATATCTGGAAACGCTAGATCCTAGCAAGGAAGGGTCGCATTTATATTCATTTGAAGTGTATGCGAGGTATAAGTGGCACTTCGCAACGAATATTATATCTTATCATGAATCTTAGAAATGAGATGCGATATCGCTTTCTAAGAAGCATTAGAACTCTATTGCTTCGATACGTAGACATCTGGAAACGCTACTTAATAGCAAGAACGTGTGACATTTACATTCTTTTGAAGTGTAGACGAGGTATACATAACACTTCATAATGAATATTATTTCTTATCATGAAACATAGAAACGAGATGCGATTGCGCCTTTTAAGGAGCATTATAACTCCACTGCTTCGATGCGAATACATATGGAAACATTATTTCCTAGCAAGAAAGTGTGGCATTAACATTCGTTTGAAGTCTAGACGAGGTATACATAACACTGCGCAATGAAAATTGTACCTTATCATGAAACATGGAAACGAGATGCGATATCGCGTTTTAAGAAGCATTGGAACTCTATTGCTTCGAATCGTAGACACCTAGAAACGCTATTCCGTAGCAAGAGAGTGTCGCATTTACAATCCTTTAAAGTGCTAACGAGATATACATAACGCGTCACATTGATAGTCCACCTTATCGTGAATCATAGAAATGAGATGTGATATCGTGATTTATAAAGAATTAGAACAGTATTGCGTCGATACGCAGACATCTAGAAACGTTATTCCGTAGCAAGGAAGTTTGGCATTTACATTCTTTTGAAATGTTGACGACTTATGCATAACGCGATTCATTGAATTACATCTTCTTATGCAACATAGAAATGAGATGCATTATCGCGTTTTAAGAAGCATTGGAGCCCTACTGATTCGATACGTAGGGATCTAGAAACACTATTCCGTAGCAATATAGCTGTTTGTCATGATAGGATGTAAATCAAAGCAACCCATAACGTCTATCTCGCCAATACCTCAAGAGAATGCTTATCACACACATACTTGCGACGGAATAGCGTTTCTAGATGTCTAAGTATCGCAGCGATGAAGTTCTAACGCTTCATAAAACGCGTTATAGCATCTCACTTCTATGTTTCACGATAAGATATAATATTCATTGTATAGTGTTATGTATACCTCGTATTCACATCAAAGGAAAGTAAGTGCGACAGTTTCATCCCAGGAAATAGCTTGTGCAGATGTCTACTTATCGCAGCCATGGAGTTCTAATGCTTCTCAAAACGCGATACCGCATCTAATTTCTTTGTTTCATGATAAGATATAATATTCATTGCGAAGTGTCATGTATACCTCGTATTCACTTCGAATGAATGTAAATGCGACACTTCCTTACTAGGAAATAGCGCTTCCAGATGTCTACGTATCGTAGCAATAGAGTTCTAATGTCTCTTAAAACGCGATATCGCTCCCCATTTCAATGTTTTATGATAAGATATAATATTCATTGTGGAGTGTTATGTATTCTTCGTATTCACCTCAAAAGAATGTAAGTGCGACACTTCCTTGGTAGGAAATGCGTTTCCAGACTTCTACGTATCGAAGCAATAGAGTTATAATGCTTCTTAAAACGAGATGTCGCATCTCATTTCTATGTTTCACGATAGGATATAATATTCACTGCGAAGTGTCATGTACACCTCGTATTCACTCCAAAATAATGTAAATGACACACTACCTTGCTAGGAAATGCGTTTCCAGATGTCCACGTAACGAAGCAATAGAGTTCTAATGCTTCTTAAAACGCGATATCGCATCTCATTTCTATATTTCATGATAAGATATAATATTCATGGCGAAGTGTTATGTATACCTCGTCTACACTTCAACAGAATGTAAAGGCCACACTTCCTTTCTAGGAAATAGCGTTTTCAGATGTCTAAGTCTCGATGCAATATAGTTCTAATGTTTCTTAAAACGCGATATCGCTTCACATTCCTATGTTTCATGATAAGAAATAGTATTCGTTCCGAAGTGTTATGTGTATCTCGACTACACTTCAAAAGAATGTAAATGCCACACTTCCATGCTAGGAAATATCGTTTTCAGATCTCTACGTATCGAAGCAATAGAGTTCTAGTGCTTCTTAGAACGCGATATCGCATCTCATATCGATTCTTCATGAAAAGATACAATATTCATTGCGAAGTGTAATGAGTACCTCGTACACACATCAAAAGAATGTAAATGCCACACTTCCTTGCTAGGAAATAGCGTTTCCAGTTGCCTACGTATCGAAACAATTGAACTCTAATCCTTCTTAAATCGCGATATCGCATCTCATTTCTGTCTCATGATAAGATATAATATTCATTGCGAACTGTTATGTATACCTCGTCTACACTATAAAAGAATATAAATGCCACACATCCTTGCATGGAAATACGTTTCCGGATGTCTACGTATCGAAGCAATAGGATTCTAATGCTTCTTAAGACGCGATATTGCATCTCATTTCTATGTTTCATGATAAGATATAATATTCATTGCGAAGTGTCATGTATGCCTCGTATTCAACTCAAAAGAATGTAAATGCGACACTTCCTTGCTAGGAAATAGCGTTTGCAGATGTCTACGTATCGTAGCAATAGAGTTCGAATGCTTCTTAAAACTCGATATCGCATCTCATTTCTATGTTTCATGGTAGGATATAATATTCATTGTGAAGTGTCATGTATACCTTGCATACGCTTGAAATGAATGTAAATGCGACTCCCCTTGCTAGGAAATAGCGTTTGCAGATGTCTACGTATCGTAGCAATAGAGTTCGAATGCTTCTTAAAACGCGATATCGCATCTCACTACTATGTTTCATGACAAGATATAATATTCATTGTGAAGTGTCATGTATAACTGGTATTCACTTCAAAAGAATGTAAATGCGACACTTCCTTGCGAGGAAGTAGCGTTTGCAGATGTCTACGTATCGTAGCAATAGAGTTCTAATGCTTCTTAAATCGCGATATCGCATCTCATTTCTATGTTTCGTGATAAGATATAATATTCATTGCGAAGTGTCATGTATACCTCGTATTCACTTCAAAAGAATGTAAGTGCGACACTTCCTTGCTAGCAAATAACGTTTGCAGATGTCTACGTATCGTAGCAATAGGGTCCTAATGCTTCTTAAATCGCGATATCGCATCTCATTTCTATGTTTCGTGATAAGATATAATATTCATTGCGAAGTTTCATGCATACCTCGCACTCACTTCAAAAGAATGTAAATGCGACACTTCCTTGCTAGGAAATAGCGTTTGCAGATATCTATGTATCGTAGCAATAGAGTTCTAATGATTCTTAAAACGCGATATCGCATCTAATTTCTATGCTTCATGATGAAACATAATATTCATTGCGGAGTGTCATGTATACCTCGTATTCACTTCAAAAGAATGTAAATGCGAAACTTCCTTGCTAGAAAATAGCGCTTGCAGATGTCTACGCATCGAAGCAATAGAGTTCTAACGCTTCTTAAAACGCGGTGTCGCATTTAATTTCTATGTTTCATGATAAAACATAATATTCATTGCGAAGTGTTATGTATACCTCGTATTCACATCAAGAGAATGTAAATGCGGCACTTCCTTCCTAGGAAATAGCGTTTGCTGATGTCTAAGTATCGTAGCTGTGGAGTACTAATGCGTCTCAAAACGCGATATTGCGTCCCATTTCTATGTTTCATGACGAGATATAATATTCATTGCGAAGTGTCATGTATACCTCGTATTCACTTCAAAAGAATGTAAATGCGACACTTCCTTGCTAGAAAATAGCGCTTGCAGATGTCTAAGTATCGCAGCAGTGGAGTTCTAATGCTCCTCAAAACGCGATACCACATCTCATTTCTATGTTTCATGATAAGATACAATATTCATTGCGAAGTGTCATGTATACCTAGTATTCACTTCAAAAGAATGTAAATGCGACACATCCTTGCTAGCAAATAGCGTTTGCAGATGTCTACGTATCGTAGCAATAGAGTTCTGATGCTTCTTATATCGCGATATAGCATCTCATTTATATGTTTCAGGATAAGATATAATATTCATTGCGAAGTGTCATGTATACCTCGTATTCATTTCAAAAGAATGTAAATGCGACACTTCCTTGCTAGGAAATAGCGTTTGCAGATGTCTACGTATCGAAGCAATAGAGTTCTAATGCTTCTTAAAACGCGATATCGCATCTCACACCTATGTTTCATGATAAGAAATAATATTCATTGCGAAGTGTCATGTATACCTCGTATTCACTTCAAAAGAATGTAAATGCGACTCTTCCTTGCTAGGAAATCCGCTTCCAGATGTCTACGTACCGCAGCATGATAGTACTACTGCTTCTTAAAACGCGATATCGCATCTCACTACTATGTTTCATGACAAGATATAATATTCATTGTGAAGTGTCATGTATACCTGGTATTCACTTCAAAAGAATGTAAATGCGACACTTCCTTGCGAGGAAGTAGCGTTTGCAGATGTCTACGTATCGTAGCAATAGAGTTCTAATGCTTCTTAAATCGCGATATCGCATCTCATTTCTATGTTTCGTGATAAGATATAATATTCATTGCGAAGTGTCATGTATACCTCGTATTCACTTCAAAAGAATGTAAGTGCGACACTTCCTTGCTAGCAAATAGCGTTTGCAGATGTCTACGTATCGTAGCAATAGGGTTCTAATGCTTCTTAAATCGCGATATCGCATCTCATTTCTATGTTTCTTGATAAGATATAATATTCATTGCGAAGTGTTGTGTATACCTCGTCTACACTTCCAAAGAATGTAAGTGCCACACTTCCTTGCTAGGAAATGCATTTCCAGGTGTCTACATATCGAAGCAATAGAGTTCTAATGCTTCTTAAAACGCGATATTGCATCTCATTTCTATGATTCATGATAAGATATAATATTCATCGCGAAGTGTTATGTATACCTCGTCTACACTTCAATAGAATGTAAATGCCACACTACCTTGCTAGGAAATAGCGTTTCCAGATGTCTACGTATCGAAGCAATGGATTTCTAATGCTTCTTAAAACGCGATATCGCATCTCATTTCTATGTTTCATGATAAGGTATAATATTCATAGCGAAGTGATATGTATAGCTCGTCTACTCTTCAAGTGAATGTAAGCGCCACACTCCCTTGCAAAGGGATAGCGTTTTTAGATGTCTACTTTTCGAAGCAATAGAGTTCTAATGCTTCGATGCGTGTCAGTAGATTTTCTACTGACTTCAGAAGTATGTAAATTCTACTCTTCAGAAGTATGTAAATTCTACAGTTCCGTGCAACAAGGAGTGGCTACAAAGAGTCAACGGGTTAAACCGTTGGAGTTCTAATGCTCCATGCAATATGATGGCGCATCTCACTCCAGGGTTCCAAATTAAATAAGTTGTATTCTTTTATGCATAGAGTTATGGCTGGCTGCTTCTACGATCTGAAAGAATGTGAATTCTACTGTTCTATGTAACCTAAAGGCGCTTTATAGTGTCTGCTCTTCAGAGCTGTAGATTTTTAATGCTTCATGCAATGCAATGGTACAACTCATTTCAGCGTTTCAATGTAAGTAAGATGGAATCCTCTATGCATGGCACTATGCTGATCTGATATTATACTTCGTTAGCATGTGTAGTCCACAGTGCCATGCAACAGTATTGCGCTTTAATGGGGCTGTGTGTCAATGCAATAGAGTTCCAATGCTGCATGCAATGCAATGACGCAAACACTTTCAGCGTTTCATAGTAAGTAAGCTGTACTCTTCTGTACGTACCATTATGCCTATGTGATTCTGCATTTCAAGAGAATGTGGACTCGACTTATCCATGCAACATGATGACGCTTCATATTTTGTGTGTGCCAAGGAAATGCAGTTTTATTGCTGCATGCAATGCGATTGCACATCTTACTTCAACGTTTCAAATTAAGAATGCTGTAATCTTCTATGCATAGCGCTATGCGTAACTGCTTCTACACTTTAGAAGATCGTGATTTCTAAAGTTCCATGCAACGGGATGGCACTTGATTGTGTTTGCGTGTCAAGGCAATGGAGTTCCATTTAAGCAAACAATAAGTATCTCATTTCAACGTTTCAAAGTAGGTAAGCTGCAATCTTCTATGCATAACAATATTCTCATCTGTTTGTACATTTCCAAAGATTGTGAAATCTGCAGTTCCATGCAAAGGGTTGGCACTTCATAGTATCTACGTCACAGAGCAAGAACGTCCTCTCACCCGTTGTAAGGAACTGTGTAATTTACATTCCTTTGAACTGTAGAAGCAGATTAGCATAATACGATGCATAGAATGTTTCTGCTTACTCACTTTTTAACGTTGAAATGAGACGCGCCATTGCGTTGCACGGTGCATTGGAACTCTATTGCTCTGAAGCGTAGACACTATTAAGGGCCATTCCGTTGAAGGGACTGTAGCATTCACATCATTTCGAAGTGTAGAAGCAGTTAAGCATAATGCGATGCAAAGAACATTACATCATACTCGTTTTGAATCATGAAACTGAGGAACTACATCTTGTTGCACAGAATTACTTTGAAACGTAGGACTGTGAAGGTGCATCGCAATGCATAGAGATTTAGAAAGTGCTCAGTATGAAATGTAGAAATGAGAAGCGCCATCATGTTGCATAGAACTTTGCATCTTACGTACTCTGAATTGTATATACTGTTAGGGACCATCACTTTACATAAATATATGGAACACTCATAGCTTTAGACGTCGAACTGAGAATTTTAGTACTTCCTTTGAAACGTTAATAGTGAGGAGCTCCATCGGACTTTCATAGAAATTCAGGACTTACTTGCTAACTGCAACGTAGGCAGATAAGCGTCATCGCGTTGCTTAGAACTTTAGAACTTGCTTACTTCAACAAAGATTTCTATTGGCTTCGTCCGTTCTTTTAGAAGAGTTATTGATAAACCACATACTTTTCACGCTTGTGATATCCTTGAAAGTATGCGAGATGTAATCGTTTAAGTTCTAAAACGATTACTTAATGTGGATTATTATTTAGTAACTCGCTGATAAACGAGTCTGCATAGGATTTAATTCATAAGTTTTTAAGCTTGGAATTCATGCAGTTATTTGTTATTCACTTATTGCTCAAACGACAAAGATTCTGACCACTTCAAAATGGTTGACTTTCATCAATTTTCTTAAAAATTGAAATATTGCCCAACTGCTTGCATTAAAGACTGTAATTAAAGATTTCAAAACATTTTACCTTTTATAGATGAATTCTGGAATTGAAATTGAATGTTTGACTTTTCTAACTCCTGTTTAGACATCTTTCTATTGGAATGTTCAGGTATTTTTCATATTTGTAATTATTAAAAATGTTTTACTTAATTCTTTAATTTAATATATAGAATTTCCTGAGAAATATTTTCTATTGTAATGAACTATATAATTGCAATTATAATTCTTTATGAAATAATAATAACAGAGAGGTATGTATCCATTCCTGTAGTTTTGTAATGAGTATTTAATCTTACTATCTAAAATGAAACATTGAGATCTGTTTACAATCTAATGGAATTTAATTACCTTTTGATTTAAATTCACAATAATAATCTTCCATAGTTCAACAATTTTGTGAGCTGTCCTCAGGAATCCGCAGCTCAGAACTTATAAAATGGACGACACAAAGAACACCCTAACCAAACTTATTCGAACCGATTTTTCAATATTAATCTTATCATGTTTAACTTATGCTGCAAACTATTGAATTGCCCTTCGAAAAGTGTTTATTCACAGTGAAGTAAACGGTAAGTATTACGCCTTCCATCACTGTTTACAATACGTATGTTTCATTTACTATCAAAACCGTGAGTATTATCGCCTTTCTTTACTTTTTATAATCTTCAATGGCTTCATGTTGCAGATCGTTGAACTTGTTTTAAAATGCTCTATGGTATTACAGAAGAATGGACATACCAATTCATTTTAAAAAATGAAGGTAACTTTCATATGTCCAACATACCTCCACTTACAAAAAAACTATTTTCATCAACGGATAGGCCCTTTGTACTATGCAGTTTTATATTAGCAAAAACTACTATGAAACTTATAGTTTCGTGGCTATCTGAGGTGCTAATTATTACTGCTCCACCCTGTATATTGTTATGGATGTGTCCAACAAGGCAACGATGAACAGAGTTAAATTTAATATTATGATGTTTATTATTTTACTTATAGTATATTTGTTTTTCTAGAATGTTGCCAAAAAACAATGTTCACGATGTCGACAGATGAATATATTTGCCTTAGAATTACAAGAGCCAACAATTTCGAAAGTAGAATATTTCTTTACTTCGCTAACCGAATCATTGCAAACGTTAAGTAAAGTGCGTGCCTTTCAAAACAGTCAAATGCAAATTACGATACAACGTTTCCAAGAAATGGTACGTGCCACTGTTTTTTAATTTCCGTTTATTTAATCAAAAGCAAAATTTGAGGACAAAAAGTTATTGTAATCTTACGCAACATATATGATGGTGATAAAGGATAAGTATACAGAACTGAAAATGGAAAGTAGCGAGCAAAAAAAGAAACTGATGGAGCTACAAAGTAGATTGATACATCCCTCAAATGATGATTCTAGGTTAATAAAATCTGTTAATCAAAGAACTATTGCAAAAATCAAGTATAATCAATATTACTTCTGCTCAAAAGCTATAATAGAATTGGACCGAAATGGGTACAAAACAGGCAATTATATCTATACGTTCTATTCTATGCAAAGGCAAATATTTCAAAGAGATAAGATGTGTTACTTACAAATTACTTATGTTCCCAGATATCTCACTAATTCAGGCTTCTTGTCTTGCAGAACTAATCATTCCTTTAACATGGAAAGGAGTCGAAGAATAGTAAAAGATTTTTATATTTTATAGCCTCACTCGATACGTCAATTGGATCACGTAAAATATCGGACATTAATTGCATCTACATCATCAGACCTTAAATATATAATTGCAACAACATATTTAATAGTGTTTTAATAACATCCTTCTAATTGTTTATATCTATGCCTAATAAATATATATTAATCGAATAAGTTGCTTTACCAAAGAATAAAAGAATCTGAGGCTTACAAATCGGAGCATTACATAACAAACGTGCATCACATATATAATATTACATGTAACAAAAGATGGAGACCAAAAAGATCGTACATAAGTTGAATCCACAATGCGGTCATAGAGATACAGAAACAGCAAAAATTCCAAACAATAATTCCAAAAATTCAAAAAGGGGGGAGTGAAAATCCATCTCCTTGGTGATGATAAGGAACAAGTCTGCCTCATCCACTACAATATCCCAAACAGCCAGCGATTGGCACGCCAATGACAACGGATGGAACGAATTCCGTGGCAGAACTGTGCTAAGCCAGTGCTCCTACTCAGCTTTTGAAATGTCATACTGATAGTGCTAGGGCGGCATTCGTATCACGGCACTATTAAAGCACGGAGATATAGCACACGGGCTACACGGCCGTGGCAATGACACTATCAGCTCACCATAGTTACACGCGTGGTTGTGGCGTAGGCTGACATTTACTAATGGGGAAGCTGTTTCCATAAAAATTATAAGCAAGTATGAAAAATGACTAAACTGCGCAATTTATTTATTTTGATTCCAAAATAGATACACCGGCACAAAACAAAGATATAAGAACTCGATTTTATTATTTTCCATAAACTAGCTCGATAGGGCGATTTTTTCCATAAAGTCGATAATTACTTTGTCATAAAAATATATACACTTATTTTACATATATTTTCTTCAATTTATCGTTACAAATTCATGCAATTGAGGGTTACATTAAATACGATGAGAGCATGTTATTTCAAAAATTACACAAGGCGAAGTTAGAGACGCAACAGCATGAATTTTTATTTTATAAGTAATATTTTTTTTATAAATAATATTTTTAATCCATGATGGAGTGAAAGAAATATATACGACTCGGTCAATAACTATAAATATAGGAAAACGACTATCAAAATGTCTATCAATACTCATATGCTGAACATCTACTGACATCTAACGGTTTTAATTTGTATGAAAGCACAGGTTCCCCATTGCAAAATGTGATCCTGCGTCATTGCTGAGGAGATTCATGAATGGAGCGATGATACGCGTGCCACCATGGTGCTGGTGCTGCGCGATTCGCTTGTCTAGAACGTGCTGGTAACACGTTCTGGCATTTTAGTTAACGAATCCGGTCACAGATGACTACGAATCAGTTGACACTCCTCGGAAGTGGCAATATAGTGCCGGCATGGTGTCGCTACCATCTTGCCGTTTGTTATCTGGGATGCTTTTTAGTGCATTATTCGGAATTGAATTTGAACACATAGCTACTTAATCGCGAATTTGTATGTACATAATTATACATGACTGCATAAAAAGGATATCATATACTTTTATAATCAATGCGATATAAGAATATAAAACGAAGAACTATCCACTCCCATCAGGAGTGAAAACAATGTTTGGTACGCAAAGTTCATTGCAAAATATAATCAAGCAGTTAATATATCATATCACAGCACACAATAAATCACTGAATGTATAATGATATGAATAGTAAGAAAAACATATTTACCTGTTAGATGATTATAAATTCAAATTTAAAAGTCCAAGTCACATTTAATATATTATTGTTTAACAAGGTGATTTAATGATGTTTCAAATAGGCGTGCAGAACTAGCTCGTACTTCTGTCAATGTAATTTCATTCGAAGAATACAAAGAATAAGAGGAAATATTCTCCAATACATAACATATGTAAATCAACGGATGCAAGAGAGAACACTCGATCTCGGTGTAACGAGACCGGGCGCCATCATGAAGTAATCGTATAACGCCTGTTCCGAGATGGTGTAGAGAGGGAATGTGGAGGGTGAATAGCATAAAATAACAACAATGTAACTAAAGAGAAAGAGAAAGAAAATATGTGGACGCATTGCATTTATTAAGAGGAAATCCTACAAATATCAAACAACAGATTATATACCATACTGTAAGGGTAAGGTACAACGAAATAGACGATATCGTGAGAGAAACTAAAAAAATCGAGAAACTTAAAAAGAAAATAATTTAAATTGAGCGAATCAATATCACTGATCCCGGCAAGCTTAATGGAAAACGCATGACGATGAATCGGATAGAGTGTAAGATAGATGCTGGTCGCGGTTCGAGTGGCCCTGGGAATACTTTGCCCGCATCAGGGCAGCCAGTAGAATGGTGGAGGGCCTGTCCTCCTGTTGCTTGGATCTATAGAATTCACATTCTTTTGTAGAGTAGAAGCAGATAATTATAATAATTTTATGTTCTTTTCTTTGAAACGTTGAAATGAGATGCGACATCGCGCTGTATGAAGTATTAGAAATATGTTGCTTGGACACGTAGAGATCTGGAAACTGTGCAAGTAACTATAGGATTCACATCCTTCTAAAGTCTAGATGCAGACAAATGTAACATATTGCATAGAACATTGCAATTTACCATGAATCATTGAAATGAGTTGCGACATCGCGTTAAATGAAGCAATAGAACTCTATCGCTTCATTACGTAGACATCTGGAAACGCTATTCCCTAACAAGGAAGTGTCGCATTTACATTCACTTGAAGTGTCGACGAAGTATGCATAACACATCGCAATGAATGTTATAACTTATCGTGAAACATAGAAATAAGATGTGATATCGCGTTTTAAGAAGCATTAGAAATCCATTGCTTCGGAACGTAGACATCTGCAAACGCTATTTCCCAGCAAGTAAGTGTCGCATTTACATTCACTGGTAGCGTAGACGAGGTATACATAACACTTCGCAGTGAATATTATATATTATCATGAAACAGAGATGAGATGAGATATCGCGTTTTAAGTAGTATTAGAACTCTATTGCTTCGATACGTAGACATCTGGAAACGCTACTTTCTAGCAAGGATGTGTGGCATTTACATTGATTTGAAGTGTATACGAGGTATGCGTAACACTTCGCATTGAGTATTATTCTTATCGTGAAACATAGAAATGAGATGCGATATCGCGTTCCAAGAAGCATTAGAACTCTATTGCTTCGATGCGTAGACATCTGCAAACGCTATTTCCTAGCGAGGAAGTGTCGCATTTACATTCTTTTGAAGTGAATACGAGGTATACATGACACTTCGCAATGAATATTGTATCTTATCGCGTGACATAGAAATGAGATGCGATATCGTGTTTTAAGAAGAATTAGGACCCTGTTGCCTCGATGCGGAGACATCTGCAAACGCTATTTCCTATCATGGAAGTGTCGCATTTACATTCTTTTGAGCGGAATACGGGGTATACGTAACTCTCCACAATGAATATTATATCTTATTACGAAACACAGAAATGAGATGCGATATTGCGTTTTAAGAAGCACTGGAACTATATTGCTTCGATATGTAGACATCTGGAAACGTAATTTACTAGAAAGGAAGTGTCGGATTTACATTCATTTGAAGTGTAGACGAGGAAAACATAACACTTCGCAATGAACATTATATCTTATCATGAGACATAGCAATGACATGCGATATCGCGTTTTAAGAAGCATTAGAAGTCTACTTCGTCGATACGTAGACATCTGCAAACGGTACTTCCCAGCAAGGAAGTGTCGCATTTACATTCTTTTGAAGTGAATACGAGGTATACATGACACGTCGCAATGAATATTATATCTTATCATGAAACATAGAAGTGAGATGCGCTATCGCGTTTTAAGAAGCATTAGAACTGTATTGCTTCGATACGTAGAGATCTGCAAACGCTATTTCCTAGGAAGGAAGTGTCGCATTTACATTCTTCTGAAGTGAATACAAGGTATACATGGCTCTTCGCAATGAACATTATATCTTATCATGAAACATACAAATGAGATGCGATATCGCGTTTTAGGAAGCATTGAACTCAATTGCTACGATACGTAGAGATCTGCAAACGCTATTTCCTAGGAAGGAAGTGTCGCATTTACATTCTTTTGAAGTGAATACGAGGTATACATGGCTCTTCACAATGAACATTATATCTTATCATGAAACATAGAAATGAGATGCGATATCGCGTTTTAAGAAGCATTGAACTCAATTGCTACGATACGTAGAGATCTGCAGACGCTAAGTCCTAGCAAGGAAGTGTCGGATTTACATTCTTTTGAAGTGAATACAAGGTACATATGACACTTCGCATTGAATATTATATCTTATCATGAAACATAGAAATGAAATGCGATATCGCTTTTGAAGAAGCGTTAGAACTCTATTGCTTCCATACGTAGAGATCTGCAAACGCTATTTCCTAGCAAGGAAGTGTCGCATTTACATTCTTTTGAAGTGAATACGAGGTATACATAACACGTCGCAATGAATATTATATCTTATCATGAAACATAGAAATGAAATGCGATATCGCATTTTTAGAAGCATTAGAACTCCATTGCTACGATACGTAGACATCTCCAAACGCTATTTCCTAGCAAGGAAGTGTCGCATTTACATTCTTTTGAAGTGAATACGAGGAATACATGACACTTCGCAATGAATATTATATCTTATCATGAAACATAGAAATGAAATGCGGTATCGCAATATAAGAAGCATTAGAACTCAATTGCTTCGATGCGTAGACATCTGTAAACGCTATTTCCTAGGAAGGAGGTGTCGCATTTACATTCTTTTGAGCGGAATACGGGGTATACGTAACACTCCACAATGAATATTATATCTTATCATGGGACTTAGAAATGAGATGCGATATCGCGGTTTAAAAGGCATTAGAATTCTATTGCTACGATACGTAGACATCTGCAAATGCTGTTTAATAGCAAGGAAGTGTCGCATTTACATTCCTTTGTAGTGAGTATGAGGTATACATAACAATCCACAATGAATATTATATCTTATCACGAAACATAGAAATGAGATGCGATATCGCGATTTAAGTAGCATTAGAACTCTATTGCTATGATACGTAGACATCTGCAAACTCCATTTCCTAGGAAGGAAGTTTCGCATTTACATTCTTTTGAAGTGAATACGAGGTATACATGACACTTCGCAATGAATATTGTATCTTATCGCGTGACATAGAAATGAGATGCGATATCGTGTTTTAAGAAGAATTAGGACCCTGTTGCCTCGATGCGGAGACATCTGCAAACGCTATTTCCTATCATGGAAGTGTCGCATTTACATTCTTTTGAGCGGAATACGGGGTATACGTAACTCTCCACAATGAATATTATATCTTATTACGAAACACAGAAATGAGATGCGATATTGCGTTTTAAGAAGCACTGGAACTATATTGCTTCGATATGTAGACATCTGGAAACGTAATTTACTAGAAAGGAAGTGTCGGATTTACATTCATTTGAAGTGTAGACGAGGAAAACATAACACTTCGCAATGAACATTATATCTTATCATGAGACATAGCAATGACATGCGATATCGCGTTTTAAGAAGCATTAGAAGTCTACTTCGTCGATACGTAGACATCTGCAAACGGTACTTCCCAGCAAGGAAGTGTCGCATTTACATTCTTTTGAAGTGAATACGAGGTATACATGACACGTCGCAATGAATATTATATCTTATCATGAAACATAGAAGTGAGATGCGCTATCGCGTTTTAAGAAGCATTAGAACTGTATTGCTTCGATACGTAGAGATCTGCAAACGCTATTTCCTAGGAAGGAAGTGTCGCATTTACATTCTTCTGAAGTGAATACAAGGTATACATGGCTCTTCGCAATGAACATTATATCTTATCATGAAACATACAAATGAGATGCGATATCGCGTTTTAGGAAGCATTGAACTCAATTGCTACGATACGTAGAGATCTGCAAACGCTATTTCCTAGGAAGGAAGTGTCGCATTTACATTCTTTTGAAGTGAATACGAGGTATACATGACACGTCGCAATGAATATTATATCTTATCATGAAACATAGAAGTGAGATGCGCTATCGCGTTTTAAGAAGCATTAGAACTGTATTGCTTCGATACGTAGAGATCTGCAAACGCTATTTCCTAGGAAGGAAGTGTCGCATTTACATTCTTCTGAAGTGAATACAAGGTATACATGGCTCTTCGCAATGAACATTATATCTTATCATGAAACATAGAAATGAGATGCGATATCGCGTTTTAGGAAGCATTGAACTCAATTGCTACGATACGTAGAGATCTGCAAACGCTATTTCCTAGGA
Source organism: Xylocopa sonorina (assembly GCF_050948175.1). NCBI lineage: Eukaryota > Metazoa > Arthropoda > Insecta > Hymenoptera > Apidae > Xylocopa > Xylocopa sonorina. The sequence continues at coordinate 275,297 of NW_027490120.1, forward strand.
AGGAAGTGTCGCATTTACATTCTTTTGAAGTGAATACGAGGTATACATGGCTCTTCACAATGAACATTATATCTTATCATGAAACATAGAAATGAGATGCGATATCGCGTTTTAAGAAGCATTGAACTCAATTGCTACGATACGTAGAGATCTGCAGACGCTAAGTCCTAGCAAGGAAGTGTCGGATTTACATTCTTTTGAAGTGAATACAAGGTACATATGACAATTCGCATTGAATATTATATCTTATCATGAAACATAGAAATGAAATGCGATATCGCTTTTGAAGAAGCGTTAGAACTCTATTGCTTCCATACGTAGAGATCTGCAAACGCTATTTCCTAGCAAGGAAGTGTCGCATTTACATTCTTTTGAAGTGAATACGAGGTATACATGACACGTCGCAATGAATATTATATCTTATCATGAAACATAGAAATGAAATGCGATATCGCATTTTTAGAAGCATTAGAACTCCATTGCTACGATACGTAGACATCTCCAAACGCTATTTCCTAGCAAGGAAGTGTCGCATTTACATTCTTTTGAAGTGAATACGAGGAATACATGACACTTCGCAATGAATATTATATCTTATCATGAAACATAGAAATGAAATGCGGTATCGCAATATAAGAAGCATTAGAACTCAATTGCTTCGATGCGTAGACATCTGTAAACGCTATTTCCTAGGAAGGAGGTGTCGCATTTACATTCTTTTGAGCGGAATACGGGGTATACGTAACACTCCACAATGAATATTATATCTTATCATGGGACTTAGAAATGAGATGCGATATCGCGGTTTAAAAGGCATTAGAATTCTATTGCTACGATACGTAGACATCTGCAAATGCTGTTTAATAGCAAGGAAGTGTCGCATTTACATTCCTTTGTAGTGAGTATGAGGTATACATAACAATCCACAATGAATATTATATCTTATCACGAAACATAGAAATGAGATGCGATATCGCGATTTAAGTAGCATTAGAACTCTATTGCTATGATACGTAGACATCTGCAAACTCCATTTCCTAGGAAGGAAGTTTCGCATTTGAATTCACTTGAAGTGTAGAGGATGTATACATAACACTTCGCAATGAATATTACAACTTATCATGAAACATAGAAATGAGATGCGATATCGCCTTTTATGAAGCAATAGAACTCTATTGCCTCGATACGTAGAGATTTCGAAACGCGATTCCTTAGGAAGTATTTGGGGCCTTTACATTCCTTCGAAGCGTCGGTGAGATATATATAACGCGTTGCATTTAATATTACATGTTATCATGAGACATAGAAATGGGATGCTTTATCTCGTTTTATGAAGCTTAAGAATGCTATTCCTTCGATCCGTAGATATCTAGAAATTCTATCCCGTAGCAAGGATATGTGGGATTTACATTCCTTCGATGTGTTGACGAGATCCATACAAGGCGATGCATTGAATATTTCATCCTATCATGAGACACAGTAATGAGAACCGATATCGCGATTTATGAAGAATTAGATGTCTATTGCTTCGATACGTCGAGATCCAGAAACGCTAATCCGTTGGAAGGATGTGTGGGATTTATATTTTTGTAATGTGGTGACGAGTTATAATTAACGCGTTGCCTTGAATTACGTCTTATCATGAAACATAGAAGTGACATGCTATATCGTGTTTTACGAAGCATTAGAACACCTTTGCTTCGACATGTAAACATCTAGAAACGCTATTCCGTAGCATATAATTGTGAGATTTATATTCTTTTGAAGTGTAGACGAGATGTACAAAACGCGTTGCATTGGAGATTACATCTTATCATAAGATATAGAATTGATAAGCAATATCGCTTTCTATGAAGCATTTGAACTCCATTGCTCCGATATGTAGACATCTAGAAACGCTATTCCGTAGTAAGGAAGTGTGGCATTTACATTCTATTGAACTGTATACGTTACAGAGCCAGAGGATGACGTGTCTGCAACCAACAACACAATGCGAAGCTGCACGAGGACCACCAACCGGAAAATGCATGGCTGCAACAGAAGGTCGAAAAGCTCGTACCATGGTTCATGGTCGTAGTCATCAACAGTCGCACAACGGATGGCCACCGCGATCGTCCGCGATATCGATCGCGACCAGAAGCCAATCGAATGTAGAACGTTGAGCGTCACCTGTTCGAGTGCAAACTTCATTACAGACGACCTGGCAATGATGCTTGGACTTCCCACGAAAAATAACACGACAGCCAACCAAGCATTGAACCAAATACACGAGTTCGCGAATAAATTGCCTCAACGACGATCAAATCGCGGTTATTGGGCTTCGCGCGGAAGCTCACATTCTTTACGATACCGCGAATCGCTGGACCGATACCGGAAGAGCAAATCGATCGTGCGCAGATTCCGATTCCGGCAAACGTAAAACTAGCAGATCCAGAATTTCATCGACCAGCAAATGTGGTTATGTTAATCGGCACCGGTCCCTCCTTATCGTCCCTTAGCATCGGCCAGTACAAACTTTCTCCTCACAACGATCCTGAATTAATCCACCAAACGACACAATTTGAATGGATTATTGGGGGGAGCGTCTCCACATCGGCGTCGTGGAGGAAACATCAAACGTTCGTTATAACCCTGAATTTCGAACTTCAAAAATTCTGGGAGTTAGAAGAGGGTTCACACGTTCGACACCTATTTTCCGCGGAGCAGGAATGCGAGCAGCATTTTCATGACCACGTTAAACGGACACGAACCGGTCGTTACATTGTTGCACTGTCGTTCAATGAAAAGAAGATGCAGTTAGGCGAAACTCGGTCGCGCGCCTTCAACCGTCTTCTTTCGCTCGAACGAAAATTCATGAAAGATCCAGAGCTGAAACGAGAATATTCCGCCGTCATCGAGGAGTATCTCGAGATGGGACACATGAGCCAGGTAGAACCACGCGATTCGGATGTCTTCTAACACACCCACCACGTCGTCATCAAACTGTCCAGCTCAACAACGAAGGTTCGTGTCGTCCTCGATGGATCTGCAAGATCGAGCAGTGGACTGTCATTGAACGACACGCTTTTGGCAGGACCAACGATACAGGACGACATATTCGCTCTTCTCATAAGGTTCCGTCAACACACCTATGTCTTAACCAGAGACATCGAGAAGATGTATCGGCAGTTCCTCGTAAGACCGGAAGACCGTCGATACCAGCCGATATTATGACGAGATAACAACAGAAAGGTGAAAGCGTACGAGCTGAATACAGTCACGTTCGGACTATCTTTAGCACCTTTCCCCGCCATCAGGTGTATTCATCAGATAGCGGACGACGAAAAGGCGAATGCTCCTTTCGCATCGACCGTGCTCCAGGGAGATCTATACGTCGACGATTTCCTAACTGGCACAGATAATTACGAAGACGCTAGACATTTACGGGACCAGGTAATCAAGCTACTTAACCGCAGCAGCCTCCACATTCAACAATGGGTCTCGAACGAACCGAAACTTTTAGCAGGACTTCCGGAAGGCGAAATTCACCCAAAATATTTTGGAGAAGCCACCATGAAAACTCTCGGCGACCGAATCATCTATTTCGTGGATCCAAACATCGATACGAGGATCACCAAACGCACGATCTTATCCACCATAGCAAAAATATTCGACCCGTTAGGTTTACTGGCGCCAGTAATAATAATGGCAAAAATATTTATGCAACACCTTTGGAAACTGCAATTGGCCTGAGACGAATCGCTACCAACAATTCTCCATACAGAATGGTCCACGTACGTGAAGGAATTGCAGTTACATAACGAAAGTGTCATTCTTCGAGTGACACGTATGCCAATCGAAGGTGCGAAGAGTGGAATTACACAGGTTCTGCGACGCGAGCGAACGAGCATACGGATCGTGCATGTAAGTACGGTCAGTCGACAATCGCGAACGAATTAAAACGAGACTATTATGCACGAAATTTCGGTTCGTACTAGTAGAAGTTGTCAGCCTCGCACGTCTCGAACTTTGCGGTGCGGTGCTACTGACGTCATTATTTTCTAACGCCCGAGATAGTAATGCACGCCGATTCGACTGGATTAACTTCTGGACGGATTCCACGATAGTTTTAAATTGGCTGCAACGCGAACCAGCCACGCTAAGAACATTCGTGGCAAATAGAGTGGCCGAAATCCAAGCGAAGACCGATAGCGGCACGTCAGGTCAAACGACAATCCAGCGGACTTCATATAGAGAGGACAAACACCGGCGGAATTCTTGAAGCCCTCCATCTGGCGTCATGGACCATCGTGGTTTGCCGACAATAACAGGGATTAGCCGAAATATACGTTCAACCTTATTTCGGAAATACCCGATATTCGTGCCAATACATGCTTGGCAACGACCATCCGTAGCAACGAAATTCTCGGCCGCTCTTCAGACATGGCGAAATTAAGGACGATCGTCGCGTATTGTCTCCGATTTCGCAAAAATCATTGTAACGCAGGACTTCTAACCGTACGAGAGGTCCACGACGCTAATGATCGGATCTTGAGGCTCGTGCAGGCCTCCGTGTTCGAAAAGGAGATCCGAAATTTGAAGAACGGTACAGAGCTACATCCAAAGAGTAACGGGATCTCGCTGCAGCCATTCTTAGACGAAACGGGAATTCTACGGGTAGGCGGTCGACTACAAAACGCAAACATTCCCTTCGGACAGAAACATCCGATCCTGCCTCCAAGATCGCATCACATCACCGATCTGATCATTCGTCACACGCATTTAAAGGGACATCATTCGGGTATCAATACCACGCTGCCGACACTAAGGCAGAGGTATTGGCCCATTGATGGTAAGAAGTGCATCAGGTGCTTCCGCGTAAAACCACCGGCCGTGAATTACGTAATGGGTACTCTACCCGCGGCACGCGTATCCGAATGCCGATCTTTTTATAATTGCGGAACAGATTATTGCGGTCCTTTCTATATCAAGGAAAAACGCGAGTAAAAATCTATGTAGCCGTGTTTGTGTGCTTTGCAACGAGAGCGGTCCATCTTGAGGTCGTCAGTGACATGACTACCGAAGCGTTCATCGCGGCATTGAAACGCTCCATTGGTCGTAGGAGCATCTGTCGGTACATTTATTCCGACAACGGGACAAAATTTCGTTGGAGTGAATAACGAATTAAGCGCACTGTACCAAAAACTGCAAACGGACGATAAGGTAAGACACTTCCTCACGGGCAAGGAAATATCGTGGCATTTCATGGCATTTCACCAGCTCTTTCTCCAAATTTCGGCAGCCTTTGGGAGGCAGCTGTCAAATCGTTCAAACACCACGTCAAACGAGACGTCGGGGAAGAACTGTTTACGTTCGAACAGTTCAACACGTTCGCGATCGAAATCGAAGCGATCCTAAACTCCCGCCCGCTTACTCCATTATCATCCGATCCTAATGGTCCATCGGCCCTAACTCCGGCCCACTTCCTGATCGGCACGTCCTTAACGAGTTTCCCCGAGACTGATTTCAGCGATATTCCTCGTAACCGATTCTCACACTGGCAACACATCCAGAACGTCCAGCAGGACTTTTGAACCAGGTGGCACAAGGAGTATATCGACCGTCTGAACGAGCGAAAAAAATGGACCAAGGGCTACCACGAGATCAAGAAAGGATCCCTCGTAGTCTTAAGGGATGACTACCTCCCGCCTTTGCAGTGGCACCGTGGTCGGGTCGAAGAGGTGCACCCAGGTCCAGACAAGATCATCAGAGCGGTCACCGTACGGACCAGTCAGGGGGTCGACAAACGCAACGTCAAGCAGCTAGCGGAGCTGCCCACATTCGAGGCGACAGTGTGAACCATCGACGTCGCGGAGATATTCAGATCAATCCGATCTAGATTGATCGACACGGTCACTCCACGGGGGGAACATGTTCCGACCGACGGAACAAATAAAACGTGGGGTCTTCGAAGACTTCATTTATTATACGTTTGTGACGAAAAGGCTATTTTTGAGAATAAGACGATTTAAGTAATTTCGTAAATATATCTATTGCTGCGATATGTAGACATCTAGAAACGCTATTCCCTAGACACGAAGTGTGGGACTCACATTCTTTCGAAGTGTAGGCGAGATATACATAACGCGTTGCATTGAATATTACATCTTACCATGAGACCTAGAAACGAGATGCCATATCGTGTTTTATGAAGAATTAGAACTGTATTGCTCCGATACGTAGGCATATCGGAACGCTATTCCGTCGCAAGGAAGTGTGGGACTTACATTCGTTTGAAGTGTTGTCGGGAAATACATAAAGCATTGCATAGAATTTCATCTTATCATGAAACATAGAAATGGGATGTGATATCGCGTTTTATGTTGCATTGGAAATCTATTGCTCCGATACGTAGACATTTAGAAACGCGATTCCGTCGCAAGGAAGTGCTGTATTTAGATCCCTTTGAAGTGTACACGAGATGTACATAACGCGTTGCATTGAGTACTACACCTTATCATGAGACATTGATAAGAGATGTGATGTCGCGTTTTATGAAGCATTAGAATTCTATTGCTTCGATAGGCAAACATCAAGAGACGATATTCCGTAGCAAGGAAGTGTTGGATTTGGATTCATTTGAAGTGCTGACGAGATATACTTAGCACGAGGCATTGAATTACATCTTATCGTGACACATAGAAACGAGATACGATATCGCGTTTTATGAAGCATTAGAAGTCAATTGCTTCTATGCGTAGACATCTGTAAACGCTATTACATTGCAAGGATGTTTGGGATTTACATTCATTAGAAGTGTTGAAGAGATATACATGACGCGTTGCATTGAATTACATCTTATTATGTAACATAAAAATAAGATGCGATATCGCGTTTTATGAAGAATTAGAACTCTATTGCTTAGAAACGTAGACATCTAGAATCGCTATCCGGTAGCAAGGAATTGTGGGATTTACATTGTATTGAATTGTAAAGGAGATATACATAATCCGTAGAATGCTACGGTTATTCAATGGAATACGACATTCTATCATGAGACATAGAAATAAGATGTGATATCGTGTTTTACGAAGCATTAGAAGGTTATTGTTTCGAAGCGTATACATATAGAAACGCTATCTCGTAGCAAGGAAATGTGGGATCTACATTTCTTCGAAGTTTTGACGAGATAAACGAAACGCATTGCATTGATATTACGTCTTATCATGGAACATAGAAATGAGATGCTATATCGCGTTTTATGAAGCATTAGAACTCTATTGCTTCAACACGAAGACATCTAGAAGCGCTATTCCGTGTCAAGGAAGTGTGGGCTTTACATTCATTTGTAGTACTGACGAGATATACATATCGCGTTGCAATGATATTACATCTTACCATGAGACATAGAAATGAGATGCGATATCGCGTTTTATGAAGCATTAGAAATCTATTGCTTCGAAATGTAGACATCTAGAAGTGCTATTCCGAAACAAGGCAGTGTGGGATTTACATTCTTTTGAAGTGTAGACGAGATATACATAACGTGTTGCATTGAATTACATCTTATCATGAGACACAAGATGGACGAATACTGACTGCAAGACAAGAACGGTGACGCTGCAATATGGATAACCGGCGTTAATCGAAAATCTTTCACATATGGCACCTCATACCCCTCGACTGGAATCGTTCATGCAATGGTCGAAGGATCAAAAGCTATAAGCAGCCACTTCTCGCCGAACAGGAACGGAAAGAAATCGAAGAATATATAAACTAAATTGAGGTTAACATGGAAAAGGCAGAAAAAGCAAACAGAATAATGATCGCAGGTGACCTGAACGAAACATCGGTAATCTGAAGTAGTAAGAAGAACAACCACGGAGAGGAAAATATCATCAAACTGGCTCTAAGAAACAATCTAATAGCGATGAATCCGAAAGAAGACTATACATACTTTAAGAACCGAAGCAAATCAAAAATAGACATAATGTTGATAGGAGGTTGCATATATGCTAAGTTGCGTAAAGCAGAAGAGTTTGAGATATTTTCAGCGTCGGACTGTCAATACGTAATATATACCTTCCAAAGTACGAATTACAAGAATAACGAAGAGGGATTTGCAAGCCTCGATGGAAAGAAAGCGAACTGGGGCGATACAAGTAAATGATCGACTTATACAAAATATATATATAAGCGATCGCGTTTCATATTGACTGCGTACCAAAGCATTACAATTCTCATGCATCATAGATCGTGATAGCGCATTTCAATTCAACGTTTCAAAATAGGTAAGATGTAATATTCTATGCAATGCGTTACGTTTATCTGCTTCCACGCTTCAAAGGAATGTGAATTCTAAAGTTGCTTTCAATAGGTTAGCATTCCTAGATGTCTTCGTGTCGACGAAATAGAGATCTAATGCTTCATTCAACGCGACGTCGCAAATCATTTCAATGGTTTATGGTAAATTACAATGTTCTATGCAATATGTTATATTCATCTGCATCTAGACTTTAGGAGAATGTGAATCCTACACTTGCTTGCAACAGAATATCGTTTCCAGATCTTTACGTGCCCAAGAAACACATTTCTCATACTTCATGCAGCGCGATGTCCCATCCCATTTCAACGTTCCGAATTAAGTAAACTGTAATGTTCTATATATAGCATTACAATTATCTGCTTCTACATTTGAAAAGAATGTGATTCTATGGTTGTCCGTGTTGGATTATTTCACACGTCAACGGTGCAACAAAAGTGAATCTTGTGTTCGGAAATATAATCCAGTATATAAACTGTGGAATAGTTTTATCAGTTCGAGTAAGGTTCCCGAATGTTTATACCTAGAGGCCTGAAAGAATAACACGTGCAGACTTTGCGTCGTCAATTCTCTTTTGGTGGGGAGGATCCTAAATTTCCTATGCGAAATCCGCAAAATTAGTAGAGCTTTCAAAGCGTACGGACGTGCCTTCGAACTTTAGGTATAATGTTAAAGACTATAAAGAACTCTGGGCAGCTTTTCATTTATTATTACTACCAATAATTCAATATTAATGAACGTTTATTCTACCGACCCATGCAACGGACTGGCGCTTCATAGTGTCTGCGTGTCAAAGCATTGGAGTTCTATTGCTCCATCCAGTGCGATTGCGCAACTCATTCCAACGTTTCAAAGTATGCTGTAATCTTCTATGCATAGTATTATGTTTATCAGCTTTGGCGTTTTAAAAGGATGTGAATTCAACGCTACACGCAACAGAATGGCGCTTCATAGTATCTGCGTGTCAAAGCAGTAGAGTTCTAATGCTCCATGCAATGCGATGGCGCACCGAGTTTCAACGTATCAAAGTATACAAGCTGTAACCTTTCATGCATAGTATAATGCTTACCTGCTTCTACACCTAAAAAGAATGTGAATTCTACATATCCATGCAATGGGTATTCGCATGATAGTGTCTGTGTGTAAAAGCAGTGGAGTCCTAATGCTCTGTGTCATGCGCTAACGCATCATATTTCAACGTATCGAAGTAAGTAAGCTGTAGTTTCTATGCTCAGCATTATTATTGGCTGCTTCTACACTTCGAAAGGACGCGAACAGTAGTAACTACTAACGTAGTAACGTGGTGGAATGATATTATAAGTTGGGGACGTGGTTAGGCACTCTCTCCGGTTACACATCCGAACCATGTTTTTTGAAGATTTAAATCTGTAGAAACGTTAGGGCGACTCAAGCGCCGAGGAGCAGGTCGACTGGCGCTGGACGATAAAAAGTTGCATCGGCTAGTTGTAGATTTCTCGGAATCTCGATAGCCGAATGATTAATGAGTTTATCGGGAATGAATGATGGGATATTTGCGACTGTAAGAAAGGTCAGATCTCGTTCATAATCTCTGACCCTTGCTTTAAAGGTTGCCGTGGTGGAGTGTTTTGCTATTGTGTACATTGTGTTTAGAACAGCGGTGGGTACGGAGCAGCGTTTTCTTGGAATGCCGAGATTCGCGTAATTAAAAGGTGAATTTGTGTGGTTACGAGTAATTCATTCGTGACTGAATAGACGACAAACACGTTTTGATGTCCCCCTCACTTCCGTGCCTCAACATCCTGAAGTCATTCGGACATTGAAGATTCTTCGTTCGTTATCGGTTCTTGTTATTCGTGTGGAGTGATGGTTGGCGGTTTAAAAGTAGTCTGTTTCCAGGTGCTTTGCGTTTGGTGAAGTATTGTGTGGTATTGCTTGTTACGTATGCGACAGGGACCCCTGTGGTACAGGCTATATTTGTGTCCCTTGCGCAAGCAATTTACGCATAGTGAAGTCTTTTCGACAGCTGCCTTGCGGTCCAGGACTGAGAGCCCGTGAAATTCTTCACATGCCCAGATGCTGATTCCTCCGTGCCATACTGAACACTTTTGGGTTCCTATGATTGTCCTGTTTGTCCAGCTTTCGGTTTAATCGCCATTACAATGTCCTTGTGACAAGAACACCTGGTTTCACGTAGTACGTTGATTCGTGGAGCGTGAATGGTCCGATGGTTTTCCGTTGACTCGACTTGCGGTTGAACTTGCTTTTGCGTTCATCTCTAGTACACAGTTGGCTCGTTTCTCCAGAAACTCTAAAGGATCCATGTAAGGCGGCACCTTGTTGTCCTTTACCGTGAGTTTCCATTGGAACAATGTATTAGCATTTATCTTTGTTCGTATGATAGAAAGTAGAAGTGTTCCATTGCGAGATATTTTTTTGCGGAATTTTTTAGTGCGCGAAGTTGTTGGTTGATGGTGTCGACGATATTGCCTAATGTTTCTGCAGTGTCTCTTGGCAGTTTTGGGATGTGTTAGATTGTACCACAATATTTAAAGGCAGGCCGTTTTATACATTCGAATTTACCTTTCAATAACTCAATCGCGTCGGTGTAATTTGCATAGGTTGTGCTAACTATTCGATGCACACAGCGGCCGTTCCAGTTAATGTCGGCGGCAGGTATTGCAATTTTTGAACTGCAGTTAGGTTGTCCTTGCAATCGATGATCGATGAGAATACAACATATAATGATACTCAATTTTCGTATGTTCCATCGAATGTTGGAAGTTGCATTTCTGGTAATTTAATGGCATATGGGATGGTTGAGAAAGTGGCCGATGATTCGAACGTGTTTCGTCTCGTCTTCGGAAGTCTTCTCTTGATTAAGGATTCGGCACGAGTTATGCTAGAGAAGTAGTTGTTTTGAATTTTGTAGCGACGTGACGTTTCTCTTTCGTGTAATTCTTCGAAGTCAAATTGGATGTCAACGAATCTCTTCCATGTTTCAGTTAACGCGTAAAGGTGGGTTTTTGGTAAACGTATGTCCGGTTGTTCTGATCCTTTTGCATGTGTTTAGAAGTCGCAGTAGTGGAAGTGAAGGCAGTGGTGTGACCAAATATGATACCGGATTTACGCAGCAGGGAACTGAGAATAATTTCATAAGGATTGGACTGAGCTTGTTCGAGCGATCGTTTGTTGGGATCTGCCATTATGTCTGGATCCGCTGGGATGTCTGACTTGTTGCTGCTGAGAATCTCAATTTGTCCTGGAGCATTGGCCTGATCACAGGCTTGATTCTTCGGTCGCTGAGTGTTGATTGAATGACACTGCAGTTCAGGCACTCACATCACTGATTTTAACTGTTCGTTTTTATAACTCGCGGTCTGCTGGATTTTGAATCAGGCTCGAATGATCAAAATGCACGCGTTACGACGAGGCTCATTTTCGGTTGATAAACCAATGAAGGGCGTAAATTTTCGTCAAGAACCTTTTCGTCGCCGTTACAACGTGCACTCTAACACATGTTAGAGTAATAGGGAAGGAGGTAGATACAATTTGAATGGACGATTCCTTAACAAACAATTATATTTAAATGAAAATGCATTAACAAATATTTAGTGTTGTTCATGTTCTCTGACGTGTCTGAATCTGAATTCCTACTAAGTTCATCAGCCATGAAGTCCGACTCATTTAATGTGAATTCGTGTCGAGGAGTGATCAAGGGTGTCGCAATTTGATGAGACGTTATTGGTGGAAAAACTGTAAATTTGCTTCTTTCTAGGGAACTGGGAGGAGAGAAGAAGGCGCGAAGAGTGGGACCATGGTTTGTAGATCAGTTGCAACTGATGTGAGGAGCAGGAAATAAAACAATAAAACGGCCAGCTACATGGTATACACAATTTGAAGATTCACTACGAAGACTTGATTTTGAAATTTGTGATGAGACGACATCTTGTTGCTTTACAAGTTTATTTCTGCTGTGTTTAATAGGGATTTTGCAGGATTTGTGAAATGAGGGGTTTGGTAGCCAGATGTATCGTTGAGTGAATTATGACGAGTGTCCGAACAAGGATGAATGGCTTAAATATTATAGCATGAACCGCATGTTTGTCGCAAGACATAATGCATGCAACATTACGATACTACTGCTTTGACATGCAGATACTACGTATTGCCATTCGGTTGCATGAAATTGTAGAATTCGCATTATTTTGAAGTGTAGAAACAGATAAGCAATATGTTATGCAAGGAAGATTACAGCTTACTTACCCTCAAACGTTGAAGCGGTATGCTCCATCGTCTTGCATTGAGAATTAGACTACTATTGTTTTAACACGCAGATACTACGGAGCGTCATCCCCTTGCATGGAACTGTAGAATTCACAGACCTTTAAAGTGTAAAAGCTGATAAGCATGCTGCTATGCATATAGGAATACTGGTTCCTTACTTCGGAACGTTAATATAAGATGCGTCATCGCACTGCATGTAGCATTAGATCTTTACTGTTTTTAGTCCTGGACAATATAAAATCCTATCCCGTTGCAAATAACTGTAAAATTCACATTATTTTGCAGTCTAGATAAGGATAATGCGATTCATAGAACACTACAACTTACTTGCTTTAGAACGTCGAAAAACGTTTGGTCCTGAATTGCATATGACATTAGAATTATATTGCTTGGACGCGTAGACACTACGTAGCGCTATTCTGTTCCATGGAAATGTATAATTCACAATCGCTGGAAATGTAGAAGCAGATAAGCATAATGCTTTGCTTAGAAGTTTTAACTTACTTACTCTGAAAATTTGGAGTGAGATGCGCCTTTGAATTTCATGGAGTATTAGACCTCTTCTGTTTTGACAAGCAGACTCTGTGCAGCGCAAACCCGTTGTTTGCAGCCATGATTTCTATTGCCCTTCCAAGATTTTTTATCAAACAAGGTCTCTCAGGTCTTATCATGAATATAAGCTGTGAAACCGAAAATTCGTAAATACTTTATTTGTGGCTTATTATCAAGCATCATTTCAAATGGCGTTTTACTTTGTTTTAAAACCTTTGTTGGGCTTAAGTTTATTAAATACGTCGCAGCTAAAGCTGCTTCCCCCCAAAACACTTTATTTAAACTAGTACCACTTATCATCGTGCGTGTCTTTTCTGTTATGGTTCTGACCATTCTCTCAGAAACACCAATTGGGGGGTTCGTGGAACTGTTAGATGGTAACTAGTACCTTTTTCTACATAATAATCTTTCGTCTCACTTGACAGATATTTTCTGCCATTATCGCTACACAAGTGAACAATTCTTAAATTAAAATGAGCCCCGATTTTAGTTACAAAATCTTTAAATGCAGAAAATATTTCTGATTTATATGTAATCAGATATGTTACACGGTAAAGTGTATATTTGTCCACAAACAGGAGAAAATAATTCTTTCTGTTAATAGTTGAAGGAATAATAAAACCACATACATCTGAATAAATAATAAACAATTTCTGCAAAATTTCAGCAGCAGTCTTCGCATTATTTGCGAAGCTCAAAAAGCTCCTCCAATTTTCAGTTATTTTTTATTTTTGCTGGAATGGGGTCATCAATAATTATCCAATTCGCTTAACAGTGCACAAATTCTCAATTGTCACATACTGTAGCGATGACCATCAAATTGTTTAATGTTCCTCCTGGTTTTTAATTTAGTTTAATCACTTATTTATACTTCTGATATTACACTTATAATCACATAATCAGATACACGAAAGTTATCACTAAAGAGAATATCTACTAAAATGTTAATACTATTAAAATACGTAAACTGGGTCCATAACCTATTGAATTATGGGTAAATATAAATGAAATGCTGTCAAAAGTTCTTTATAGTCTGTAACATTATTCTTAAGGTTTGAAGGTACATCTTTACGTTTTAAAAAAGCTCTAATAATTGTGAGGACTCCGCATAGGAAACATAGGGTCCTCCTTCTTAAAGAAATAGACGACGCAAACTCTGAACGTGTTCTCTTTTCAGGCCACTAGGTATAAACAGTCATGTACCCTACTCAAACCGACAGAACTATTTCACAGTTTATATACTGGATTCTATTTCCTAACTCAAGATTCATTTTTGTTTCTCCGTTGACATGTGAAATAATCAAACAGCAGTATGCTGTTATGCATAACATCATGTTTATCAGCTTCTACGCTCCAGAAGAATGTGAATTCTACAGTTTCAAGCAACGGGATGGCGCTTCACAGTGTCTGCGTGTCAAATGAGGAGAGTCCTAATGCTCCATGCAATGCGATGGCACCTCTCATATCAAAGTCTCAAAGTAAGTAAGGTGTAATCGTGTATGCGTAGCATTATGCTTATCTGCTTTTACATTCCATAATAATGTGAGTTCTACAGTTTCATGTAACGGGATGGTGCTTCATAATGTCTGCGCGTCAATACTACTGTACTAATGTTCCATGCATTGCGATGGCTAATATCGTTTCAACGTTTCAATGTATGTCATTTTGTAATCTTTTATGCATGGCGTTATACATATCTGCTTCTAAAATTTTAGAGAATGTGAACTCTACGGCTCCATGCGACTCGATGGCGCACCATACTGTCAGCGTTTCAGAACAGTAGAGTTCGAATGCTCCATGCAATGCCATGTCGCATCATATTTCAACGATTCAAAGTGAGTAAGCTGCAATCTTCTATGAATAGCATTATGCTCATCTGCTTGTATACCTCAAAAGAATGTGAATCCGGCAGTTCCGTGCACGGTATGATACTTCGTAGAGTCTGCTTGTCAAAAGCAATGGAGTACTAAGGCTACATACAATGCGATGGCGCATCTCATTTCAACGTTTCGAAGAACGTAAGCTAGAATCTTCTATGCATAGCATTATGCTTATTTGCTGAAGCTCTTGAAAAGAATGTGAATTATACAGTTTCATGCAACAGGATGGCGGTTTAAAGTGCCTGTGTGTCAAAGGAATGGTGTTCTCTTTCTCCATGCAATGCGATGGTGCAAACCATTTCAACGACTCAAAGTAAGTTAGATATAACTTCGTACGCTTTGCGTTTCGTTGATCTGTTTCTACACTTCAAAAGAATGCAAATTCTACAGATAACTGCATCGGGGTGGCGTTTCATGGTGTCTATGTGTATAAGCAATAGAGTTCTAATGCTACATGCTGTGTGGCGGAGTGTCTCATTTCAACGTTCGAAAGCAAGAATGTTGTAATGTCCTATGTATCGCATTATCCTTAAGTACTTCTTCACTT
This sequence comes from Xylocopa sonorina, assembly GCF_050948175.1. Lineage (NCBI taxonomy): Eukaryota > Metazoa > Arthropoda > Insecta > Hymenoptera > Apidae > Xylocopa > Xylocopa sonorina. The sequence goes on from NW_027490120.1 coordinate 290,844, forward strand.
CAAACGAATGTAAATTCGAATGTTCCTTGCACCGGGCTGGGGTTTCATATTGTCTGCTTGTCAAAGCTGTAGTGATCTAATGCGCCACGCAATACGATGGTAAATCTAATTTCTACGTTTAGCACGTGGACGCCAGCGTGTATCACAGGTGGGTCACACGTGTCTATTTCGTGAGCCGGTGTGCATCACGATGAGTCGAACTTATATTTCACATAGTAGATAGTACCAAATAGGTTTATTTTTCAATTCCCAGCATTGTAAACAGACATTACAATTAATATTAATTATATAATTAATAGGAAATATTAATATTAAATTTAAAAAATAATATTAAATATTAATATTATATATAATTAATATTTAAAACATGACAAATCAATATTATAAACCTAACATAATTACTTAATTTTTATATGTAATTTTTGAAAACATGTTGGGTATAGTTCCGGTTGGCCCTTACATCGGCTACAACAGGTTTTTTCTTTTCTCGCCTTATTCGCGGCATACTGCCTACCATTTATCCTAGACATACGTTTATGACATTCTTTACATAGCTGTCTCGTATTTCTCGCGCGTCCCTGGAACGACCGCAGAAAATGTGTAAGTTTCTTAGGCACTGCTTCAGTTTCAGATGACGTATGTTCACCATGATGATCCACTGTACTGAGGAAATAGTCAATAATTTTTTTGCGGAGGTTTAATATTTTCATAACAATGATACTCCATTTTATATGTATATAAGAGGCATTGCCGAGAAAAGTCCCGCATACCAGTTCGATAAATATTGTTCTATACCATTTTACTGTTCCGCGTAATCAACTGTAATAAGAAGACATCTGATCAGATGGTCAATTCCCTTCTTAGCTTTGTTATAAAGGAACACTGTTTCCGGCTTTAACTTATTATTACTACACTGGACAATAACACATTTGTGGTTTTTAGAAGTGGCAAGAATGTATACCGGCCTCTTATCCGTCCACTTTAAAAATTTAAAGCCGCTCTGATTTTGAAAATACATAAAGCCACCCCGTTGCATTTTCCGTTTGGCCTGCAGCGGAAGAAATTTTGTATTAATTTTTACTGTACCATAAATAATTGTTATTTTTTGCAGAAGTTTCTCGGCTAAAGAGACACAAGTATATAAGCTATTTGCGTATAATACGCGACTTTCAAATAATAATTCACCCTCCAGCGTTATAACTACAGCATGCGCATGCGATTTCGCTATTCTGGTTGCATTGTTTCCGGCGTAAATAAGAATGTTATGTGTGTATCCTTCCAGAAGGCACAGTTTGTAAAGTTTTATACCATATTTATGCCGCTTTTCTGGGAAATATTGGCAAAAACTGTGGCGTCCTCGCCATGAAACCATGATTTCGTCGATTACAATATTTTTACCGGGCTTAACACGTTGAGTGCTACGTCACTTTCCGTTGACTTTCCGAGTGAACTTTCCGTTCAGGCGGCATCAGTCCCCAGGGACTGACAATCGACTTTTCGTTTGGACAACGTGGATTCTAGAGACTGACAGCGAACTTCTTGTTTTATCGTAAAGTTTGATTGTAAAGGGTTAAACTATTAATGACAATTAAAAAATTGATACTAATATTTAATGAAGTCTATTAAAACTTTTTAAGCAGAGATGTGGCTGTGATTTGCACATATTACACTATGTAGTAACTTTCTTCGTTATTTTCCTCGCTAACTGGCGTCCGAACATTTTTGTGTTTGTGTTGTAGCATTCAACATAATGTTCTCGTACTTCATGCGCTTTTCCTTCCTTCTTATGAAATTTGTGAATTCGTCTACTTGTATCGACCCTAATTGGGGTTTCTTCATGTAAATGTCGTGTGAGAGTATTTACCAATTGGTTTCGGAATGTTGTAATTGACATCTTTCTTCCTGTTACATTTTGGAACATATGTAATGCATTCACGACGGCAATATTCAAAAGAAGGTCGAATGCCAGTTTTCTATACCATTTTAATGACCTTCTAAGTGGACTACTGTAAGCACCCGCTTGATCAAACAGATCAATCGCTGTTTTACCTTTATTATAATTAATAATAATTTTTGGTTTGCAGGATACCCCTGCTCTTGTTATTACGAATTTCATTTCGTCAGAATCCTTGATCGAAAGAACTAAAACATCCCTTTTGCCTTTCCATTTCATGATTGTAATCCCTCTACTGTTTTCTTGAGCAATGACTCCTCCGCGTCGCAGTTTGGCTGTCACAACTTTACTTGGATTGCCTCTTCGATTTGGTTGAAAAGTACCAACCAAATGCGTATTTTTTGTTATGAGTTTGTTTGCTAAATCCACACTCGTATAATAATTATCCGTGTATAAAGTATAGCCTTTGTGAAACACATTTTCACATAAATTCATGACAACATTTGTGGGTGCTGTATTTTTTTTATCCAATGATTGGCCGGTGTAAATGCAGAGATTACATGTGTAATGATTATCACAGTACAATTTAAGTATTTTTATCCCATATCTATGCTTTTTTGGTTTCACGTACTGTCTAAATATGATCCGTCCACGGAATGGTATTACCGTCTCGTCAATGCATAATACTTCAACGGGATCATAATATTTTTTTAAATTTATATTTAATTCTTTTATTAAAAATTCAACCTTTGAGAGACGGTTGGAAGCATCCACTTTTGTATTGTCGGCAAAATGCAACATTCTCAACCGAATTTGAAATATGTCTCTACTCATAATTTTCCGCGGGAATGTTTGAATAAACAATGGATCCTTAGACCAATACAGATGCAAAGATGGGAGCTTTACCTATCTCACCCATAAAACCACTCCAAAAAACCTCTTTATTTCATCCTTACCTGTTGGCACCTATTTTTCAACACGTTTGGAAGCGATTGTTCTTTGTGTCGCATAAATATTTGTTCGTTCGCTTATATGTTGAAATAGTTTATACGTCACATAAAGGCCGTAAAAATCTTCCACTGTGCTGCAATTTTGCATTTTTTCATGAGCGAGTTTGGCACCATGGGGACTTGAAAAAGGTATAATGTTTGGCTGGTTGCCTCGCGGATCAAACCAATCATTTGGATCACATGTTTCAGTATTCCCTAGTGAACTACTAGATGAACTGTCACTATCTGAAAATGGTAGTGGTATTACACGCTGACATTTGCGTGGTACAAATAGCTCACTCGACGAGACACTATTTGTTCGTCCTCTCAACATTTTTAGTTGATGGATACCAAAACTTTTTCAAAATAGTCACTATAAAACTGAATTCTCTCTGCTGCAATAGGTCTTTATTCTCCCGTGGCTTTTTTTCAGAATGACTCTCCCCTTGTATTTGGTCTTTCGCCTCTCTGGCATTCCGCATCCCATTATGTTATGCTTATACATTGTAAAAAAAATGCATTGCTTATATCATTTCGACAGGCCAAACGAAACAGATACAGTGTATCAAAGTTATCGTTCGTTTATACCCATCAGTCAAGTGTTCGGCTTCAAGTGCTCACGCGCTGTCGCTTGAGCGAGAAGTATAGCAAGATCGGCGTAGCACTCAACGCGTTAACAGTATTTTCGAAAGTGTAGACAATTGCGTTCACAATAATTCTAAGTTTATACTAACGGTCGTCAGTTCTAGCCGTGGAAATGATGGTGAAATGAAAATATTTAAGTATCGATATAAACCGAGAGTTCTAATGCTTCATGCAACGCGAGAGCCCACCTCATTTCAGCGTTTCAAGGTAAGTTATTTGTAATGTTCTATGCATTGCATTATACTTAACTGCTACTAAGTGTAACGTCGTGCGTAGCGCCTGCCACTCATTCCACACATGAGCCTTTTCGCACTTCGGTCATCAATCCCTGGACTCAGGCAACCTGCCGCGCTCGCCTACAGCACCGGCAACCGGCAGCTTTTAGGCACGCACACCTGCACGCGCTCACACGCACCAAGCACTGTTGTGTTACTCGAACCGACCGGTATACATGGCTCGTTCACACCAGGCATTGCTGTTTCAATCTCACCGATGAGCACTACTGTCTCACTACCTCTAACGAGTGTATATATGCCTATAAAAGACGAACAAGTAACTCGCACAAGTAACTTCGTTCTACTAAAAGGCGGAGTCGCAGCCCATCACCTCAATGGGGACTCATCCAATTCAGGGAGCCGACTTTACCAGAACCTGTATTCTACTTTTAAACGTCTAACATGCATATATATACTACATCCGGACTAATGTATTGCTGCATATAAGAATTTATAAATCAATGTTACACACGTTAAGAATGCAAGACACGAACAGCACACACGTAATTGTAAGTTCATGCTATACTACTTTATTATACTATTTTATAAGTTAAACGCGAAAGACGCGCCGATAGTCCCACCACGAGACGCGAGTTCCCACTCGCTGGACCGCATGCACCTCGCAACGATCCGTTAATCTCCCACACGCTGGACCACATGCTTTCATGCTTTTCAAGTAAATATTTCAAATTCGTATAAATATTAATACATATTCTATATTTTAGTTAATTCTAAATATAATATCTCCTTAAGATACTCCATTACATCTAAAATCCTATCTAATTTCATATCATTTCATGATGTTTTAATTAAATATTTGAAATTGGTTTATATAATTACACTTATCATATATTTTAGTTACTTGAAAATAGATAATCCCCTCTAAATAAAAATAAATATCTATATATTATATAAGTCGATCATATATTTTCTTGGCCTTAGTTCGCTTTCTTTCCATCGAGGCTTGCAAATCCCTCTTCGTTATTCTTGTAATTCGTACTTTGGAAGGTATATATTACGTATTGACAGTCCGACGCTGAAAATATCTCAATCTCTTCTACTTTACGCAACGTTCAGGTCACCCGCGATTATTATTCTGTTTGATTTCTCTCCCTTTTCTATGTTATCCTCAGTTTGGTTTATATATTCTTCGATTTGTTTCCGTTCCTGTTCGGCGAGAAGTGGCTGCTTATAGCTTTTGTTCCTTCGACCATTGCATGAACGATTCCAGTCGAGGAGTATGAGGTGCCATATGTGAAAGATTTTCGATTAACGCCGGTTATCCATATCGCAGCGTCACCGTTCTTGTCTTGCAGTCAGTATTCGTCCATCTTGTGTGCTTCCAATATTATTACCAGGTCTGTCCCTTGAATCATTCGCATTTGCTGCATATCTCGCGTCGTTTGGCATCTGTTCAGATCGTTTTGTAGGACTTTCAGTTCCATATTCGTTTCTCGTTCTTTTCTATCAACGCTTTTCTGTAGGCCGGAGTTCCAATGCAGCACAAAACGCGATGTCGCATCTCATTGCTTATGTATATCTCGTCAACACTTCAAAAGAATGAAAAGCCCACACTTCCTTGCTACAGAATATTGTTTCTAGATATCTACTTATCGAAGTAATAGTGGTCTAACGCTTCATATAACGCGATGCCGCATCTCATTTCTGTGTCTCATGATAAGATGTAATTACGTATATCCCGTCAGCACTTCACAAGAATGTTATTCCCATACTTCCTTGCCACGCGATAGCGTATCTAAATGTCTACGCATCGAAGCAATAGAGATCTAATTTTCCATAGAAAGCAATATTGCACCTCATTTCTATGTTCCATGATAAAATGCCATATCAATGCAACGCGTTATGCATATCTCGTAAGCACCGCAAAAGAATGTAAAGCCCACACTTCCTTGCAACGGATCAGCGTTTCTAGATGTCTACATATCGAAGAAATGGAGTTCTATTAATTCGTAAAACGCGATATCGCATTTCATTTCTATGTTTCATGATAAGATATAATATTCATTGCGAAGTGTCATGTATACCTCGTATTCACTTCAAAGGAATGTAAACGCGACACTTCCTTGCAAGGAAATAGCGTTTGCAGATGTCTACTTTTCGAAGCAATAGTGTTCTAATGCTTCTTAAATCGCGATATCGCACCTCATTTCTATGTTTCGTGATAATGTATAATATTCATTGTGCTGTGTTATGTATAACTCGTATTCACTTCAAAAGAATATAAACGCGAAACTTCCTTGCTAGGACATAACGTTCCCAGATATCTACGTATCGTAGCAGTAGAGTTCTAACGCTTTTCAAAACGCGATATCGCTTCTCGGTTCTATGTTGCATGATAAAATATAATATTCATTGCTAAGTGTTATGTGTACCTCGGCCGACACTTCAAAGGAATGTAAATGCGACACTTCTGTGATAGGAAATGCGTTTCCAGATGACTACGTATCAATTACAATAGAATTCTAATGCTTCTTAGAACGGGTTGTCGCATCTCATTTCTGTGTTTCATGATAAGTTATAAAATTCATTGCGAAGTGTTTCACATACCCCGTCTACACTTCAAAAGAATCTAAATGCCATACTTCATTGCTAGGAAATGCGTTTCTAGATGTCAACCTTTCGAAGCAGTAGAGTTCTAATGCTTCTTGAAACGCGATATCGAATCGCAGTTCTATGTTTCATGATAAGATATAATATTCATTGCGAAGTGTTATATATACCTCGCATACACTTTAAAAGAATGTAAATTCCACACTTCCTTGCTAGAAAATAGCGTTTCTAAATGTCTAATTATCGAAGCAATAGAACTCTAAAGCTTCTTAAAACGCGATGTCGCATCACAATTCTATGTTTCATGACATGATATATTATTCTTTGCGATGCGTTATGTATACCTCGTCTGCACATCAAAAGAATGTAAATGCCACATTTCGTTGCTAGGATATAGCGTTTGCAGATGTCTACGTATCGAAGCAATAGAGTTGTAATGCTTCTTAAAACGCGATATCGCATTTCAATTCTATGTTTCACGATAAGATATGATATTCATTGCGAAGTGTTATGTATACCTCGTCTACACTTCTAAAGAATGTACATGCCAAACTTCCCTACAAGGAAATGCGTTTCCAGATGTCTACGTATCGAAGGAATGAAGTTCTCATGCTTCAAAAAACGCGATATAGCTTCTCATTTGTGTGTTTCATGATAAGATATAATATTCATTGCAAAGTGTTAAGTATATCTTGTCTACAATTCAAAAGAATGTGAGTGCCACACTTCCCTGCTAGGAAATAGCGTTTCCAGATGTCTACGTAACGAAGCAATAGAGCTCTAATGCGTCTTAAAACGCGATATCGAATCACATTCCTATGTTTCATGATAAGAAATAATATTCATTGGGAAATGTTACGCATAACTCGACTACACTTCAAAAGAATGTAAATTCCACACTCCCTTCCTAGGATATAGCGTTTCCAGATGTCTGCGTATCGAAGCAATAGAGTTCCAATGCTACTCAAAACACGATATCGCATCTCTTTTCTATGCTTCATGATAAAATACAATATTCATTGCGAAGTGTTATGTGTACCTCGCCTACACTTCAAAGGAATGTAAATGTCGCACTTCCTTGTTAGGAAAAGCGATTCCAGATGTCCACGTATCGAAGCAATAGAATGCTAATGCTTCTTAAAACGCGACATCGCATCTCATATCTATGTTTCATGTTAGGATATAATATCAATCGCGAAGTGTAATGTATACCTCGCTTACACTTCAAATGAATGTAAATGCGACACTTTCTTGCTAGGAAATATCGTTTCCAGATATGTACGTATCGTGGCAATAGAGTGCTAATGCTTATTAAAACGCGATATCGCATCTCATTTCTATGATTCATGATCAGATATAATATTCATTGTTCAGTGTTATGTATACCTCGCATACACTTCAAATGAAATTAAATGCGACACTTCCTTGCTAGTAAATAGCGTTTGCAGATGTCTACTTTCCGAAGCAATAGAGTTCTAATGCTACTTAAAACGTGATATCCCATCTCATTTCTATGATTTACGATTAGATATAATATTCATTGCGAAATGTTATGTATTCCTCGTCTACACTTCAAATGAATGTAAATGCGGCACTTCCTTGCTAGGAAATAGCGTTGGCAGATGTCTACGTATCGAAGCAATAGAGTTCTAATGCTTCTTAAAATGTGATATCGCATCTCATTTATATGTTTCATGATAACATATAATATTAATTGGCAAGTGTTTTGTATACCTCGTCTGCAGTTCAAAAGAATGTAAATGCCACACTTCCTTGCGAGGAAATACCGTTTTCCAGATGTCAACGTGTCGGAGTAATAGAGTTGTAATGCTTCATATAACGCTATATCGCATCTCATTTCTATGTTTCATGATATGATATAATTCTCATTGCGAAGTGTTATGTATACCTCGTCTACACATCAAAAGAATGTAAATATCGCACTTCATTGCTAGGAAATAGCGTTACCAGGTGTCTGCTAATCGAAGCAATAGAGTTGTAATGCTTCTTAGAACGCGATATCGCATCTCAGTTCTATGTTTCATGATAAGATATAATATTTATTGCGAAGTGTTAAGAATACCTCATCTGCACTTCAAAGTGTTGTAAATGCCACTCTTCCTTGTATACCTCGTCTGCACTTCAACTGATTGTAAATGCCACACTTCCTTGCTAGGAATTGCGTTTCGTGATGTCTACGTATCGAAGCAATAGAGTTCTAATGCGTCTTAAAACGCGATATCGCATCTCATTCCTGTGTTTCATGGTAAGATGTAATATTAATTGCGAAGTGCTACGTATACCTCGTCTGCAGTTCAAAAGAATGTAAATGCCACACTTCTTTGCTAGGAAATGTGCTTCCAGATATCTACGTATCGAAGCAATATAGTTCTAATGCTTCTTGAAACGCGATATCGCATGTCATTTCTATGTTGCATGATAAGATATAATATTCATTGCGAAGTGTTGTGCATACCTCGTCTACACTTCAAAAGAATGTAAATGCCACACTTCCTTGCTAGGAAATAGCGTTTTCTGATGTCTACGTATCGAAGCAATATAGTTCTAGTGCCTCTTAATACGCCATATTGCATTTCATTTCTGTGTTTCATGATAAGATATTATATAATATTTATTGTGAAGTGTTATGTATTCTTCGTCTACACTTCAAATGAATGTAAATGCTACACTTCCTTTCTCGGAAATAGCGTTTGCAGATGTCTACGTATCGAAGCAATAGAGTTCTAATGCTTCTTAAAACGCGATATCGCATCTCATTTCTATGTGTCTCGATAAGATGTAATATTCAATACAACGCGTTATGTATATCTCGTCTACACATCAAAAGAATACAAATCCCACACTTCCTTGTATTTACACAAGGCGAAGTTAGGGACGTAACAGCATGAATTTGTATTTTGTAAGTAATATTGTTCTTATAAATTATATTTGTAGTTTATGACGGGTTGAAAGAAATATATACGACTCTCTCGATAACTGTACATATACTACAACGACTATCAGAATATATATCAATACTCATATGTTGTACATCTACTGACATCTAACGGTTCTAATTTGTATGAAAGCAGAGGTTCCCCATTACCAAATGTGACCCTACGTCATTGCTGAAAAGATTCGTGAATGGAGCGATGACACGCGTGTCACGATAGTGCTGGTGCTGCGTGATTCACGCAGCGTGTTATGCTTGTTTAGAAAGTGCTGGTAACACGTTCTGACATTTTAGCTAACGAATCCGGCCATAGATGGCTACGGATCAGCTGACACTCCTCGGAAGTGGCAATATAGTGCCGGTATGGTGTCGCCGCCATCTTGTCCTTTGTTATCTGGGATGCTTTTTAGAGCATTATTCGGAATTGAATTTCAACATATAGCTACTTAGTCGCGAATTTGTATGTACATAATTATACGTGACTGCATAAATACAATATTATATACTTTTATAACCAATGCGATATAAGAATATAAAACGAAGGATTATCCACTCTTATAAGGAGTAAAAGCAATGTTTGGTATGCAAGGTTCGTTGTAAAATATAATCAAGCAGTTAATGTATCAAATCACAGCACATAATAAATCACTGAAAGTATAATGATATGAATAGTAAGAAAAACATATTTATTTGTTAGCTGTTTATAAATTCAAATTTAAAAGTCCAATTCACATTTAATATATTATTGTTTAACCAGGTGGTTTAATGTTGTTTCAAATAGGCTTGGAAAACTAGCTGGTACTTCTGCCAATGTAATTTCATTTCTGCTGGATACAGTAAAAACATATTTGCAATCTGAGCAAGGTTTCGTTAGATCTGGTGGATTTTCGAAATTTTAGAAACAAATGATGGCAGTAGTAGTTGGTTCAGCGCCAGGTGATAAACATGTACAACAAGCAAATCAACGTAAACGGATTTAAAATGTTCAAGATTATATAAATTAGACTGTTACACTTTTATAATCCATGTAGCGTTCCTGTTCTTTGTAACTTACAAGGAGTCTTAAGAATGTAACGCAATGTAAAGAAGTTTGGAAACAAAGAAAGCAGGCCTTAATCTCAGATAAAGGAACATTGGATCTGTTGTGTATCGTGGTTACCGGCGTGCTGTGTTAAGGGATATGTCATTCGGTTTTAAATTTCTAAACGAGAACAATTCAAATAAATCTGGAGTCGACACATTGGAAGAAAAATTCTTCCAGTGAAAGATACTGTATGCAGTGCAAGAGCAGCTTCACATCTCCTTAATATTCTACAGAAAATCTTATGCTATTTTACTCGATTTACAAGAATCGAAACAATGAAACATATTATGTGATATTTCTGCAACTGCTACCATATCCACACGTGCGCGCGCTCATACGGAAACGCGACCATACGAAATCCATCAAGATTAAAGATACTGTGTATGTATTGGAGGATGCGTACAATAAGAAAGGACTATTACATGGATAAATTGTAGAATTCCATTTGTATTTGATAATTAGATTAGAAACATTTATATGCTTTTATCGGAAATTTAAATACACCAAAATTGCAGCACGCAGGTGTGTATATATCACTTTGCGATCTCATTTTATTTTGGCAGTTATACTTATATATAAGCATCCATTCAGGCATAAAGCTTGATAATCTATCAACTAGAAAATAATTATAAAACATTAGACTTTTTCCAGGTATTGGTCTATTTTATCGTTTTCGGAACTTGTGAAGTATCTAGAACTATAACAACAAAGTACTTTATATCTTTGCTCATTGTTTGAAAAAAAAAAATATGAATAACTATGTTCATTTTATTATAAATGTATGAGTAAAGATCAATCTACGTAATTAAATATTTTCAAACGTAATTTGTTTAATTTTTATCATTTAATGTTACGAAATATATTAGAAAAATATATAAAAATATATTTTACTTTAGTTTTTTTAATATTTAAAATATTTTATATTATCATATTAAACCTTTACAAAAAATAACAAAATTTTTATAAGTAGGAATGATTTTTCCTTAATTAGTTAATGTGTCGGTTTCTTTTAAGAAGACGGTATTCAATTTTTCAAAGTAAGTTTCGACTTTAAATTGACCATTAATATCTCTTATTTCATTGCTTCTCGTAGATCGCCGCTAATTTTCAACTTCTCCATCACAACTTTGCCGATGCAAGTATTAATTCTCCGAAAGATATATAATATTACATTCCTAGTAAACTTATTTTGCATGTCTAATTAATTTGAACGTAAAAGATATTATTATAATTTTGTACCTAGTGGTTGACTAGGTTCTCCTCTTCCTGCCGCACCTTTTTACCATTTTTAAGATCCAAGAACCGTGTACCGGCTTCGTCACCTTTAAAATTTACGAAATTTACATATTGTAAATTTTTGCAAATGTAATATTAATTAACTTCTGAATTATGGTTGCTTGGGCAATAAATTAGACTGATCTATGACGTGCTGTAATGTACGAAGACTAATAAATTTCTTTTAACATAATGAACAATAGATAATATTTGAGCTTACAGTTTTGTTAACGAACAGCCCATCACCTCAATGGGGACTCCTCCAATTCAGGGATCCGACTTTACCAGAACCTGTATTCTACTTTTAAGCCTTTTACATACATATATGTACTATATCCGGACTAATGTATTGCTGCATATGAGAATTCATAAATCCAAGTTACACACATTAAGCCGCATGCTCCTCGCAACGATCCGTTAATTTTTAGGGATGATTCTCGATGATGGACAGAGAATGATGCTCGATCGTGGAGAGATAGAATGATACGAGAGAAGAGAGACGATCGTATGGTATCTTGATGAGAGGCAACGACGACTGGCGCGTTTTGCAATTCCATTAATTACCAGAACAATGACATCGAGTCGATTACAGCGCGCGCTATCAATGCACGGGCGTAACGCGATACTTGGCCGTTACTTCACTTCCGGTTGCACAATTCGAGGACGACGCGTCGCTTCCTGCCGGCAGGAAATTGCGTTCAGCCTCGAGCAGCCTCTTGAACGAGTTTCTCTCTCGTATGAAATCTTAAATGGAATTCCAACTGCGAGGGTGGTCTCCTGTGACCGTAAGCAAACGCGAGCTTGTCGTTACCACCCCTGCGAATGCACGGAAACCACGCGTCAGAAACCGAAAAGCTAATCGACGTGAATTCTGGGTGCAAACCAGAACGAACGTGGAACAGGGTCCTTGCGGTCGGTCGAAGACACCGGATCCCGGATTGTACGCGACCGGTGAACGCGATCCGTCCCCGGAAGACAATAATTCATCGTCATTGAAAGGGTTCCGGTGCGCCCGCATGTGTTGACCATCGGTCTATCGATTGTCAGCGGCTGGCTCACGCACCGCTGGCGGATACATCATAATTTGCCGGCGAATGTTTACCAATGCTTTGGGAAACGCGCGGTTTTCGCACGTGACGAGGCCCAGATGCTCCTCCGTCGAGGAAAAGGAGTGGCTGCGGACTGTCATTAGCCGACGGACAACGGGCACCCCGCGGAGGGCCTGGACGCGACCCTGCGTTCTCTGCGAACCCGTGCACGGGTGCATCCTGGTGTCCATTGACTTGGACGACGATAGTTTCTGTTTCGTGAATGAAACGAACGAATCGTTCGACGAATTCTCCCGCGATAATGTAATTTACATGGTGCAGAAGGGGTAGTTTGGTAGTTCGATCGGAGGTTCGTCGAGGGTGGTCAGCGGTGGAAGAAGCAGTTTAAGGACAATTCACGCGTGTGTTTACGCGTTCTTGCCTGTAATTGATTTATGTTCTACGATTGCAAACGATTAGATGTCCTGTCAGATGAATAGGAAGTTGATAGATGTTGATGAATGACGGATCACGGATCTTTTCTCAATGAATGCCTCGTGTTGAACGACGATGCGTTTGTTAATACGTAAAAGGGGTAATTTTCGGTTTCGTCGGTTTGTTTTTCACCTACCGAGTTACCGCGGAGGATCGCTCAAATTGGTATCGGACAGGCGTGATGGGCTCTGAATAGGAGTGTTGAGAATAATTAGAGCTCTTTCCCAGTCGCGGCGCAGGCCGATTCCTATAACCATTAGAGCTACGTGAAAGGGTTGTAAAATCGTGCGGTGTAGCAACGATAATCGTCCACGGATACGGCCCGCGTTAATTGACTCAAACGTTCGTCGTTTCACCCCCCACGGCGCGGGTTGAACGAAACGAACCCTTGAATTGTCCTGTGGGATCCCTCGCAATTAATAACGCGACTGAAACGACGAAGAGCAATCGAATCCCCACTTTACAACCGACCTATAATCTAACCACTGAACCTCCCGTTCTCCAAAAGAAAACTTCCGTCTTATCCACTTCAACCTCTCGTCAAGTCGCTGCCGCTTACCTTGCTGGTTGCTCTTCCTGGTGGTCTTCTTCTCCTTCATCCACGGGTACTCTGGCACGTTGACGGACGGATCTGCGACCCCGTGAGGGTCCATCATCGCGTGGTAGCCAGGATGGTGGGAACCAGGGCTGATGGATCCTCCGGTTCCCGGGGAATGCTGGAGGGCAGCGTCGCCTGCTAGTTGCGGCAACGCGGTCATGAACTCCGCCATGGAGGGCTGGCTGTTGATGAAGCCGGTCTCCGCGGAGCCGCATGTTGGGTCCATGGCTGGATGACGGGTCCCGTGCGGGGGCAGCCCGGCCGGGGCACCTGCCCCCGCGGCCACCGTGGCCAGCCAGAAGCCACCCCTTCCGTCGTTCGCCAGGACGGGTGTCGTCGGCCTCGTCTTCACGCTCGCGACCTCCTTGCCCGCGTGGACCAACGCCTCGAGGTGCCTTCCGGCTAGCTGCGACGGGGCTTCGCGGTTTTCTACCTGGTGCGACAGAGGTTGTTGCTTGCCGCGCATGGGACGATGAACGCCCTCGTTCTCGTCGCTCGTTCACGGTTGAGTCACGATCTGGTTGCGCGTGTCGTAGGTGGTAGTCAGAGTTTGGAAGCCAGCGTCATCGAGAGGGGGGTGTAGAACGCGAGAAGCAGATCTCACAGAAATTGAAAAGGATCGCGTGTCGCACCGCGTGTCGGGTGCGCACCGCGAGTCATAGTCGCGGGGTCACTCTCGAGGGAAAACGGTAGTAGCAGCAGCGGTGCACCAGCGACCGACAGCTGGACCCACTTGAGCGTATTCACCGGGTCATCTCTACGCAGTTCACTGGAGCGAAGCACGAGCGCGCACAGAAAAACACAGAGGCCCAGGGGCTACCACCGTACCACAGACGAGTCCCGCGGCCGGGCCACAACGCGGAAGCACTTTCACAGAGATCGGTGGATCGATGGACGGTCGCGCGAGATCGGCACGAGAGAGTGGCGCGCACCGGGATCGCGTACGCCGCGGCTACCAGGAGCGTTCCGATCGGCCGGAACCCAGGCAGGCAGGCTGGCTAGGCAGGCGAGCCAGCGATCGCGATGTACACTTGCCGAGTGATGTGGCAGAGGAGGAGGAGAAAGAGATGGAGGTGGAGGTGGTACGAGAAGGGCGACGTCGGAGAGGCGAGCTAACTGGGAAGAGAAACAGAGACAAGAAGAGCGAGAGAGAAAGAGAGAGACAGAGAGAGAGAGAGAGAGAGAGAGATAGAAAAAGACGGCGATGTGGGAAAGGGGACGAGGATCCAGCTCGATGGTGGCGGAAGCACTGGGTGCACCACGGCCGAGGGAAGGAGAAGGGGACGAGGAGGAGGAAGAGGAGGAAGAGGAGGTCGGCAGAAGACGAAGAAGAGAGAGACTCTCGAGCGGTGACTTCCACTCGAGCACTCCGGCACCCTGACGAATTCCACGCCGCGGTCTTTTTCGCTTCTCCAGTGTTCCCGGTGGCGTGTCTCTGTTGTTACTGCTATCTCGTTTCCTCCGTGGCGGTAGTGGGGCCCCGGCCCCGGCGGCGGCGTCGGGGTTCGCGTCACTCCGCGCTTCGGCGTCGCGGTTGCCTCTCGCCCTCTCCCTCTCTCTCTCTCTCTTCCTCTTCCTCGATGTGCGTGCCACTAGGAGAGTCACGTGACCAGCCGCTAGTAGAACGAGTCGACCAATGGGGCGGCGGTATCGCGGCGGCCGAGGCACAGCCCTCCGGCGTCGTAGGCGGGCTGGACGTTTCGCGTCCGTCTGAGGGCACGGTGAACCGGCAGGGTACGAAGCTGCGAGGACGAGCGGACCCGTCCGCTCTGCGCTCTCTGCTGGGCCGCGACGCGGCGCGCCACCAGTGCGCCCAGCAGACTCTCTCCTCCTGTACGGCTCGCCCCACGAGCACGAGGCCGACTTGGGCGGTCATGGATTCCGGCGCAACTGTGGGCGGGACGCGCGAGCGCGCCGCTTCCGACGACACGCCACGTGGAGGGGAAGTTCTCACGTGCTCGGCCACGCGGTTCCACTTCCCGCGGGAGGAACGCTCCCAGAGAAGGTAAAGATCTCTCGTTCTTGGATGGATGGGCATGGATGGTTCGATTGTGGTTGGTGAAGGGTTTCACTTGGACATTTTGTTCTGCTCTTCCTTCGGTGCTTTATCGTTCGCTTGGTGAAAACGAAGGGAAATCGCGATTCTCTTATGGGAGACAGATCTCGTTGTATCGTATTCTGTTTGTCGAGTTGTAAATTTTACGGGGGTAGTAAATACTGCAGCGGGTTCGGGGATGAAACATTGGATGCGAGGTAGTCGCAACGGTTTCCGGGTGCTGGATGCGCCGGCTGGTGTTACGACGACTTGCCATGGGGCAGTTTTGATGACAGATTACCCTGATCCGCTTTGTGGAGAAGCTCTCATTTAGACAGCCGGTTTGATCGAAAACTTTCCGACCGCTTTTACCACCGGGCAAAAAATTCGCATCGCTACCCTCCTTTTGCGCGGTACACCCTGAAACATAGACGAATCGCGTGCGTGTTCCTCTTTTCTTCTTTTGATGTATTTAAGATGCAGTAGAACAGTGAGCTTTTCGCTGGGCAGGTTCGATACGTATTGCACATCATTCAGGGGTGAGAACGGGATCTTTTGTTGCAGGAAATCGATAGAAAAAAAAACTGATGGATGGACAGTTGCATGGGGAATGAAATTTCGTTTTGGTTCGGTCTTGTGAAATCAATTTTCATCGTACGTTATTAATATATTTCATATCCGAGCAAGCGAGTGAAAAAATCCTTCTCAGTGTAGACACGCGATTCCGTGCACTATCGACTCGTAGCGTAGAGTTAGAATCGAAAATTTTCGAGAGGACAAATACGATAGAAAGAGAGAGACAGATTGAGAGAGAGAGAGAGAGAGAGAGAGAGAGAGAGAGAGAGAGAGGATGGGAAGGGCGACAGGCGAGTGGCAAACGCGAACGAGGGCGCGGATGGCTCCGAGTGGAGAACGGGTGCGAGAGAGCGCGAGAGGGAGGAGGCGAGCTACCGCCACATCTGCCGCCAGATTTAACTATACATTACAGACACATGATATGTCAAAGTCCTATACTTCATATCGACTCCGCTATTTATTAAAAATTTCATCGCGCGCGCGCCACCGTGCCGCCCCGCTTCAACCCCCTTCTTTCAGCCGCGCCGCGGAGGAACATAGGAAAGATGCTCGAAATATACGAACGAAAAGTTTCTCGACGGAGGAATATGGCTGGAGATGCAAAGGGGTGGTGGATACTCGAGTCCTCTCGAGGACTCCGCAGATTTTTCTTCTTTCGATCGATAGAATTGGAATTTCCATTCTCCGCGTTGCTTTGGATGAATTGTTTCTAAGAGTGGAATGAAGTGAACGAGGTAACTTTGTCGCTGTGATTCTAATTATTAGATTAGAAACTGGAGTCAATAACTTCTTCGCAATACACTTTCTTCCTTAAGCTTGCAAGCAGACTTTTTCGTCTCTCGAATATAAGCTTCTCGAGCAATAAAAAATAACCACGAATATTGTTCATTGCTCTCGCGTTCTTCCTCAGAGGTTTCATCGACATCGTCCCGGTTCTTCTTCTCGGATCGAGGAAATTCCCCGTCCTTTTTTGCGGCAGCGCCGCGTGCTCGAATCCACGAACGTTCACGCTTATCTTATCTCGGGCAAGCTTAATACTAGAAAAATGGGAGATTCCAGCCGAGGCCCCTTTTTACGATACTGGAATTTCTGTATGTCAGTTCTCTCCGTTTCCTCCGGCTGCCACCGATTGCGAAATGAAGTTTTATATTAAGCTTCGACTTTCTTCCCTCTCTTTCTTCCACCCCTCGCCACCGCTTCTGCTCGTCCACCCCGTTTTCTCAGCTCCGCGCGAACTCCGTCCCACCGTCCCTCGCTTTCTTTTTCTCGACGCCTTCCACCTCGCCTCTCGCACCCCCTTATATATTTACGTACCGATAGATCGTTATGTCGGCGTTTGCATATATATTGACATCGCCACCCCTTCCACGAAGATGCGGCTAATATATAGGCTACCGAGCGCCACGAAGAAAGTCGCGTATACTCCGTCTTAGCACCCTCTTTCAATATGCTTTTAGGTCGCCAGATCCTCGACAGATTTCGTCTTCGTTTCGTTCATCTTGCGATTAATACTCACGCAAGGTTACAAATTTTGTCTACTGGAAAGGGTTGAATGGTCGAAAATCGGTAATCAATTATCTACGATGTCTTTACGAGCCATCGCAACCGGAAACGGGAACTTCGTTTCGTCTTACCCGAGAGCATGGTCCCAGAAAGCAGCACACCCTACGTTGGTCGCATCCGCCATTAAAAATAAACCGTCTCTCGTCGCCATTTTAGCATGGGGCTCGATCTGTCAATCACCGGACCACCGAAACGAGCCCTCCCCGCAAGGGTGGCTTTTGTCCTTCGTTCACGAAACACGACTCCCTGCAGACCCTTCGAATTTTTTCCTTCCTCTCGTCCGAAGCGAAGGCGAACTCGTTAGAGACTCCAAATAAAGTCACTCCTTTCCCACCCTCTCGAGCGATGCTCGCACTTTACACAGTTCGACGATTATTATCGAAACAGAACGATCTTCTCGACAGTCGTACACGTTGCGTTACACATTTTTCTGTCGCTACACGGAGTTTCTGAAGCGCGCGAGACGCAAATTCCCTCGAGAGGGTACGCGGCAGACAGCAGCAGGCGTCAGGTCACGCGAAATCTCCTCGAAGGGTGGCGGCGAGTGGAAACTGCGGCGAAACTCGGCCAGAAACGTCTCGGCTGTGCCCGTATCAGCCCCGGGCCGGATATAAGCAAATTAAACATGCATAATTAAAACGAAATAGCGACGTTCCTTCCGTCGCGCGGCGGCACGGCACGGAGGACCTAAGGCGAGGTTGGTCCTCGTAGCAACATCTAGCCGCTATGAAGTATAAAGAGGCATGCGATATCATCCGCAGTGAATGCTTAATTAAAACCTCAGACTCCGGTGCCGGAGCTTCCCCCTAGTCGCTCGCTAATCGCAAGAACTGCCACTCCCGTTCAACCAGGGGCCCTGCTCTGTCTTTCTGCACCGACCGTCCTCGTTCATCCGCCACGCGGCTTCCTCTCCGTCCCGCCGCACCCTCCGTCGATTCGGTGCACGCGCTTAGAAAATATTTTAGACGATGTTTTGTCCTGCGAACGACTTGTCTCGATAGAAATCGCGCGTCTGGAAGTACTGTTTTAACTATTTAAACGTATTGGTATTGGTTCCTAGACGGGTATCCTTGTTAATTGTTTCTACCAACCTCTGAAACGAGAACGAACGATTCACAGTACTAATAAGATGGTGGATCTTCATATAAGTTTATTTTTTCTTAAGCTCATCCGTTCATTTGATTTTAATTCCACGAGAATTCAACTTATTTCGTAGTCTCGTACACATTTTCAAGCGCGCTAGATCAATGACGGATCCATCGACGGATCCAGCGAGTGTTATCGTTCCTCGTTCCGTGGGATCCCTCTCAGGGGTGGCTGCTAGAAAAGAGAGGGATCTCCCCGCGAGAACGCCGCCCTGGAACAAATCTACCCGGGAGGTATACAGGGCAGGTCTAGGGTCCGACACTTGGCGCAAATTGCCCCAGTAAGTGTAGTGCATTAATCTTTGGTTTGGTTTGCTCTCGGCCACCGCGTGCGTTGCACAAATTACCTCTTTAACGAAAGGTTACCTATTCCTCTGGCCCGGAGGATCGACCACAGGAGGAAAGATCGAGTGGCCCCCAGGGGGCGGCGGGGTGGGCGCGGGCGAGCCTCACGGTGGATAAGGCCACGTCCGTTGCCTTTCCCCGCTCCGTGACGTCCACGAGGCGGTCCGAGTGACAAATAGATGTACGCGGCGACCGCACGATTTACTCCTTGCGAAGGGATAAAAGCTTCCTGACAAAATCCTGCTGTGACAGCGGATCCAGCCGTTACGGCCGTGTTGCTTCTCTCCCGCGACTAATCGTCCCACAAAAAAACCCTGCGACTCGAACTCCCACCCGGGGCTAAAAACCACTATGACTTTCCGCCGTGAGTTTTAACCGGCGATGCTGTCCCTTTTTGCGGGTGCGCGCGAACGGAACGCCGTCGAGAGTTTCATTGTTTCGTGGAACGAAACATTTTTCTACCAGCTACCCATTTTAATAAAGTTCCGACGCGGTCGAGATTATGAGCTTTGATCTGAAATTTTTGCGTGCAAGACGAAGCCGGTTCGACGAAGTAACAACGATGGCACGGCGCGACCGCTCGATTAACGGGAACGTTTTCCATTTTCTAAATAAGTCTCACAGGGCTGGTTCGTGCGGGGCGATAAGTTCGAGACGGCTCTCTCTCTCTCTCTCTCTCTCTCTCTCTCTCTCTCTCTTCCTCTCTTTCTCTCTCTCTCGAGCTAGCACGGAGCTGCGGCGAAGGACCGGGTGCCTTCTTCCGGCACTCAAGCCGGCTGTATCTCGCCCGGCTCACCCTTCCACGCGGCCCCACTCTCATTATTCCAAGGAAATTAAATATGTCACCTGATTCTTAAAGTTAATTGAACTTCGGCCGCGTCTCGAATCGGCTCGGTCGACTTCTAATTCATTAGGATAATGTATTTGGGGCCCGCGTTTTGGCCGATCCGCCCACACTTCCGTAAGGGATGTATAGTTAAACGTAACCGGAGGATCTGCTGCGAAAGTAGCGTGCTTGCTCGAGTCTTAAAAATCGTGGTAGTAGCTTAGAATTATTCATAAACGATGCTTCTGATAATGTAATACATAAGAGCAGCGCAGAGAAGAAACTTTCATCCCCTAATTTTGATAAATGGAGCGTTTGGAATCGAGTGAATGTAAAAGCAAAATTGTCAAATTCTCTTACGAACTCAGCAACGTAGAATCGTGCAGAAAAAACACGAACAACCTTCGAAGCTATCCAGTGGCCAAACGTTGGAACGATACTCTGCTCCACCGTCCATATCGCGACTAGACTACCTACGAATCTATTCTGCCGCTGCGCCAAAAAAGAAGGAAAAAGAAAAAAAGGGAGGAAACCATCCAAACGAGCAAAAGAAGAGTGGCAGAGAACGAGCTCGATCGAAATAAATCCGAGGCACGTATCGTTGAACCCGCGGAGCGTCTGTATTTTAAAACAACCAAAAGAGGAGAGCGCGGTCGCGGGACTCGGGGTCCATTTAAATCTGTTGAATGGCTCGAAGGAGCAGAACAACGTTCTCTTTCAGCGCGGGGATCCGGCAACAAAGGCGGAGGTTTTACTTTTAAATTTAGTACACGCCCGGATTTCCATCCCCCGCCTACCCTCCTCGTTCTGTTTCCTCGCGACTGGTCGGTAAGTAAAATAGGGATTTAGACGCTGCTCGGGTTTATTGCTCGAGTCTGGTCTCCGGTGGTTACGATAAATCACCGTTCGGTAAATCGCCCGCAATGATCCGGACGTGAATCAGGATCAGCCTGGCGAGTGTTTCTAACCGGCAGATTAACGAATTAAGGAGGCGCCAAAGGGGTTCTCGACGCGATACCCTCTTACTTCTTTCTCTCATAATAATTAAAAATTCTCGCGATAAAAAGAAAACGATTGAAAGAAAAGACGTGAACGCGATGATGAAGCAAGTGGGTGAATATTAAGACTAAATATCGAAAGAACCATAACAACTCGAAGGTTTGTCACTCCGTGGAAACGTAGCTCCAGCTGGAACGATCCGTTTATGATTATAAATGTACATCCGACGCGGTGACCGGCGCGCGAGGAATTATTCAAAATTACCGGGGCCAGGCGAGAGTCGGAAGCGGCAATTTGGCCGCGTAGAAGCGCGCGAGGGTGTGCAGAGCGCGCGGCCCGCGCTGCTTTCCTCGCCCCCGTCCTCGCTCCTCAGCGGCAACAAAAGACCGGTTAATTATGATTCTTTTATGATTCGATTTAACCGATCCCCAGAGCCGCGGCTGGGATATCGCGCGCACAATGTACGCCCGGGGAATTAACGGACTATTAGCCCCGGAACAATGCCGCCTTTTTCTTCGCCCGGCCGTGCGGCCGTCTTTCGACGACAATGGGATCGATGTAACGCCCGCGGCACGCTGGAAAACCGGCGCGATTGTAGCGAACGGACTTTAACCGGCTAATTTGCCGGCTTGCTATCGTCCGTTTCGCCAATGGAACCGCGTAGAGGAGGAAAAAACGTAACTGCGAGCAGGGCTTCCCGTCGAGGGTCGCCGCGGGGATGATCGGGGCCGTAGATTGTTTTAAGGCGCTCCCGCGAAAGGGTTGTAATGAATTGAAATGGACGAGGGTGTATAATATTCCGCAGATTTCCGACGCTGCTTTTTACTCGACTACTTTGCGTCGATAAGGAGAGGAAAATGGTAGCTAAATGGAATTGCTTGCTGACCTATCTCGAGAAATTTTTTTATTTTGTATATACAGATACATGGTCCATATGAAATGTTACTTATAGGGATTGAATTGATTATTTTTTGTTAAAGAAATCAAGTTCAGTTAACTGGTTAACTAGTAATTATAGCTATGCCACTTTCAACGGTCTGCGGCGAATCACGAAACGACCATTCTCTGGTCGTGGAAACATACCCGTAAAAGGACATGCATGCTCGTAAAATGTCCGTTTCCTCCAAGAGCGGACCGCGCGAAATTAATCTCAGGAACGAGAACGGGGTCTCGAGCGTGCTCTCGGGAGAAGAGACGCGGAAGCCGCGAGTGTAGCCCGGGCAAAAAGCCGACCTCTGACCGCGAAGCACCTGCCGGAGCCATAAAGGGCAATAATATTTTTATAATTGAAATTAATTGCAAGTTGACCGCGCGCTGCCATGCGACCCGCGATAAAACCAGAATCCCGGGACAACTGGTCCCCTGAACCAACGCTAGAATCTTAAAATCCCCCGCGAATGCTCGCACTCTTCTTGGTAGCTTCTGTCGATCTCGTCTAATAATTTAAACAAATCGATCAACGAACGCTATCTCTATTGTTTACAGCTGGACGAACGACGCAGGACACAAAACGCTAGCTCATCAACCGAGGCCAGCTCGACGAGGCTCGATCCTCCACCTTCCATCGCTAACCAATGATCCAACGATATTACATCACGAAGGAAAAAAGCGGCGAGGGGAATGCCGTACCACCGGGATGGTGAAACAATTCACCGTGGGCCCTCCCACGTCCAGCGAGGAGGAATCATCATCTACGCGGAGCGGTCCAAGGAGCGTAGGTAAGAGGCGAGCGACAACACGCGAAGGAGAGGCTCGCACCCAATCATCAAAGTCGCATTTTCAGTGTAATGGGTGTGTTTAGCCGGTGGTGTACGGCTTGGAAAGGGACGATGGTAGAGGAACGATCGAGTCCGGGATATATACACGGTGCTTGCGAGTCTCGATCGTGATCGGGGCCTCAGCGCCACCAATAATCATCCGGTACGGCCGCAATTACGGGCCCGGGGCGTCCAATCGTACGGCTCTCTTCCACCACGACAACGTCGCTACCTCCGTCTTTGTCCCGCCGTTTTGGTCTTCCTCGTTTCGCGGCCACTCTATTATTAGGCTGTATTATCGTAATGCGGCGACCGTCATGTCCGGGGTCCAGCGAAATGGCCGCCGTAATAGGGACAGACGCCAGATATCCGCCGCGTTTTCCTCGCAGCGTCCTCCTCGCGCGATCAACGTGGGATCGGGAGGTGTTTCGTTGAAGTTTCTTGAGAAGAAAACTTCGTTCAGTCTCTTGGTGGTTCGCTCGCTCGACGAGAGGTTGGTTCGATAGATTTCTTCGAATGACTATTACGCTACGTTCGCCAGTGATTCAAGGCCGATACGAATAACGCTGAACGAGGAGGACTCGATTTTCGACGTTAACTTTAAGATTCCCATGATCGAATACCATAAGCTGGGTGCCATAAAAAACGAACACCAGTCTGCGTTCGACGGTGGCATCTAGATCTCCCAATAAATGGTCGCGAAGAAGTTGAAAGGGACTCCGCGCGGGATCCTTCCGCGCTTTTCAATATGGAATCGCGCGATAAACGCTCCCCAGGCAAACACGGGAGACGTATCTACGCCGGTAGATAGGGGGAAGTTTATAACTTGGCTACGAGCAACAGCGAAACAAATCGCGCGACTGGATCTCGCGAGACATCCGGTTTCCTTGGTCGACACCCTCTCCTGCTCCCTTTTGATGCTCGTCAAACGGTAGGCCATTGAATTTATGCGTTCTAGAAAGGTGGCCCGCCATATTTTTACATTCGAACGCGAAGAAAATGCTATTCGTTAGTAATACAAGATTCGCAGTGCTTCGAAATTCTGTCTGTCGCTCGTCGAAAGGTTAAATAAGGGAGAAAAAGTGGAAGGACAAGCTGAGAATCGAGGGGGTGGCCACCCGTCTGTCACGCGGTGGTAGCGCAGAGAAGCGAACGCCTGGGCAGAGGAACGTGGCCCCTCGGCGAAAGCGTGGGTGGGTTCGGGGGGTGAGTATCGAGGGCGCTAATGTTCCTCGGGCAGGAAACGCCGTCTCCATCCTGCACCCTCTATCTCTCCGCTCGCTCGCTTATTTTTATTCGTCTTTATCTGAGACTTGAGTCGGTTCCTCTCCATTTCCTCTCGAGGAGTTCTTCCTCCTCCTCTGCGCCTCTTCTTCGCCTTCCCTCCGCCGCCCTCCATCATCCCCCCAGCCGGCTGCTCTTTCTGCGCGCCGCTTCTCCGGTTGTCCCCTCCGGGTACCGATGCGGTGACAACAACATGCAAACATTCTGGTATTTGCAATTCGAATGCCGCGAAACGGGGACGGGAAACCGCCGCGGAGAAGCCTCCAGCCGGTCCTCCACGCCCGCGAGAACCCGTACCTCCACCCACCCCCTCGGAGGCGCGCCATCCGAGCTATTCTATTAGCCCGCCAGGAGAGATAACTTCCACTTTGCCCGTGCGAGAGCTCTCCTCGCGAGAAACGTATCGTTTCTCAACGGCCATGCCCGTCAGCGATCTCTCTGTTATCGTCCTCGTTGCTTCAGGTTTGCTGGATTTCGTCCTCTCCTTCTTCGGATGGTCGCCCTTTATATTTCAACTTTTGCTGTTCGACTTGGTATCGTACGTGTAAAGCCGGGACGGACATCAGCATTACGTTTAATGAAAGAATGTAGATGGTTCGAGAGAGTTCGAAATTTTTTTTCAACCCTTCAGACTCGTCGCCGTTGGTACGAGTTAAGTGCGCGCCGGGATCGTGATGATACGTGCTCCCGGCCGGTTTATAACCTGGTGATTATACAATCAAGGGGCAGATGCGCGCATTAAAAATTCGCAGTCGTTCAGCGACCAAACTCGTGATTATAACGTCGATACGAGAATAGCCTTTGGCCAGAAAAATGAAGACAACTGCCCTGATGGGAATCGTCCGTTGTAGAACCGCGTCGAGAGCATCCCAAACCTGCGCGAATCGACTGGTTCAACTTAGGTTCTTGTGATGAGCGGTTTCGAGCAGATGCTGGTCTCACGATCGAGATCTGAAACCAGTGTAGCATCTTTCGTTTTCGTGTATCGATAGAATTATTCGTAATACACAACAATTTCCTAAATAAAAATTGTGCAGGACGTTCGTTTAAATATTTGTCTACGCTGCACGTGGTATTAAGGGAATCGAGTAAATTCGAGGATGAAAGGCTAGATATACGATCGATATAAAGTCGAGCTGTCAACGGTGGTTCGCTGGTTATCTCGAATCGCGAGCCAGTCGCGTCCCTGATATCTCCCTTTCGGGATCACGCGTGTAACGCACACATCGCTACGTCGGGGTGGTTCGTTGGTCGCTATATAATTACGCGGCTATCGTCCCGAGGCCGTCATCGAGGACCAACCAACGCGCACTCGATCACGAGATAGCGATAATAACAAGGTCCGCGGAGCAACGTTCCTGCCGTTCAACGAACGACGAGGGGGATGTCTTTGAGTCGCTCGACCTCGATCGAATGAAACTTGAAAAAACTGCTTTTCTTCGAAAGGGGTTGGCCACGACGAACTACCTCGTCGAAGCAGAGGAGCAATTCCAGCAACGGATAAGTAGAAAACCGTGTTACCCTTAAAGCATCCAGCGAATTGACCAAAAATTCGATAATCGCCAACTTGGCGGGTAAATTGATCGGGCCACCCCCCGCGTGGGTTCGTGCGGGGCGGTCGAGGGCGCGAAACTTTTTACCCCCGTTTCGAAGTTGAAACAAAGAGCACTCGCGTGACCAGAAGGCGTGCCACGTGATACGCTAGGCGAATCGCCGGGGCGACCAATCGGCTTCCAGAGGCAACCCCGATACGAACCGTACACCTCGTCCAGGTTTGATGTTTCCAGTCACGTGACCCACGACTCGATATCAATTCGTGACGCTAAGTGCGCGTTCGCGTGCACGCGCTTCCTTTCTCGCGGTGGAGCTTTAAGGACACCGCTTCCGACTCGCCTTTCCACTCCTTTCTGGCCACCCTGCCCCGCATCACCTTCGCCCGCGTCGAGATCCTCGAACACGTCGCCCGCCGTGGCGTTAACGATCGCGCCTAATCGCGGAAACCGACGAATTCCCGTCTGATTTCACCTGGATAGCGAAATGGGTGTCACCCTGGTCCCCCCACGTTTTTTTTAATGTCGTTCGTTTTCGTCGATGCTTTCAATTTGATACGAGCGAGATAGTTGCGACGGTTCGCACGATGATGATCGTTAATTCGATTTGGAATTAATAACATTTCGGTTGGTTGTTTAGGTGGATTGAAAATGCTCGGTTCGTTGAAGGGAAATTAAAAAATTTTCGTTAAATTCGAGCATCGAATCTATTCTACGCCTCGTCGAGGACAAAACGAGCCATCGACGGTGCGTTATTCGCGGGGCGCAGCGTTCCGAAAAACCAGCACCGACGGAGAGTTTCCACGTTTTTATCGCGCGACGGGATATCGATTCGTACGCGTTTCTTTCACCGCGCCGGGCCGCTGTCCGTTTCCCGTGGACAATCGCGATCGGGTCGCGAGATAAATCGCGCATGATCATCTATAAGAGGTTACGCTTTCGATAGTGTCAACAGGAACAAGTTGTTAGCAGTTAGTAGTTGTGGGCAGACATCGCGCCGTCAGGCCCACCCCGGGATTCCGGAGCGTTCGTGATGGATGATCGCAGATATGCTGAAAAATGGTGATGGATGAAATCTCGCCGGCTATAAACATTGACGGAATCTGTTACGCGGATTGTAATATGTTATCCCGCTGGGCGTCTTAATAAAACGGACGTTTCGCGGCCGGTCCGCCCGCCTGATTCTGTCTTGTGCCCGCTGCGGACGATTCATTTAAAACCGATTTGTTAACGTTTCTTCCTCTCCCTCCGTGTGTTTGTCTTCGGCGCGCGAATCGTTATAATCGGTGGGCTTTGAATCTCGATCGCGCACGCATCGCGATGGACGAACCGGGGGATGCAGCGGGTCAGAGATCCACGTACAGGATCCACGTCGGATGACTGATGTCGAGAAAGAGTTTCACCTCGAAAGCTCGTAACCCTCCTCGACCTTTCTTCCAGGTTTCGCAAGCTCCTCCGTGCTCGTCGCGTTTCATAAATCATCGAAACGGCGTTCAAAGCGTAAAATTAAATCGCAACGAGATCTCCGCGCCGGCCGTCGAGCAACGAGCGTACGATTCTTCAAAGGCCTAAGCAGACGTCCGATAGGTGGTAAAGGCAACCCGTACCCAGGTGAATCCGTAGAATCACGGCGTTCACCTCTGACGTTCGCTCACGCATCCTGGTCATCATCGGCCGCCATTTCTCTCCCACCGATCAAAGGTTGCGCATCGCCATCAGCGTGCTCGGTATCAACATTCCACGCTCGGGAAAATCTATCCGGCGTTCTACCCACCGCGAGGTGGAATCGACGAGTTAATGGCGATAACGCCGCGGCCCGGTGCGTACCCGCTCTCGGTTGGTTAACGAGACGTGGCGCGAGAAGCGAGGCGAGGCGGTGGAATTCGCGTAGCGGACGCGGCGGAGAAGAAGAAGAGGTTCCCCGTTCCGCGTGCACCGGGCAAAAAATCGGGCAAGGGCGGACGAGATTTGATTCCCGGTGACGTATTAAATGTGTGGTAGCAGCCAGTGGTGTCAAGGGGGATTGCTTTAATCAGTAGATTAATTCGTCATGGCCTCCGCCGCGTAGCAACGTCCTTTGTCGGGCCGCTGGTAAAATATGAGCCAACGTACATAATCAACTATTTGTGGTAATGAATATTATGCGGCCGGCGCGCGTGTCATTAATAACGTCCGTGGCCGTGCCGCGTAATCTCCTTTTCTTTTCTTTCTTTTTTTTCCCTTCCATTCGTGGCCGAGCGTGCATTATGCGCGCGAGATACGTCTAAGCGCGACGAAACCTTAGAAAAAACAGGGAAGCGCGCTTTGCATGCGCGCTCGAGCTCGCCTCCGATAAGCTGCCACCTGAATTGATACGATTCTCTGTTCAGCATTTCTCCTCCGTATGCGAAACGTAGAGCTCGCGACAAATACCGAGCGCCCTCTCGTCCTGGCCGACCCTTGTCACGGGTTATCATAGCGACGATCATCGTCCGAACGCCTCGCGCAACGGTCGTCGTGACCGAGAAATACGGGACGCTGGGAGTCCAGTGGCCAGTTTCACTGGTATCTCATCGCGAAGGAGACCCGTGCTCTCTTTCCTGCCACGAAACTCTCACCTACCGGCTTAACCCTCCTGGACAACTCCCCGCGGCGAAAAGACAAATGAGCCTGAGGTGAGAACTTGCCCGATAAATACCAAAGGCGACACACTGTTTGACCAGGGAGCGTTACAGCCTGGACCCTGGCAAGAAATACTGCGTACTGGCCCCCTACCCTCGTTCCTAACCCCTTCGTTCCACATTCTACACGGCCCGTGACCGTTTCCGCCTCCCTCACCCGCCGCTACCGCTACCCTCCGATGCGGCTGTTCACCGAATTCTTGCTGCAGGATTTGTTGCATCGCGGAATCTTTTATTTTCGAATTTAAAAAGTGACTGCGTTAATTACAAGTATCGAGGAGCTGTACAGCTCGTTCCTGCTTCAGCTGGGCAAGTATTTTTCAATCGTATCGTACGCGTAGACAGAAAGAAGATTCATTCACCCTCACCCTGTGCGTACAGCGCGCGCCATCATAGAATTTCTTTTCTTCCAGGGCGAACCGTGTCCGGGGGCCGCATTAATTTCATGTACTTAACGGGAATGAGTTAAATGTCCATCCGGAAGGGTTCCCCGGGTGCCATTTGTGGGATGAGAAGAGCGAGGAGAAGTTTGCCTCCTTTGTTCCTCCTTCCGCCTTGCTCGAGGGTCAATTTGAAAGCTATCTAAATTGATATACTCCGAGAGACAAGACACGAGATTTCGTTTCTGCGATGGTTTTGTTAATTTTTCTGCGTGCTTTTTTTCTGTTTGAGACATATATATCTCGCGACAAGCCTGGAATGTCGAGGGAGAAAAATGAAGGAACGGTTTCAGGGTCGTCGAGGCCGACAAAAAGCCGTGTTTTTCCGAGAGCGAAAAACTATTTTGTACTTTTAGCCGAGCCACTGACGGCGCATCATTTTTCAACGGCGCTCTGTCAGACGATTGGAAAGGGAGAGGAGGACTGTCAGTGGCCGGCGGCCATGTCAAACGTCGACGCAACCTCGGCCTTGCTCCCTCGTCCTCCTTTTTATCCCGTTCTTTATTCAATTTTTGACCCTATCCAAAATATTCCGTACTCGTAAACAAGGTTCCAAACTGACTGGACATCGACACCGATATCAAACGCAAATTCTACTCCAAACTCATCCTACGTGTCCATTAGACCACGAAGTTAGCTTCTCTACTTATAAAATTTTTCTATCCGCAGAATCCCTGGCAGTTTTCGCGTGCGAACGCACGTCAATACCCAATTCGAACCACTGTCTCTCGGTCCATCGTCCCGAGAGAGGGCAGGCTCGCAAGAAGCCGCGTAGAATGGGCATCGACGCCCGCGGCGGCGACTCCTGGGTGATGGATGGGCTTCTGCTCGAGCAGTTTCGTCTATACGTGCCACGTACCGTTTCCCCAATTAAACAATTGCATTCACATCCATCCATCCGTCGCGTCGCCTCGTCTGGTCCGTGAGATCGTGGTCGAACGGGACCCTGGTGTTCTCCTCCCTCGTCCGTTTGTCGCTCGCCCCCTGCCACCTCGTTCTCCCTGTCCCGTTTCCGTGTCCCTTGCCCTCTTTTCTTTTTTCCTTCTCCGCCCAGCGTCCACTCTGTCCGCGGAAAATCCCGGCCGCGGGCCTGGCTTACAATTAAATCGCACGTTGTAATGCTACGTGACGCGAACGATCGCCTCGTAATTTCTACTTGCCGACGACGCCTCGATTTCATGCAAATCCAGCGACAGCCATTGCTTATGAGCGTGTTGGAATGTCGGTCAACGATCGCGGGGAATTTTTAACGATGCGTGTGATTTAGAGCTAGCGGAGGTTTTTTGTCGTTCCTCTTGGAAACGATTCTCTTTTTTCTTTTTAGATGTAATTGCAATTTCTTTTAATTCAATAGTATAGCTACCAAAGTAGTTCCACGACTTGAATTGCTATTAGTTGTACCTGCAACATGCGAGAGATCTCAGCTGCAACGCTTCAACCCCGAAAAGGAACATCGTTATCCAATTTTAATAGCCAGGCTATTATCTCCGAAATAAATTCGGACGTAAATCTCAGCCGCGCACGTAACGGGGGAATCATGGATTCCCGTCGAATATAGGCGGATTTGATCGCGATCGGGGCTCGAAATATCGTGGAAGCCTCGGGATCGGACGGCCGGCTCCGCGAAGGTGGCGAAGGGAAAGGAAAACGGGATAGTAGAAAGGGAGGAAAAGTGCGCTGGCGGGGTTTGGTACGTAGGGCACGTCCGTGGGACCGCGGCCAATGTATGCTGCCCGCATAAACTAACAGCCGCATCGGATTTTACATAAAATTCCGGCGGCCGCTGCGATTTCAGGCGATGGACGGGAGGGAGACGTGACACGGGGGCCGGTCGGCAGTCATCGGTTACAACGGAACCGGTAGCACGGAGCCGGCTTGAATTATGATTACGGATTACGCGTCGTTGCTCTTTCCCGTTCGTCCCCTCGTTCCATCGTTGTTGCCCCGTGCTCTTTTTTTCATCCGCGCGCCTCTGCTTCCTCCTTTTTCGGGGATCTTGCCGCAATTGCTCTGTTACGTGATTGAAGATTTGACGCACGCTGCGAATTTATATAAGCGAGATCGGCATACATCGTTCCCTCTGCGAGCAATTACTGTATCGATTACCGCGTACGCGAGCGTGTACACGCGAGTCGTCGCGACGGATGGAACGCATACGAAGCTGCCGCTAATTTCTAAATCGCTGGAGCTCGATGAGTGAAGAGGACGCGAGGGTAGAGGGTGTCGCGTGGAATTCGTTGGAGCGTTCGAACGAGGACGGGATCGGATCGTGGCGGCGTCTCGCGCAATCTTCCACCTGGAATCTTCCGGGCTTTCGTCGGTGGAAAAAGCAAAGAGAAGAACCAGAAAGAGCTCGCCGATGCGAGGAAGATAGAGGTATCCGCTCGTGCGACGAGAGGTATACAGGTTGTAGCGTGGTACCGGTTACACGCGGACCGGCTGTAATAATAGGGCGAGAGAGCCGGAGAGTGAGCAGCTCGGACTTGACTAATGAGGCGGCGCGTCCTCGACGTTATTAGATCGCCGAAAGAGTTTTTGAGGATGCCCCGGCTACGGCCAGGGACGAATCCACCGCGAAGGATGGGTAATGATACGGCTGGACCCCGTTTCTTATTTGTCAAACGTCAGCGGCAAAAGACGTTGCCCAGTTGTTTTCGGGGGCCAGAAGGAACTCTCTCTTTCTCTCTCTCTCTCTCTCTCTCTCTCTCTCTCTCTCTTCTTGGAATGATAATCTACTTGCAAATGCGACCAAACTCTCTTTTCGCCCCACCCCAGGCGTCACGCTCGAACGCGGTGTTTGTTCTGGGGTGCTCTTGTAACGGAATTTCCAAGGTTGAAACCGCTGCTCCGCGTTACGTAATTATCAATAATCACTGAGGGGACCGGAGGAGACGGGCGGTAGCTGATGGAAAATGGAGGGGTACAGGCCGCCGTTTTCTTTCGCGCGGCGATTTTCCATCGCGCATGGGTTTCCTGTTGAAATCGCGGCCGACTGGTAATTGCGCGTGGCCAGGAAGCGAGCGATTTCCCGCGACTACGCGACCACGCTCGACACCGTCGCGATTGGGAAACTTCGATTGCGGAACGCTGGCGACGTTTACGCGGTTAATTGGAAAGTCACCGGCGACGGTAGGACGAACGGCGGGGATAAGTGAGCGTTGTAAATGCGAATGGGTAATGCTCGCTGATTATCGATTTCACGCGGCTCTAGCTGGAAAAGTTACTGGAAACGGATTTCATTCGATACCTGGTTCGTGCGAACCGGCCTCTTGCGATCTCTATGGAAATCTTTTAACGTGTACAGGGTTATACGCGCGTAAATTACTGTTTCGTATACTTTTCGATAGATTCGTATACATTTTTAATATATTTTGAACAGATAGTTACTAGTGAAAGGTTGAACTACACATTTTTCAAGGTAGTTAGGGAGAAACAATTCAGGTAGTACGTGGAAGAAAATTTCGTTCCGTCAAGCGATCAATTCTCAGCCAGCTAAATTAAGGTTAACTCTACTTTCGTGTAATAGAAGAGCAGAGCGGTGAAAAATCGTCTGGGTATATCTGCGCGTGTAAGACAGCGTGTTTCGCAGTCGGTCAGTCGTTCGTGCAGTCGTTTTCCATCAGATAGCCGCGCGGCCGGCTCGTCCGTTCAGGAACTGGAGGCGAGAACGCGGAGGGATCGCGGAAAATAGGCGGGCAGAACGCGCGTCGCGTCGCGTCGCTGCGTACTGCAACGCTAATTAACGTTCTAATTGTATCCTTCATGTATGAACAGCGGCCGTTCCACTCGGGGATGCACGTTAACAAACCTAATTTCCGCCTAAAATCCATTTAATGGAACGCGAGACCGCGGTTCTTATCTGCTAACACGCCGCTGAACATGCGTGCACCGGCGTTCACCGCTTTGTTATTTCGCCCAGAAAGCCGCTGCTGTTGCGGAAAGGGCCGATTTCTCTTTCGCGGCCGGCCATCGCGCTTCGGAACTCCGGCTAAATTGCTTCCACGGCCTTATCTTCGTCTGTGCCACCGAGCTTTTCACCCCCTCCCCTTTTCTTGTCACTCCAAAGCGTTGCATCCCCTTTTCACCCTTCAACCGATTTCCAGTCGGTTCCTAGTTACCTCTAGTCGTTCTATTCATTTTTTTCAAATCCACCAGTAACTCAGTTCACACCAGAAGAATTCGTACACCGATGAATACAATTTTCCTGTCTTATCATGGAACAATTTAGAAACTTTCACCACCTCGAGTCCTCCGTGAGTTCGTTCCGTTACTGAAAATCAGCGGCGATTCTCCGCGAAAGATCGTAATCGCACGAGGCATCGCCAACAGGACCGTGGAATCGAGGACGAAACAGGAAACGAGGGGGGAGATATTAAACGCGGACGTCGAAGGACTCCAGAGGGAGGCGAAGGAATCCGGGACGCGCGGGGGGGGGGGGGGGGGACCAGGTTGAAGTCGTAAGAAAAAAGAGCGGAGCGAGTCCGAAGGGGCAGCAGCCGTGGCAGGGCCGCTTTCGCCTCGGCGAATGAAATTGCCCGGGCAATCGGTGGTTGCTTATTAGCGTTTGACGTTCGATTAGTCAAGTGCGCCGGGTAAGATCCGCCGTTCGAACGTTCCGTGGCTCCTCTCATCGCCGATCCCCGTGGGTCCCCGTGGGTCCCGGGCCCTCTTCGAACGCCGGGCCAACAAGCCGCGCGTCCGCACGATTCCACGCGGAGCAACAGGCACGTAGCATCATCATTCTTCTGCGGCTCGGAAGAAGAGACCGGGACGCGAGGAGCCAGGCGCTGCTCCGTTCCTCGCCGCGGTTCTACACTCGCGCGCGGAGCACACCTTGTAATTACGTTAACCGTACTACTGCCAGCCGGTAATAGCACGAATTAGTTGCACTTCAATGTTTCCCCCGATGCGTTCGAACGCGCTCCCATCCCCGTGGCCGCGCCTGGTTCCCCTCGAGACTCTCTCCGACTTTTTTCTACCCCCTCGAGCTGACATCGGAGATTAGGAGCGCTTCTTGCGTCCGCAGGTAGACACCGTTCCCTTTTTCTTCCCGTTCGAGGGAACGTTCGCGGCAGTGTCGCGCTCGGGTTGCCGCCGCGAATTTTGCGGTTGCCTCTCGCGAGGGGATGCTCTCGAGGAGGGGTGGCAGCAGTCGTGCTCGATGGCTGATAAAATCTAAACGATCTCGAGAAAAATGCTTCGAACGTCGCGCTGCTGGTATTTCGGTATTTCGTTCGGGGACTATCCGGAGTGGAGATTCCGGGGGGGAAAAGTAGGCGATCGTAATTTATAACGTTCGTCGCGAAGAAAAAGCCCGGCTAGGCAGAGGGTACAACGCGTTATTAATACGTTTTAAAGAAATGTCCGCGATTAATTTGCGAAACGAGTCGCTATTGAAGTTCTTGCCCGCGGGCTCATTAATCTTATCCAACGGCCGGTCCAAGGGCGAAGGGTGGGGCGGCCGCGGAGGGGGAGGAAAAAATTATTTTGTAGAATGTTCGGTGTAATAACAGGGAATCCTGTCGCCGGCACGCCTAGCGGGGAGGAAGAACACCGTCCTACTATTAATTCATGTCTCAAGTTTTCAAGTAAGAAATTAATGTCTCCATACGTGATTTCGTGGCTCCGCGTAGCCGGTGCTCCCGTCCCTCTCCTCGGTACGCCCTCTCCGCGAAAACTTCGCCGACCCTCCCCTGGCCCCCCTGAAACGAAATTAATAAACCGGGATTGCGTTACCGCCCGGAGACTTCTTGCGGGCTGAGAGCTTTCTTGCCGGTTCGATCCTCGAACCGTCGTGGCTCGGTGACGCTTGATGGCCCAGTGAACGTAATTTCTCTGCCGATGCTCCTCTCTCTCTCTCTCTCTCTCTCTCTCTCTCTCTCTCTCTCTCACCGCATCTGCGCCTCTTTTCCCCTTCGTTCCGCGTTCAATTATATTTTTTCGACCGTGTTTCCTCTCCTCTTCGTCCGCGTCGCGTCTTCTCCTTCTCGTCCGTTTTATTACACCGCGCTTCTTAATACCGCGCTGGGAATAATCGAATAAAATACCGTAGACATCCCGGTAACATGATTAATACGTGATACGAACATTTCTCTGGCTATAAATTTTTATCCAAGACAGATCGTTTTACTACAAATACGCGTAGGACAGCGCCAGTCGGGACTGGTTCTCTCTCCTGTTAAACCAGAAGCCCACCGTAGTATCAACATCGATTTCTTCCCACTTAAGAAACGGACGACCCACGAGCATCATTAATCACGCTTCGTTGTCTCCTCAAAGACGGCTCTCCATTGTCAATCGTATTTATTCCGTTCCACGCGGCTAAGCGGCGCGGTAGGTAGGCGGCGGATGGCGGTGGCCCCGCGTAGGTGGTTCGCAGGTGGAGGAACACCGCGGAGTACTCACGGGGACGCGAGGTCACGCGTAACGGAGAGGAGGTTTAATTCCACGGCAGGTCGCGTCGCGGCCGTTACGGGCTTATGCACGGTCCGCTCGGGCTGGTATTCTTTTTGAAAAAGCGAACGCCAGATAATGGAACGTAATGTAGTGTGAGCAGCCAGCTCCGCTACCTCGCTTCGGCTTCTAGTCGCGAGACGCAGCACTGTGTGTCCTTCAAATCGTCCGCCGTTTAATTGTGTCCTCGAGGAACACGTTGCGCAGGCATTATCGAGCGATTCGTTTCGATTTATTCGGTCCTCCGTTAACCGGTATCAAGTGATCGTTACGGAGTTTCGATTTTTCGATGTATTTTCTTAATGCATCCCTCGTGAAACGAAATCGCGTCTGCCCTCGGAATTCCGTCGTAGTCAAATTATTTCTTGTCAAGTTTAATTCCATCGAGCATCGCGGAACCGGTTCTTTTAGCCGGGTAATTGCAAAAAATCCCCCAGGTTCTTCGCCGTCCACCCGGTAGGAGAGTATCACGTGTGGGGTACCTTAATGATGCACCCGGTCGGATCTCACGAAAAGTCCACTCTCATCGTGCATGGTGACCAGCCATTGACCGACGTTTCTTGCCTGGCGCAAAGTAGACGAACGTACCGCGAGTACCCACGACCCTCCGATGTCTCGAACGTCTCCTCGATGAATTTCTAACCGATCGAGAACACTTTCGAATCGTTCGAAGAATCATCCGATCTTGAACATCGACGCGAGAGATAGAGAAGTAAACGCTGGAACAAAGACGGTTCTAAGCCAGTGGTAGTATTTCTCGCGGGACGAAGACACGGGCGGGCACCGAATCAAAAT
Source organism: Xylocopa sonorina (assembly GCF_050948175.1). Taxonomy (NCBI): domain Eukaryota; kingdom Metazoa; phylum Arthropoda; class Insecta; order Hymenoptera; family Apidae; genus Xylocopa; species Xylocopa sonorina. The sequence goes on from NW_027490120.1 coordinate 327,079, forward strand.
CGTAATTTTAATGAAACCGCTAGGCGAGCCCCGAAAATAATGGTCAACATTTCCTGCTCGTATTATTTTCCCGCGGCGGGGCACGGGGATTTACGAGAAGCGAATGGAAGCAGAAAATTAACGATTCCGTGGGGAGGGTGGCCCGGGTGGTGGAAGTTTTTCTTAGTATTTTAATATAAATGCGGCTCTGAGCGGCGGCCGACTTGGCCTCGCGCGGGGTGGGCCCGGTTGTTTGCGGCAGTTTGTGCCAAGCTAAATGAAGAATGAAGCTGAAATTATTTGGTGGAAAACAGTGAAACAGGATGTGGAAACGACACAGCGTAGATTTACAGGGGCTGCTGCACGCGTCGCGCCAAACCAGGGATGCTGGGGGGCGCTGGACTACAGGGCGCTGGAACATTTTTAAACGCGTCTCCTCCCTCCTCGTCGGCAATTATAATTCTTCGCGGGCCACTGATAGATTCATGGGACTACCGCTAATTTCGAGCTTCCTCCGTGTGAGCTCGTCTTCGATCGGATTTCTGTTCACCGTGTTCTTCGTACGTCTTTGCAAGATCTATTATCCTTCGAATAGTTTAATCTAAATCGTTTGAAACTTTTAAGCAATCACTATTTATTCATCCCCAATATCTTTAAAGATAGCCCATAACCTCCCCATGGCATCTTCCACAGATATACTTCATTTGACCGAAACTCGAACGCGGTATTCGTTATCAGCGGCGATGAAAAGAATCGACGAGCCCGTTCGGGACCGTCCCCTTTCTCTTTGCTTCATATTCGCGCCGGAAGTGCTCGCCTCCACCCTCGACGGCGAGGGAGGAAGATTCCGTTACCCCCACGGTGGATCTGTGGCTTTTTACGGGGAACCAATAATGAACTTTTTTTTCCTCTCCTCCGATATAAAAGTTGATTTGTAACGACCTCTCTGTCTCGCACCCCGGAGGTCTCCGTCGATCCCACCCTTAAAGGCGGTGAGAAGCCTCTCATTCTCGGTCGCTGATATCACTCGCGGCATTGCTCATTACTCACGCCGTCTTATCGTCCTTACCACCCCCGCCTCTATCGAAGCACCGTTGCCTCGGCTTTCGCTACACCCTTGCCTCGTTCGCCACCCCCTCGTGTCTCTTTGGTTCTTCCCTTTTTTTCGATCCTGGGGAAGCTCGCTTCGAATGCCAATAGAAGGGGAGTTTGAATTTGTTTTGATTGGGTTTCGTAATTGATGCGATATTTTTTCTTTATTTCCATAAGGTGAAAGAAATGGTCGAATTATAATAAGTTAAGTATTCTATGGTAATTCAAACGGACCTTGTTCACTTCGTCCGGAATCTACTCTTCGTTACCAGATTTCGTTAAGGTTTAATCGAGCCTCTCTCGCTCTCCATTCTGAATCGGTCGATAGATCAATCGACGGTGTTGGTCGAGCATTACCCGCTCTCTCGCTCGCTCCCCTTTCAACGCTGTCAGCCCTATCGGTGGCGCGCCGCGCTATAAATTTACCGTGGCCTTGATAGGAAAGTGGAGCGCACGTTCCCGCGATTATCTGCCCTGTCGAATGCTCGTCCTGCCACAACAAATTCTTTACACCTCTTCTTGCACAGGTTTCTTTCTTTTCCTTCAGAGATAGACGTTTTTCCGCGTTACCAGTGGATAGCACCTCGAGAAGTACTTTAGAGAGCAAAGTGTTTTCAAATATCCCTCCTCTCGCGTCGACTAAGCGTCCACGATCCGAGCCTGAGACAACAAGGGGTTACTTTTACCCGGCAGATTACCGTCGTTCGATTCACCATCGTCTGAAAGGCTGGTAATTCCCAGCTTTCCCATCGCTATCGGACTCGAGGGCGGTCGAGATATCAACCAATAAGTATTGACCCGGTCGAGGAGGGTGGCACCGGGGGGTGAGTCGCGCGCTGAATGTTTCTTATCAGTAAATTAGCAACGTAGCCGGCGTTGGTCGCTGACAACGCCTCCGTCGATGCTGATGAGGGAGAGCACGGCAGGAAGTGACAGGTATCAATCACCTGCGCATCCACCGCGATGCCGCGGATGAGTTTCTGATAGAGCAACTGCGCCCACCCTTTCCCCCTCGCCTCCAACCGCCGTTGCTCGATAAGCGCAATGAAGTAATTCCGAGGGGCCGATATCGGTTTCGTGGTTCGTGGCTGCTCGCCGGGGAATATTGCACTCTCGATTTTCTTCGACTTCGTTATCTCGCTCCTCGGGACGCGCTCAACGGGGAAGTCGGGGCTTCCTCCTGCGATAGATTGGACGAACTGAGTGTGATGGTGCAGAGTTTCCGAATTAAGACAGAATTTCTGCCTTCTTTAGAATATCCAAATAAATTTTCAAGAATTTTTTCGCTATTTACAAATAATGTACAAAGTGTACGAGTGTATTGGCGAGAAAACGAATGGAGTAACTGCGAATCAGCCCCTTACCTATTACTCTCAATCCAGGTTACAGCTCGAACGGTGGTAGAAAAATCAGGTCATATCGCGGATGGTCCGTGCGTCACACGTCACCGATGTCAGGCTCCATAGAATTCGGCTCCGCAGATAATCCGAAAGAAGACGTAAAGGGATGGCTTTCCGGGGCGCATCAGAGACTCGGCTGGTGAAAACGGATACGCGACGGAAGAGACAGGGGGAGGTTGGGCACCCGCTCGCCTAGCACACTCCCGTGAACAGTTCATTTATTATGCGGTTAGTTATCGGGCCTTTTCGTCTGATTTCCCTGCCAACAATGCGCCGTCACCGTCGCAGACAGGTCCTGGCGGTTCTTAGACTCCGGGCACCGTTCTCTTTCCCCGCACCCGCGACGTTTTCTCATCCGCCACTCTAAGTGACGCTCACTGACGACACGTCATACGTCACACCCGCCTCCACCCTCTCTTTCGTCCCCCTTTTCCACGCGCCCATTTACCTTAACCCCTTTCCCGCGCGTCGCCCTCACCTTTTCCCTTTTTTTCCCTCCTCCTTTCCTTTTTTTCACGCCACGTTCCTCCGAGGCGTCTCCCGCCGGTTTCTTTCCTACGGTTTCTTCCTCGTCTTCTTGCCGATTCGCGCACGCTACGATGGCTCCCGGCAGCCAAGTTCGACGCAGTTGCCGAACCGAGAGCTCCGTCGCGTTTGACTTACGATCGACCCGCTGGGTCGTATATTTCACCAGGCTACCAATCGCTGGGAATCGGGCGATCCTGGATGATGCACCCTACGCTTCTCAGAGTCTGGATGATACCTCAGTCGACTTTCGAGGCCATCTCGTACGCCTCGAAGACTACTTACAAAACGTGTGTTTCGTATATTCTTAGGACACGTTCGTGGGATCTGAAACATCCCACCAAACGTCTCGAGAATCTCGATAAGACACCCTCGCGGTATCCGATACCCACAGTAACGTGCGCGTAACCAAGTTGTCTCATCCCAGAACCTAATCCCAGCTAAACTTACCAGCAATTCACGTCATCCGCGTCGCCAAACGCGATTCCCCTAAGCCGCGCTGTCTAAACTCCACGGCGAGTCCACCCACGCCACCCTCTATTCCGTTACAAGCATCCTCTGTCGTCCCCGTCGTAAGTACAGTCTCATTACGAACAACGTTATTAATCTAGCGAAATCGGAGAAATCACAACACGGTTATCAACGCTCAAGCCTCGACGATGGATATGTAGGTTACCAGCGAGGGACGGACAATGGCGAGCGCGGGGATGATCCGCGACAGACCGAGGGAGAAAGAGATAGAGAGAGGGAGGGAAAAATGGAAGGAGACGGGAACAGAGAGCGATCTTCGTAGGTGGGCGAACGCGTCACCTTTAATTAATCACGCGACTGTATTATTTCCCGCTTAAACCACCACCCACCCTCTCCGTTTCGGTGGCGCAGCGGGCGGAGGACGCAACCGTGAACCACGGTCTCTCGCGAGGCGGTTTGCTTGAGACGTACCGTACAAAAGAGGAGCGGGAAAGCAAAGGTACGGCCACCTTTACAGACAGCCTTCGTATAAACATGTCAGTCCGCCGCGGCTCGTCCGGAGAAACGGGCCCGCGTTCATCCATCACTCGGTCCCTCGATCTCCCTCTCAGCCCTAGCCTCGCCGCGTCTCTCGTTCTAACCGTACGCGTTCCACGTTGCGGCCGTTCCTCACGATTCGCGGCTATTTTTCTCGCTGGTGTGGAAAAAAATCTGTTTAAAACGCCGCAGCTCCCATCGGGCTCTGCGTAACGTGAACGATCGCGTCCCGCGGGCCGACGCGCTCGTTTCGCCGGATCGCGTGCGCGGAAATCCGCTGCGCGCGTGTACCGTTAGCGCGCGGTGAATCGAAACGGAGGTGTACCCGGCTCGAGGTTCTTCCGTTCTCGTGACCGTGGATTTAATTCGGTTGCAATCGCGCTGAGAGGAACGCGGTATTTTTTGGGGGATGAAATATTAAGGAGGATCATCGAACGACCTGATTTGTGATTGTCGTTAAGTAAGATTATGATTGCTGGGAATTCTAGAGACATAAAGTGTTCGCGTCATTTTCGAACATGGAGTATATCGTGGATCGAATTGATTTCACGTGAAATCTGCATTCGATCTGCATTACGAACGGCGCAACGCGGGGGCAAATATTTCATAGCTCCGTCACTTTTTACCGATGAGCTAACAGAGGGTAAAACGATCCCCCTGTTCCTCGAGCAAACACGAGGCTATTTGAGCATTAGTGTGTATTTACGTATTGGTGTTTGCTAAGGCGACGGATCACGAGTGCTCGACGATCGCCTCTTCAGGCTGTTCATAATACTGCGATTCGGTGTCGGATTATTGCGGTCCGCCTTTCCATGGGAATTTCCTGGCGGGGGCTGCTTTTGCAATTGAAAACGATCGGGTTTCGCTTCTCGCGAGACGAGTAATCCTTTCCGCGAAGCACGAAATAACGCACCGTAACTTCTACCGTGGGCGTGCCAGTCTACGGCATGAATAGAAAGCACCTTTAATTAAAAACGAGAACTTACGATCTTGAACAAGATTAGGGAGCTGGTCGCCCATCTGCGGTGGTCTCTCTACAAAATTTTTTCCATTCGAAGAAACCCATTTCTATCGTTCTCTGTTCGAATAATCTGGCAAGACTCTTCGGATTAAAAAAATTAACAAGAAACGCTGTTCCTTTCACCCTCGACCACTTCCACAACCACTGCAACCACCGCCGCCATTGCTTCGAGAGTGATAACTAAATAAAAAAATTGATAACTCCCTCGACTTCATGAATCTTCTCCTCGATGGAGGATAGATCTGTTTACCGGGTGTTCGAGCAGCAAAGAGGCGGCGATCAGATTTTCGAAGTTGAATCGCGGCTAAACTCGAGATCGCCGCGGGACGAAAGCTCCGCTTAGGTGACCGAGTTCCCTCGGGAGTAGCGACGAAATTTTGCCCGGAATATGAATAAATTTATCGAAAGCCCGAAGACAGTCGAGCGCTGCGGTGGGGTGGTCTCGATGGAGGGCCAAATGGTGGTCGGACGAAGGGGTTCGGAGGGGGTTGCGGGGGCCAAAAAGAGTTTGAAACTGCTCGGGCACCCCTATATTATAAATATCAGCCATGAAAGATGGCGCAGACAGCAGCAGGGAGGCAATAGGTCTGGGGGACGGCTGGGTAAAGGAGTGGAACAGAACCGGAATTAGCATAATCAGAATAATTTCCACCAGCTGACAGCGCCCTCATTCTTTTTCCTGCGACGCGATTCTTCCGCTGCTTTATTTTCCGTTGTTTTCCGCCTTCCGCTGCTTCGCTTCCCTCTCTCTCTCTCTCTCTCTCTCTCCCTCTCGCCCTTTCTTTTTTTCCTCTTCTTTTCTTTCGACTGGTTCTTGTTCCCCGCGTTCCTCCCGAATTCTCGCGCCGTTTCCACGGCCACTCTTCGATGCATCCTACTTCGACCGGAAGAACTAACGGCCACATTTTACTCCGCTTCCCTCTGCCAACCTTCCCCCGTCGATCCCTCTGCTGCGAGGCATTCCTGTTTTTAACCGCGCCCAAGGATCGTCCCAGCGATTTCGATAACTCATTCAATTCACCAAGAGAAAGAACTTCTCCCCACGTCATCCACCTCGACCAAAGTAGTCGGCAGTAGTTTCAATGTTGTTTCAAGCTCGTTCCAAAGTAATCCCAGGATCGCATCGATGTCGTCGCAGCCCTCGTCGACGGGATACGGGTTCGTATGAGAAAAAAGAAGGAGCACGGGACCAGCGATCGATTGGAATCGATACCTCGTTAGAAGACGACGCCACCGCGAATCACGTACGGTTCGCATACTTGCCGCGAAATGGCGTCGCCAGGCCCTGCTCCACCGCTAGCGCCCAGCGGATTCCACCCTTTGAAATATATCAAAGTTCATGCGTTCCTACCTAATATCGTTCGCGTGCACGGCCTCGCCCCCCTTTCAGGCTGGTCCCAGGGCGAACCGGGTTCCCTGTTCACGTGCCTGGAGCCCATCCCTCCCACGCAGCCAGCCGGCTCGCGTTTCCCTGATCTTTATTCATTCTTTCGCCTCGCCCATTTCAATTTTTCCACAGTTTAGCCGGCGAAATCGTGCCCAGCGCCGCAACGGTTCCGCGCCCATCCACCCACCCACCACCACCCCCGGTGTACACGCGCGCGTGCTCGATAAATTCTTCGCGGCTCCTAATGTTTAGCCTTTATGGCTCGCCAGCAGGCGGTTTAAGAATCCGTTGGAAGGGTTACGCTGCAGACTGTTCTTCAACCCCCATTTCTCGTGACGCCGTTCCCGCGGTAGTTTAGGGACGCGCGGGGGTGTGATCAGTTGCTGAATATTTTGCGGTCGACGCTCTCTTTTTCTCTCGCCTAGCAGGTTCGTTTATTATTTGCACACACGGAAGCGACTCGATAAATCCATGCCCAACGTCGCGCGAGAACGATACCCAAGTTCTCGAAGTCTACGACAAAGTGTTGGATCCATTGATTCCGAGCGTAGTCCTTCGATCATCCCCGAGGAAACTTCGCGGGGGAGAAAGGACGAGATCGTAGCCACGATGGGTGCTTGTATTATATACCATTTATACAAGTAGCAGCCGCGCGGCCCTCTATTAATATTATCCATCCATTATTCATCCCGGATCACGCTCGGAATCTTTCGAAATCGTATCCGCGGGTAGATACAGCGAGGAACGTCCGATTCAGATTCAAATGCTCATAGATCCCGCTGTACATCCGCGGCTATCGCGCGGCCCATTGTATTTATTGGCAGGCTGCGCGTTCGCGCGAGTCCACGCAACGCTTGTATCGGCTCTTCCTTTCGAATCGAGTGATCCCTTTGAATGGTTTCCGGTGAAAGTGCTCGGATAACTTCCTCTTGTCTCTCTTCGGAGACATTCGTTTCCTTTGCGTCTTGTTTTTGCGAATAAAAGTGGAATCGTTTTACATGGTTGCCCTCGAAGGATTTTTGGAAATATATTTTTTGCAGAAAGGGGAAAGACAGGTATAGATAAGTTTGAAATGTATACCTATGCGTTGCTAATCAAGCATAATTTATTACATGTCTCAGAAGTAACACTTAAAGTTCCGCGTTATCTGCTAAAAAATCAGCAAGAAAAAGGTTCCTGAATAACATAAAATGGAACTCACCGTCAGTGCAGATATTAAATCGAAAGCTTGAGAATAAAAGAGGAGCTCGTCCGCGATCTCCTTTCCCCGACGTATTTGTATTTTAAAGCAGAAAAGACGCGAAAGGGGATGATACGAGATCGAAGCGCGGAATAATGCTGCGGTGGTGGCTCACTCGGTATAAGGGTGGTCGCGAACAGAATGGTGGGGCTTCCTCCCTCTGGCATCCTCTCTCTCTCTATCTCTCTTCCTCCCCTTTCTCCGGCTAGGGAAGGATGCAAGGGTGCGAGGTTGGGTTTCAACCATGATTTCCATTCGCCAGCCATCCATCTTGTTTGAGACTGGAAACTGACAGATAGACGCGGATCCGAGTGCCGGTGACGTGGCAAGTCTTGCACGACTATGCAACGCGCTCGTGTTGGTGTAACCCGCGCGCGCGATATTGCGGTGCCGAGCGCGCGGTACACGCGCGCGAGCCACGTCGAGCAACTTCCGCGTCCGCGTGAAAAATTCATTTTCGACGACATTAGCGAGGCAAGAAATTGCTTTTCCTTTCTGCCGGACGCTCGGCCTCCTCCTGTCGATCGGCGCCGATTGACGCGCGGACCTCGCCAGGAATTTGTTGAAAGAAGCCTTCGACTCTGCGAACGACGTTCGCGATCGAGGAGTGAACTTGGACGAATTGAGTGCTAAAAATATTTTATTTCAATCAACGGTTACAGGAATTGCACTTTCGTTTATCACTCGTCATTATTCCGCGATAAAACTTAAGAATACTTTGATCTACGAGCGAGATTAATTATCAGCGCGGATGATAATTGATCCTGATGTTATATGTATAGTAGATTATATACATCGTAGACGCGTTATCAATTATTTACATGCGTGTTATATATGACTATCCTATACTGGCACTTGTGTCCACGGTTTATCAGAGCAAAATACCCTTCTATCCATGGCAAGTGTCTTAACCGGAGCACTTCCGTTCGCAATTAGCCGCGCAAATCGCTCGAAAGTGCTCTTAAGCATGGAACAATTAACGCTTACCCTCGCTTAAAGTCAGCATCGATATGCAGGTAGGATAATATCGAAAACGCGGCACTGTTCAACCATAAACCGCTTCCGTGTGCCGTTATTTCCTCCGATCCGTGACGTAAGCGCTCATTGTTCCGCGCGCAGCAATTACGGCTGGCACTTGACCGCCCCTTAACGAGTATGACTAACTGATTTTACATTTTAACTCTTACATTACGAATGATCTACAGTCTCGATTTCGGAACGCTCGATTTTGTTCCACGAGTAATTACGATGTGACATTTACATGTGACAAAATTACATCTCGTTACGATTAAATTTGATCGCAGATTCGCGTACAATGTAAATTTTTTATGCTACTCTTAGTACTCAGACGAATAATTGGCTCTATGATGTACAAACTAATATATATTGCACATACATATAACAAATAATTTAACGCCAAAGTACGATGGTGAAGAGGCAGCAGAGGATCGCTCAATCTCAAGCTTTTATAGTGACATTAAATCAGGGGTAAGTTCCTGGAACTCCAAGCACACACTGTTCCGAATAACCTCGTCGAGGCTCTTGTTCAATGCCGACGATTGGAACTCGCAAGCGTTCTCGTCCATCCACATATTCAGATCCGTGAACAGATTGTTCGAATTATCGTGCACGCCGTTCTCCAAGTTGGTCTTCAACGTCTGTTGATTGTTCGCCAGCAGCGAGCCGCAGTCCGACTGTTGATTGTAAGCGTTGTAAGCACAGTCGTTTCCTTGATAGACAGTGTGGGATTGCTCGCCCAATTGTTGCTGGAAGTAGCTGGAAGATTGGGAGTATTGATTCGCAGGCAGCTCCGCTTGTGCCTGATAAGAATGCGGATGCTGTTGATCGAGGAAGAACGACTGTCCCTGCTGCACGTAGTTCTGCTGAAATCGGTTCACCGTTGGCATCGCGAAGCTCTGTCGGCCATATTGGTGGACGTTGAAGAGGTTCGAGTGGACCTCGGGCATCGTTTGCGCGACGCTTTGGACGTTCGAGTACGAATACGAGATGCTGTTCGCATTCTGTGTGGACAGAGGGTTCTGTTGGTGGGTTCCATTTTGAATGGACCAGTTTAAGGATGGCGATTCAATAGGGGTGGCATTCCCCGATTTCTTCTCGGGGGAGTTGCCGTTACTCTTGCTACCTCCGGGCTTGCTGGACCCGGTAGCTTTCGATATCTGCTCTTTCTTGTACTTCATGCGACGGTTCTGGAACCAGATCTTAATCTGTCGCTCAGTCAGGCACAATAGCGCCGCCATTTCGATTCGACGCGGCCGACAGAGATAACGGGCACGATGGAACTCCTTCTCGAGCTCGACCAGCTGCGCGCTGGAGTACGCTGTGCGGGATCGTTTCCCGTTTTGTTGTTTCTTAGACGATCCTGAAACAGAAAATTTCATTATTGTTATTATGAGTACGATTTACGATAAATAGGAGTTACGCTGACGTGTATGTAGATAGGATAGGAAGGAGACTAAGACGCGGGAACGTTTTCCACCTGGAGAGACGAGTGGTACCGAGGACGCGTCCAGGGAAGGTGTCAAGGGTCGCCCAGTGGGAAACTTGCCCGCGCACGAGGTGGCCGCAGTACCCGCTGTGCGGCTCAAAGACGCTAAAACCGTGTTATTGGATTAAATGATCCTGGCGTGAATTTCCAAGCAAATGCGACTCGTCAGCGGTGCGGACGCGCGGCTCGCGAGCGGCTCGCGCACGGCTCGCGCCGGACAATTTGTCGATGGTTAATTGCTTTACGACGCAGCCCGCGCGACCTGACTCTGCCGGGAAAACCGTGAAAACCCGGAACGATCCAGTCGAAAATTGCACTCGTACAGTCCTGCATTTGAAATATAAATGAACAGACACCAGATCGCGCGTCACGTTTCAAAAGCCTCGACTATGCCATCGACTGTGGAATCTTTCGCGATCCTATGACTTCTCGTCTCGCTCCCTGTAACCGATTCTTCCATTGGAATTCCGCGTCAGCTGACTAACACCTGTTCGAAACGTTTCTTTCCCTCCTAACGCACTCCTAATGCGAGCGTCAATCTTAATGTCGACCTAAATAATAGCTTCTGCGCGAAACAGCTGAGAATGGAGGCCGCAAAAAGGTGGTGGTTTCGAATCATTCTCTTCCGCCGCTTCTCGAAGTTGAACGATGTTATGTGTTTTTTCTTTTATTATAGATGGAATGTGGAGCAACGAGATGGGAACAATAGATAGGAATTCGTGCTGGGACACGTGTGTCTTAGTTTCTTATTTTTCCGATAAATGGTCGCTCGTATGACGAAACGCGTCGCGACCTCTCTAATTCATTAGGCATTCGAGGACACTACGGCCTCGCCCTGGAGGCAAGAGGAATCGTTCGAGGAAATCTTATCACTGAAAATCGACCATCGATTTTCACATTCTGATCGAGGAAGGCACGCGAGTCGGTGAAACGCCTGACGAAATTCCTTTTACCTAGACCGTCCTTAGATAAGCTAATTTCACAACGAAATTCCTGAAACACGGAAGAAACGAAGGAAATCGAACGTTTTCGTAACGAGGAATGAAAACGCGACCAAAATGGAGACTCGCGAGGGAATTTCGTGGCGGTTGGTAGCGTGCCTCGCTACCAATAAACGTGTCACCACTGACCCGAGGATCCTACAGTCCATCACCTCTGGTGACTCTGTTTTATGTAAACCTATGTAGAGCACCGACGGGCAAGCGGGACGAGAGCGCCGTTTTATAATCCCTCGAGACTAAAGTCTCCTAAATGGGCAGCTCGTTAATCAAACTTGATTCAATAATGTCTACGGCAACGTCTATTTGCTTAGAATCCGTAACGGCGGCGGGACGTTCTCGTTTAACGTTGTCGCGTAATTTTAGCCATCGAGTAAAAACGTACGCGTAGCATTTTTCCCCCTCCCTGCAATTTTCTCTTAACCTTGCTCTAATTACGGTAACCTCTTAACTTTTCGATCGACTAAAATTTTCTATTTTCAAAATCGCGCGAACCATTTTTACTTCTACGCTGATTTAACTGAAGCTACACGTTCTTCAATTCGTAATAACCCTTTTCTAGAATTCGAATGAAACACTATCCTGTTATATTAATTGTAGCTCGAAAAAGATTGCAGATAAACTTCCCGCGAGTCATTATATTATAAACAAGAGGAATGTAAAATCGAGCCAGACCGATTACGGGCGAGATGTACATCGTAACAGGTACCTTGACTAGCTGGCTGGTTTTTCTCCGCGTTGGCAGCAGGTCGTTGCTCCTCCGGCTGGATCTGTTGCTGCTGCTCGGTCTTCCCGCTTTCCCCGAACAGGCAGCCACGCTGTTCCCCGCTCGTCCACTTCCCGTTCCTGTCCATGCGCCAGGAATAATTCCCCTGCCCGTTGTACGTCATAACTCGGCCGTTGCTGTACTCGCATCCGTTCCAGCTGGACGTGGACGCCGCGGAGTTGACACTGATCGGCGACGGGGGGAAACTGGTCTCCTCCATGGGCTTCGTCAACGTTCGATTATCCATGTACTTGGCGAACTGTCCAAGAGTCATATTCGATGGACGCACCACTTGGCTCCCGACCGATTTGCCGACTGTCTTCCGAAACGTACGCCGGAGAAAGCGACAGGTTCAACGTTCCACTGACTACTGACATATCGTGTGACTATTCCTTGCCAATTTGTAGGGTAGCCAGAGCGCGCAGGGCCTGGCCGAATCGCAGCGCGATCGCTTTCCCGAAAACCATAAACCCTTTTGTCCGGCTGGATTAGCCGGCCGCGGTGAGGACGATTCGACCAACCGGCGATTGGGGACCGATAACCTGGCCCACTCAGGATTTCCCTGCGCCCCCTCCACTGTGTACCCCTTGCGGAATTTCAGGAGGTCGACACGCATGATCGGTTTTGCCGTTAATCCAGCCACCGTGGAAATCTACCTCGACGGTGGTCTTCTTCCGGATAGCCACGTATCGCTATTTTTTTGCGCTTCGTTGGCTTCCACGGAGCTAATTACTGTTACGAATTTTTGTCGAGCAGGGTTGTAGCGAGAACGTTGAAAAATATTGCTTTCTCGAGGTTCTTGTCGCAAAGAAATTTGAATTCTTAGTGTAGGTTGAAAGTACGTCCGCGAGGTTGAAGTTGATAAATAAATTCTTTAATTAATACGGAAATAGAATTTTTTAAGTATTTCCAAGTACTCGATATTCAAGAATGTCGTTCGAACTTGGTAGGAAAAAAGCACGGGAATCGTGCGAGCTGCGGTTACTAACGTTATTCAACCCTTTACCTGAAACCAGGGCGCACAATGCGGTACAGTATTCGTAGAAAGTCGACTGATCCAGCGATACGTTTGCGGCGTACAATAGCGCGATCCAGACTTCCCTAACTATTTTTCAGCCGGCTCGGGAACAGGTGACTTACCCATTCAGGGGATTTGCACGCGCTTACGGCCGCTACGGGATCATCGTTCGTTTCTAGACGCCCTGGCTCTACGGAATAAATGCAATACGCCGAATCACGAACAACCCGGCCATTGTGAACGAGAATGATCCTCGAACCTGTCGCCGGAAGCTTTGTCCCTAGCCGCCGTATCTATGGCCTTCAATTTTCTCACCTGGCTGTACTTTCCGTCAATACTACGATTTGTAACGCGATACTTTCGTTGAAATTGCAGAGTTTCTCGAACCGTCGAACACACTTGCGTACATCATGCGCTCACGGTTGCTAGAGCAACAATTGGCAGATTGCAAATCGCTCGTTAATTCGTTTGCGAAAAAAGTATGCGAATGTTCCAAAGAAAGGGGGTGTACGATAACGAATCTATATAGACTCCATCAAACCAAGGAATTGATCAGTATCATTTCTCGGCTTGCCCTTTCCCCAGCGGTCAGTAACATCCACAGCTCCCTTTTTCTCCATTTCCACCACCTCTCCGCCACTCTGTTTCTTTCTTTCTCCCCGATTTTCCCTTCTCACGGAATCAGCCATTCTTCTATCGCGTCGGGAGCTGTCTGCAATTCCGCATCGCGTTCTACCGCGAGCCACTCCTTGGCCATCGCCTTCCAACCCTTCTGCCCTCGCGTCGACGAGAGAACGTTCTCTTTTTCCACATTCTGCTATATTTGTAGACAAAAATCGTTCGAAGGGAAAGGAATATCGTGTGCTGGCCTCGAAGGCAAGGGTAAAGGGGTGGGTGAGAAAGAACGCACCCTCTCGCTATTTCTTTCTTCGTTAATTCTCTTCTTACGCGGCAATTTTTACGCTGTAAAATTACGGAACGGAGGTGTTTTCCATTCGGCTGCATCCAGCCTGGCGGCGGGATAAACGTGGCTGGAAAAGTCGGGAGGACGTTAAAGGCTTCGTTCCGCGTAAGAGCCACGGAAGACGTAAACGCCTTATCGAGGCTGCGCTCTAATCCCTGCGTTTTAACATCCCTTACGCCGCACAGATTAGTGTGGGAAATCCTACGATGTCGATCGACGCGCGATTACGCCAGCCGCGATCCACATCGGAATGTAGGCTAATGTTGACCCGCTTACGCGTGCACCAACGCGTAGGGTCTCTCATCGAGCGCGATCGATCGTTGCGTACGTGACCGCCAGGAGTTGCGAGATTTTTCCGTTACGAATGTTGTATAAATACCGTTCGTCGGGGTTCTAACGGGGTTGCTGTCGAATATTTAGGTCGTAAAAACCACTGGTGTGAGAGATTTTGTTGGGAACTTTACGGTACGCTACTTTTGAATCAACCGATGCATAGCGAGGTATTTGTATGAAATGTTCAGCGGAACATTAACAACTATCGGTACAATTTTCATTTCAGGAACGAACGGGAACTGAAAAAGTCAAGCGGCAGACCCGTTTCGCCCAGAGCTTCATGACAAGTGGAAGAGAGCTTTGAGGTTGGAAATTATAACTACGATGGTTATCGCGTTTTGTTTCCATTAGATAATTGTGCATGGGGCATTCATGAAATGTGACGTGGCAGATGAACCGATATACCTATTCGAGCCAGTGCTCTTTTACGACTCTGAAAGTGTATACGTGTTTCTTGCTATCGAGCATATGAACGACGATCGTATTGTCCGGCCGTCCCTCGCGGTTGTAAACGATCAGAACCTCGCTACGTAAAACACGCGACGAGAAGGGACTCGTCTCATATTTTTAGCAAACGACATAAAGTAATTTCGACGGGCTCGATACGGTACGTCAAAGAAAGTTACTCTCTCGTTGCTTGGAAAACAATGCAATTTCCAGTAAATACATCCCTCCATAAATATTAAATCAGCGGCAATTTCAGGGCAGAGGGTTGCTCTCGAATGGCGTCGAATATTCCCGTGGCGGGCGGATTTCGAGATCGACGAGCCGTGCCTACGCTTTTGTATAATGTAATCTAGAAGTTTGACGGGGTCTGACGGTGGATTGCCTTCGGTCGAGGCCAGTCGGGGCGACGAAAACGGGGGAAACGGGGATACGAAGAATGTCGGTGCCGGGAGCGGGTAGGGGATGACGCGAAAGGGTCGACAGCCACCGGATGAAGGGATTATCTCGAATATAGAAAAGTAATTACGACCGAATTACCCTCGCGCCACCTTGTTTCGTATGAATTCCTCGCCTCTGAATAAAAAAAAGATGGACGCCCGGTTTATCTGGATGATAGCAGGGATTTGGATTTTACGTGGCTCCTTGAATCTCTAATGACTCCTCGATATTAATCTTCACGTTTATCCGTATTACCTGTTTTACAGCACAGGAATTACCATATTTGCATTCGACGCATTGAAATAAAAGGTAAAATAATATTACAAAAGCTTCGCTGCGAACAAAATTTCAGAAAGAAAAACGAATAAGAAACAGAAGGTGATATTTTCATCTGAAACACCTTGGCAGGCATAAAGCAACCTGTCGCAAATAACTCGCGACGAAGCTTTTAATAGAAAACCAAGGGGTGAGCCGAAGCTCGGTACGGCACGCGTCGAAAAGAATTCCCTCCGCGAGAGGGCACGCTGTTGTCTCTCGTCGAGGGGTCTGCCCGATCGCTGCGGTCCCCTCGGCCCTATCCTCCGCGCGGCTCGTCGTGTAACATATGCTTTTATCTAAATTAAACAGTGTCGGCGCGATTTTCATTTCCTGGCCTGAAGCCGCTGATGTTATCCGCAGGATAGCGCGTCGCGAGAGCGTTGCTAAGGGTCGGGAAACCTCCCTGCGCCTGGCCGCCCACCCTCTCCATCCAGAGCTGTGTTCCGTCCTCCTTCCTGTCCTTCTCCCTAACGCGGCCTCGTCGCCTTACACACCCGTGTGTCCCTCTATACCTGTGCCCTCGCCTTCCCTCGCTATCTACCCGTATTCTAACACCCATCCCCTGCACCCTTTTCCTGTCTCGCGCCCTCTCCTTCTATCGCGTGGACAAGTTACACGACCGCCACGCCGCTCAAGAATATGGTCGGGGTTATTCCGTGTACCAGGATTATGCTCGCAATTGGGTTTGTACTTGGCCGTCAGGGGTGAGGCCGGGCGGTCGGTACGGTACACTGAGTGGTACCGGATTGATGGTTTTAATGGCGAGGGATTAGGCGCAGGTACCAATGAACGACGGGATATGAATTAATTGAAAAGTGCTGCCCCAATTTCGTTTAATTATATAGAAACGGGTCGCGAGGCTAATTCCATAATAGCAGATACAGAAATTGCGGGTGCCATAAACCCTTTGACACTTCTACGGTCCAAACTTCCATTTCCGAAACAGTCTTCCCTGGAGCAATCCTCAGCGACCATCGACCCTCTGTAAGAACGGTTGGATATCAATCGCGACGAAACAGAGACGAACAGCGCTCCCCGTTTTCCTAGTCAGAGGAGAACCGATCGTTCCTCGCTGCGAGGACTTTCGTGTCGAACGCAAGAACCAGTCGCGGATATGACGCGTTTTTATCGGGGCGAGCCTTCCTTCAGCCTCGATGCCGGATGCCGAGATCCTCGCGAGCAGATAGAAAAGAAGGCACATCCCACTTTTATACTCTGGAGGTTAAAGTTTACCAAGTTATTCCGACTTTCCCTTCGTCCTCGTCGTCCTCGTTGTCGTCGTCGTCGTCGTCTGGTTTCGCGCGAGCGAAAGCTACCCCGTCAGTTTGGTTGACGTCCCGCGTCATAGTCACCCTCGTCCCGTCGATCTTCCTCCCCTTTCTCGTCCTACGCCACGGCTATCTCCTCGTACCTCCTCCCCATCAGCTATCCCGAGATTCTTACCGTTCTGTCATCCTTCGATCGACTTTTCTCGAGTTTTCCGAGTTAGAGGACTCTCCTTTTAAGGAAACCCCCGTGAACTTTCGCCAGCGGATGTTTATTGGCGACAGCGGATGAGTCGTGTTGAGTTCTTCGGATCGCGTTGATCTTGTTTTAAATGGTGGACATTTTTTTGAGAAATAAAATTCTGGCTATACTAATAAATCTTTAATTAATCTGATAACGGTCTATATTGTTAGTTATTAAAGTAGATATTAGAATACAAATTTATATGGAAAATAAAGTTCCCGTACTGTAATTCTAATAAATCAGTGATTTAATCTAGCGGAAGTCTAAGCTTTTGGTTAAATTTTCTTGCTCCGCGTGTTTTCACCCCGTTATTTCATTTTCTTTTCTATTTTTTTCATTCGTTTTTCATCGGAAGAAACCGTGTTCACGGAACCGCAAGTTTTGAATTCGCAGAATTTTTGCCGTCCGCGTCCGCTCGACCATTTTTCTTTCCCGCCTCTCGCCTCCTTCTTGCCTCGCGTCTCAGCGTCGCGCAAAAAACTTCGCAATTTTATAACGGAAGTTGGCTGAATATAAAATCAGTGGGCTGTCGCTCTTCACGGCCAACTTGTATCGTATTTTAATGGAACTGACTCGCCGTCGTCAACGCGACACCGTCGACGATTCTCCGCTGCAAATTCTTCGACAAATCTTTCCCTCTCTTTTTATCTTTCTCTCCCTACTTATAGGCACAAAGCATAAAACGTAAAACTTCATCGTACAAACAATGTTGTACAAATATTACATTTACGAAAGAAAAAAAAAAGAGACAGGAGGCATACGCTTCAATAAAAGGATTAAAATATTTCTAAATAGAAGTTAGGAAGCGTGTCAAGGGGTTTGGAAATTCCCAATAAGACGCAAGAAAAAGAGAAGTAAAAAAAAAAAAAGAAGGGAGGAAAGCCGCACAATCGGTCGGTTTACAGCGGAGTGTTTTATTATAGCGGTAGAACAGGATGGAAATTTTCATAATTTACTGCTGATACCTTGGAGCCAAAATGGCAGACAGGCTGTTCCAGGGTCATTCACGGAATTTACCACACCGTCGACAAGACGACGCCTCCTTCAACCGCTGAAATCTAAACAGGCCAACACCGTGACGCAGTTCCGTTTAGACTGCGGGACCCGACATGGTCGGTTGCCCGTTTTATTGTATGCCTCCTGTAATTGATTTCGGTTATTATCTCGATGCTGCAGCGAGTCGATCGTCGTACCGTTGCAACGGCCTGCAAATTGCGCACGGGACCGATCGCCGCACTAACTTCCGCCTGATCTTTCCGCCAGACATACTCGCACGAAAGTAAAAAGTTAGTTACGAGCGCCGTAAAACAATGCTCGGTTAAGTAGCTGATGTTCAGATTAAGAGAGAGATACGACGTTACGACGGTTAAGAGCCATTTACGTTCATTACCTTAATCTAATAAATTCACATTTCACCTTCCAAATTTTTAGCCTGTCAGTTTTCCTTTCAAACATCCACTGGAGTGTCTCTCGATCATGCCCTAATTAACTTTTACAACCAGCGTTTCTATCAAGACTCCCGCAAGTGAGAGAATAAAATTACATCCACGATATAATTCCCTGACGACATCTTCCGAGACTTGATCGCAAGGTCGCATACTACCCACCAACCACCCTGTCAGCTACGTTCCGCTTCACCCCGACCGGATTCCCGGTATCAGAGATCACCTGACTGCACTCGGTGCATCCAGGATTATCAAACTTCATTATTACAGGTTGTACAAACACAACAGCCCGTCTGCTGGCCGTTGTCCACCCTTTTCTAGCCCACGGACGCGTCCTCAGCGAAGAGGCACCGTGTCTCGGCGTTGAAGGGGGTTGCTTGCGCAACGGATGATATATTATCGGGCGCTGTTTGCACTTTGACAACCTCGCGGGGCATAAAAACGCTGACTCATTTAAAGCGGCCCCCGGGATTGCGCGGTGCTCCGGGAGGATCCGCGTGCCGTCACCCTTCTCGAGCGGCACCGCGCGACCCCCTCCGCGCTCCTATCGCCGGCCAACCTCCCCTTTTCCGCTCTGGAGCGAGCAACCGACCCCTCTGGCCTCTCCTTCGCTCCCCTCCGTCTCTCTTCGTCCCTCCGCAACGAGCTGTTCCAGGCCTCGTTTTGTCCACCGGTTCCACGGCCCCTCCCGTCCCCCACCCACGATTTCCCGGTTTCATCCGGCACCGACCACCCCGTTTCTCCGACTCTCTCTCTCTCTCCCCCCAAGCCCTCCTCCCCCTCATCTGGAGGGCAGCTACGGCATCTCGTGACTCTCTTTTCTTCCACGCCACCGGCGACCGGACTCATCCTCCTCGTTTCTCGCTTCCATCCTTCCATCCCACCCCCGCCCCTCACGGCGCACCCCCAGCGAGCCAAGCGTTTTGCTTCCCGTGGCTGCGGCGCGGCTCTGCTTCTCTCTGGGTTACCCACAAACTGCCTGCCAACGTTCCCCGCGTTGCCCCTCTCCCTGGTAAATCAACCGGGTTCTCTTCTGATTCTTTCTTGCCCGCTCTTTCCCTGCCTCTCGCTCCCCCCTCAGGAGAACTCTAACCCCCGCCCCGGTTGGATACCGCGAGGATAACGGTCGCTTATAATTGCGATTCTTCGTATAATTTTTATTAAGGCTAATTAATTGCAATGGCCTGTATAATTCAGTTTAGCCGGTGTTTCCGAGCGGACTGCTTTCGCCACGGTTAAGTCGTCTCTCGAAGGAGACGGTGGTCGAGAGCGTGCTCTCGAGAGCGTTGGTGAGCGTATCGGATTCTTGCGAGTTCGCGTTGCCGATTGTTCGCTGAGGATTCGATATCTTTGACGAAAGATTGCGGAGGAACGGAACAAGAGGGGGCGCAGGAAATGTGGGTCGCAGAGCTTCCCTCGAGTGGCTACGCCGGGGTATTCAATGGGGTAAATGGGGTATTGCATATTAAATACGGCGATAGGGGGACGGCACGAAAAGAAGATCGAAGGGGGTGGACCGCGGAATGGCTCTGCGGCGCGGGAGGGGCGATGTGTGTAAGCTTGATGCGGTTATTGATTACGGGCCACTGTCATTGACGGCCCGTCATATGGAAACGGTGACCGTTTTTCGTTACGCGCGCACGGACGTGCCATCGCTGCGACGCGGCCACCGTATCCGCGCGCGGACGCCCATCAATTTCTGCCCTCCGTCCTGTTCGACTCGTTGCCTTCTCCTCCTCTCGTTTTCCGCTCTATTCCATCCTTTTTTTTTTTTAAATTCGAGTCACTCGATGGAATGTGCCTCGAATAGTTTTTTCGACGACCCCTTCTTTTCGAATAGTGGACGAGGCTGCAATGGGTGGAACTCGAATTCAGGTGAAATTGTGGAACGCGCTTGAAATCTCATAGAATTAACCTTCTGTTCTTCTATTTTCTGTACTGGTTAACATTAAGCGATTCTCGGAATAGGCTCCAGTGACTAATAGTAGATCACTATTATTATATGGAATATATTTTTACCAGAAATGGACTACGTGACTTTCCGACGAGGATTATGGCCGATTTCTAATTGCTCGCGTGGTTAGGGGCATGAAACAGAAGTCACGGTGGTAAAAGTCAAAAGCGTAGGGTTAAGGAACGCCCATGGAGGGATTAGGCATAGACATCTGCCAAGGCGGAATTGCAATTGGAATGGATCAGGTAAGCCCAGGTACGGTGGGCACCATAAACAGAGGGTCGGTTACGCGGAATTATGGTATAATTGTGACCTATGCTTTCAAAGGAGGTAATAATCTATGTTGAGGTAGACCGGAGTAACGGCCGTTTGACAAACGGCGGTTCCATAAAGTCGTGCGCAAACAAGCCTCCACATTTATTATCGAACGGCCGCAACGGATAAGCTTAGGCTCCAGAACAAGTGCTGGATAGTTATTGAAGCTAACAGGATTAGCCGAAATGTAAAATCGATTCCTGCGGGAGGTTTACTGCTAAAAAGTACAATTTAGAATTCTCCATATGGCTACTGTGACTTTTCCTCGGTAACGGTCGAACCTTTTCTTTCAACTGAATTTTCAGCTGTATCTCTGGAACGGTTCGCCGCTCCAGAAGCTTCTTCCGTTACAAACAAACAAAATGTCGCCCTGGAAATTCTTGTATCGGTATACGATATCGATTGGAGAAGAAAATAAGGAGAATGGTCGCAGTTAGCGTGAACGTCGACAGACAGAAGGGCAGAGAGTAACGGACAGAACGAGAGTCCCGAGGACGTGTGTCCCCAAAAGCCGTGGAGCTCAGCGTTGAGTGATGGCCGCTCAGTCGACCTCGTAACCGGCGCCATACATCATTCAAGATGGCTGGCTTCTCACGCTGCTCGGGGAGAGACAAGGGTGACAACCCTCCCGTCTCTGCTTGCTACTTTTGACTGGCTACGTCTACGCCTTCGCTGATAATCGTGTTACGGAGATATCAATCTTGGGCCGACGACCCCCTTCTCTCGCCTCGCGACGCCTCTTTCTAAACTGCATTAACGCTAAAAATGTGGACCAGCGCGGAGGGTAGTTCGAACTATACGGCTTGTTTACTTTTTTTTGCAATCTACCCCGTTTTTCTGCCGCTTAGTTCTTCTCGTAAATGTCACGGTAGATGCTCGATCGTTCGATTTTTGGGGGTGTTTCTTTTTGCCAGATCGTAGCCGAATCTTTTTCCCCTTTACTGTTTCGAGGGAAAGTGATAAGGGTGAACTTGAAGAGGTTCTGTGTGCAGGGTTTATTAGTATACATTTTCGTTTGACGAGCTTTTTGTTCTCCTTTCGTGAACCATGCGCCAGGGTGTCGTTTAACACTCGAGAAGGTATTGTTGTTCGACGTAGGTAGCTGAAGGAGTGGGTAAACTTTTCTGGTGGATCTTGTAAAAGGTTCAGTTTCACGGTCAGCTACTATACTCTACTTTCTTTGTTCCCCTTATATCGAATACCCTTTACCAATAAACTAACTTTTAATTAAATTGGAGAGGCATCGAGGACCAAATTTGCAACTAGCTCTAACGAAAAATTAAGTTGATAACCTGTTTAAGGTTAACAATATTCCAAACTTAATTGTTCAAAAAAATTAGAAAAATATTTTCAATTGCACGATAAAAATGGTAACTAAAATGGTAGTGGCAAACAAATGCATCTTATATGCCACCTATCGAGGGCAATCCAGTACTAACTCAGGCCGTTCCTTCTTAAGAGTAATCCATCGAAGAGACCTACCTTACCAACGTTAGATTCGTGGAAAAGCTCAAGTTTCTTCTAGTCTCCCCCATTGTTCCTAGATGAGCTACCCCCAGCGAGAATGTATCAACGCGAATGTTAATGGCGGCTCTGTTCTTCCCCTCGCTGTAAAAAACGAGAAAGATCCTCATTAGGTCTCCATCTCACGAGTTTTTCTCGAGATCGAAGAGGAACAACAGCGTGGCAACGCGACGAACGGTATAAAACGCACGAAAATTTAATTAAAGCGCCGAGACGCCGTCGCGTCAGTTCGAGGGATGAAAGCACGACGTTATTAATATAATTCTAGTTCCCGCGTTCATATTTTCACTCTGTCCCACGGGCACCTCGTACCCTTCATTCCAGTATTCCCCCTTTTCGACGAATTTCCGCGAACATTCGTAAGCATTTGTCCCTTGGACGAAAATTGCGTTCAGAATTGCCGCGCTCCCAGCGTACATCAAAAGGATCTTTTAATAAGACCGCAAGAGGAGGAACCTTTAAAATCTTGGCTGAGAATGACGAGATATATGGAACAGGATCGATCGAATTAATAATAAAAATTATCGTACACCCGTAACTTTTACGGAACGAGTGCAGACATAGGAGAAGATTTATTTAACGCGGGACGCGAACGGTGTAACTAAAATTCGATGGCACTATTGTGGATTTCTAAAATAAATGGTTATGTTTTTCTAAAGACAATAACGTTCGCCTATCTATCATGCGTCCGAGCGATATTGGCGTACCCATCGGATGTAATATTGAAATTGTATTCTTTCGTAATATGAGAGTTATTTATGAAACGTAGCAGGCAATATAGCGCGCGGGGATGGCGGTGAAATCTGATGGAAGCGTTACGATATGATACGAAGCGATGTGAAGAGGATCGCTGGGCCTCCTTCAAACGCGGACCGTGCCTGCGTTACCTTCCACTCGTGAAATATCCCTTCGTCCCTTATTACATAGACAAATCGACCAACTGTGCCTCCTTCCTTCTCCAAAGTCCTTTTAATTTTTAATCAAAAACGCGCTCGTTTCGAGCGAATCCATTGTGCGACGATCGAGGTGAAAGAAGCTCGCGATCGAACTCGCGATTGCTACATTGTACAGCGACCGAGGAGAAGGAAAACCGCGCGGCAGGATATTTTCCCTTTTCGGAAAACACACCGTGTAACGTGTACGGTTAGAGTTCAGCGAAGCGACAGCTGTTCGCCGGTTGGCTGCGCTATTCGATTGTCTCGCTCTTGATGATTGATGATCGTTCGGGGTAGCTGCTGCTGCTGCCGCCGCCGTCGTTGCCGCCTTGACACCGCGTCTGTCTTTTCCCTCATTTCCCGCCCGCCTTTTTTTCGTTTCCTCGACGATTCCAGTGCAACGCAGCCGGTCGATATACCAGGACGAAGTACCGTTCCTCGGAGGTACTCGCCAGCCACGATCTCGTCTCGTTTTAATCGGAACAACACTCGAGGTTCCATCGTTTCGACGTTCCATGCGAACGTTCGATCGACGATATTTAATTAAAAATCGCACGTGGAAGGAGAAACGGAGATTCGTAGTAAAAAAAAAAATGAAAGCACTTTACACTCTTGTTCACGCGCGCTTCGAATCTGAATCGAGAGGCAAAAACGTTAAACACATGTTTCTTCGCGGCGGAGAACGCTGGCGACTGCAATCTCAGGTCCAATTCCCGATATCCCGGAGACTGGTTAAGGCGGTGGCAAAAGAAAAAGGCGATCCGAGCGTAGCTCGAATCTCCGCTCGATCCGCTGGACGTGCGAGGCAAAACGAGGAAGAAGAGGAGGAGGAGGACGCCGCGTTGGTTCTACCTGGCGGGCAGGGAATTAGCCTCCGGGAATCGCGGCCGCGGTGCATAATGCAGGGGTAGCGGCTGAATTTATGTAACTTAATTTGTAACACGCGACGTCCGACTGTCCCGCGCGTCTAAGAACAAATTCGTGACGGTGGGCGAAACGCCTGGGAGGGTAGAGGAGGTGACGGTCGGAGACCATCACGCGGGACCGTGTAATATAATGGTCAACCCGATGGGCAAGTTTTTCACTTTGCATGCAATAAGCGGCGAGACGCGCCTCGCTCGTTGCGACCGGGCCCGCGGTTTAATAAAATCTCGTTGCTCTAATAACGCGACCGCCGCTCAAGAGAAATCGAGGCAACGGTGACAGAGATGAAGAGGAGAACGGATATTGAGGGATAAAGGATGCTGGGCGGGAGACGACCAGACCGTTCATGATTGGACGACGATACGATTGGGGTGAATAAAGTGTCGGATGGAATGGTGGTTTCGTTTGATCAGTGGTTGAAAGGGTAGTTGGGTAGTTTCGATGGTTGTCGCGGAAATTGGATTTTTAAACCGTTCCTACCTCTCCAGACACAAAAACCATCGCTACTAGTACAAACACAGAGGTACATCTCTTGTCTAAAACAATTAACAACACTGAGACACCCTCATCCTCGTCTACCTTCTGGATCACCGAAAAAGCACAAGAAACAAGATCAAAACCTACCGCAAACGCGAACGACTCTCGAATTAACGTCCTCCAGAGGTCCATCGTCAAGTGACACCCAAGGAACCGATCACCATCGACGACTCTTCGTCTCTCGCGCGCCGTTGTTTCCAGGATCGCATAATTCCGTCGCGAACTCGTCGATAACTCGTCGCTAACTCGTCACGAGAACGGCTGGACTGGCGGATCTTACTTGTATCGCGCAAATAGGCCAACTGAAAACGCATTGACACCGTAGAAGTCGCCGGATGCTGAAAGGGGGAGAAGAGCGGCTCCAGCACAGAGAGGAAGCACGGCGTGGAAGAAGAGAACGGGGCTGATGCTGAATGGGCGCCCTACCTGGTCCCCCGAAGTCATAAATCATTTCCCCGTGATACTACCCCTCGCAGTTTCCCTGCAGCACAACCCCGAGGATAGGCGACCGGCCAACATCACCTGGAACCCGGACTCGGGATCCCGGCTGGCGACCGCGTGCAAGCACGGCCACCTCGGGGTGCACGCGTGCGCGAGCCTGAACCGCGTGTTCCTCAGTGCTGACCAAGTTTACGACGGGTTCGGTGCTGGCTACGTTGTTCGAGGATCGCCCTGCGAACGAGAACGCTCGAATTACGGACAATTCTGTTCAAGGTACTGTGTCGAGGATCATTTAGAATCATAAATGGAGGGAGTGGTAGGTTCAGCGATCCGTTGTTCGTGCCATCCTGTTCTATCGGTTTTCGTACAACCATAGAGGTTCCGTTTTGACGTTCTTATCGTTCAGGAGAGTCTTTTTTTTTATGTAAATGGTTTAAATGGATGGAATTTACGTTCACTGGAGACGTTAAATCTTTCGCCAGTTGAGTAGGAAGCGAAGTCCTTTAGAGTACGAATCGCTCGCCACGACAAACGTAAAATTAATAGCCGTCCTTTACCGCGCGGCCCTATAGTCGGGCTACGGCTGGTGGGGGACCATAAATTTCAGCACACAGATTCAAAATGATCCCCTTTATTGCACGAAACCCGGGTTAGTTCTGCCTGGACCTGGATCCCGTGCAGTTGCCTCATCGACTCTCGAGCCTCGTTCCTTTCGTCACCGTGGATTTCTTCGTTTTCTCCTAGCCGAACCACCGTCGTCGTTAAGTCGTGCGTCGTTGCTCTCCGTCGCATCGCGCGAATTGCCTTCAGACCGGTCTGTGTCCGTTGCCGGACGATACTACGCGGACGTGGGCGTCCGTTGAGTTGTTCGGCTCTTTCCGTCTCTCAAAGTGCTGCAAAATAAAATTGATATTAACGTAAGTGCGTTTAAACGTTGAGATTTCATGGCTGTTAACGATTCGCCTCTGAGACTGTGCCAGGAATGCTTCGTCGGCATTGCAGTTTGTCTCGTTTCGATCGAATTTAGTGTTCTATGTAGCGAAACACGTGTTAAATAATTGCGTTCATTGACGTTGCTTGAAACGATGGATTAATTCGATAAACTTTTATATACTTGATCGATCACGATACGTATTGGCCTGGAGATATTGAAATTTTGTGCGCGATTGATTAATTTCTATAATTGACAAGTAGACGTTGTTATTTCTTCTCAAATTTTTGTTCTGTAATTGCTTAAACGTTTAATCAAGTAGTATATGAAAATGAAGTAGAATAGTAAATCATTGCTTATGACAAACAAGGTTGAAAATTATAAAAATAGTTAAAAATTTGTTCACATTAAGATGTTTGTTACCATTCTTCAAGATGGTAAAGGGATGGAATAAAATCATTTCATTTTGAACGAGATTGAGAGGAATTTTTTCACTGTCCAAATTTGCGAAGTGGAACAAATAAATAATATGGCTGACACCACCTACCGGTGACCTCTCGAACGGCGTTGAATCGCCGTGGGTCTTCAAGGTGGAGCCACCATGACCATCCGACTCGTGCGCTTCTTTTTTCGCACACCTTTTCGTAACAAAACCCTTAATGCATGGACCTCATTTTTATCTTCATTATTTTATTGTTTTACCACGATCCTTCTTCAAACTGTCAGCTACTTTTTTTCACCATTAATTTGTTTGCTTCGCCTCCATGTAAACCGGAATTGCGACACCAATGAAAAAGGGATGCTGCCATCCCCTTTCAACGTAATCGAAATGTTGTATCCCCGTACAGTTCCTCCAAAAATTCGTTTATAACCTCCGTTTTAATCTAAAAATTCCTCTACGCTTTAATTATTTCATTCGTTACATTACCACCAGCAACGATTTCTAGAAGCTTGTTCCGTTTTGTGATCACCAGAAGCCATTCATCATGATATTTGTCAAATCATTCATCATCCACGAATTAAACTTTCAACAGCTATGCTCCCACTTGCCGAGTCTCGATTTGTACGCTTTTTATCTCGCAAATTCCCGAAATTGAACCAAAGCGAAGCTCGTAATCGCATCGTTCGCCCCTTCTTCGTCGCAACCTCAAAAAGTTCGACTGAAAAAGGTCAAAATTATCAACGATTACGCGTACACTTTTCTTTTGCGGGAGAAGGAAAGAGTACGAGGACTCGTCTGACATCTTTTTTTTTTATTTCGACGACGAATCGAAGGAACGGAGAAAGGGCAATAGTAATACGAAAAATGTGTGCGAGAGATAGAGAGAGGGAGAGAGTGAGAGAGAAAGCAGCCGCGTTTTATTCACGACGCTCCAGATACTGCAGCCATTTTATATAGATTGCAATGTATTGATCGTCTCCGCCAACAGCCGACATTCTACGTAGTATCAGAATGACAGGCTGGCAGATGGAATCGCAACTTCCCCTTCCCCTTTTTCCACCAACTGCCACCACGTTCCAACCCCCTTTTCGATGCTTTGGACTGGCTGCCAACCCCTCGTCTCCGCCTATACCTATGTACACTTTCTGCTTAGCTACTTACAGAAACCTACCTCTCCCCCGTGGTCCCGTGTCCGTGCGTACGTACGCGCGCGTGTACGCGAGAGCTCGTGCACACCCACGCGCTCCGCTACGCGGCCACCGTATACGTCTGTCTGGATATATGTAAAGAATATGTAAATAACAGGGAGTGGTTAGGTATGTACGAGATGTATCGCGGTTTTTATTTATCCTTGTTATTCCAACGGACGATAAATGAATTTGTTTTGCGACAGAGAGTGCTGCGCCATGTCAGTGACGACGATGACGACGGTGGTGGTGGTTGAAAATCGAACGAGCACGATCGAGGAAGGTTACCGCGTTCCTCGGAGTGAATTAAATCAATCTGGTTCCTCGCGCGTCTGGAGCCTGAGCGTATTTGTGGCGGCCATATTTTTGGGTTTTCCGTTTTTATTTTCTTTTTTTTTTCTTCTTTTTTTTCTTTCAGTGGACGGGGGGATGTTTGACGAAGTTATTTTTAATAGGAGCGTTTTACGCGCGTGTATACATCGCGGTTTCTGTTCGCCTTGTTAACCGGTCGCCGGGCGGATAAATGAATTTGTTGGTGATGGAGCGACGTGCCAACGGGGAGGCTCGTTTTTCATTCTGGTATCTGGAGATACTAGCTACGGGGTTGATTTATAGATTGCTGTAACTGTTCTTCGATGTTTATTAATTGTTACATTTTAATATTCAATGCGGATTTTAATTGAACGAGTGCAGATGACGAATGGTACATTCTCGTCCTCCCGTTTCGAAATTCCGATAATGAATTTTGATTACGACGAAATCCACGGGACGAGTCGCCGCGATTATTTATCGTTAGAAATAATTACTCGATTTAATGCGGAACTTTCGGAGAGCGGCGAACGCGACACTGCGTGGCAGACCGCTCCCACCTACCCCGAGCCCTGCTCTTTCATCCCTGGACGAACATCCAGTTTTTTAATTAAAATCGCACGCCACCCATGCCCCCTCAAACTTTCAGCGTGAATAGGCTTTATTAAATTAGTTTCGAACTCCGGATAAACAGGCGGTAAGATCGCATCGTCTGTAAATCGCCTCGCGTTACAAAGAACCTGCGTACCGAATGGAAAAATCGTTTCAAGAATAATTAACGAGAACGAGGAAAGTTCGCCGCGCTAGAACCGAGAGAGGGACTCGAAGAGACGTATGTTGGGTAAAAAATTCATGGCCTTTCGGAAATCTTTCCCGTTCGACACACAAATTCGCGTTGTCAGCCCCGTTTCGGCAGAGATCTCTTTCTATTAAAGA
The DNA here is from genome assembly GCF_050948175.1 of Xylocopa sonorina. Taxonomy (NCBI): domain Eukaryota; kingdom Metazoa; phylum Arthropoda; class Insecta; order Hymenoptera; family Apidae; genus Xylocopa; species Xylocopa sonorina. Next base: position 355,908 of record NW_027490120.1, read on the forward strand.
ACACGCGATGGATTATCCCGAGAAAGCCGTGATAACGTGTCCGTGTTCGCGTCCACTTCACCCTGACAAATGATCGCCTACTTCCGTCGCATCCCCGCCACGTATCATCGAGCCTCAATATTGTCGCTCCACTCAATGCGTTCGAACGTGTCCGTTTCGTCGACAGAGACACTCTCGTACCAGTGGAAGCGAAATCTACCGCGTATCGAATCGTCCTCGGCTATCGATCTACGCTTTGCGATTCTTTTCGATCATCTTCTCATTCAGAATTTCCCTTACACGTTGCTTTCAACGATTACAAACATCTTCGTATATCGCGTTCCATACTTTTAGACTTGCAACATTTTCAACCCCCAGAATATCAGCATTTATGCTGAAGCATTTTAATTCCCACATTTCTCACTCGCAAACGTCCAAAGATGCGCGAAAACTCTCCAGGCGAGCGTAGATTAAGAAATCCTCGAGTGGCACAGAGACGCAAATTTAGCCCTTCGTGGTCGCGTTGCGCTCGCGGATCATTTCCTACTGCGAAAATCCTCCTCTTTCTTTTCCAAAAGGAGAAAAGCCCGGCTTCGTGCGCTATCTGGAGCAGCTCGAACGTCTGCCGCGTGATATTAGTTCCTCGATTCGAGGCCACGAAATAAGGGGCGCGAGATACCGCGTCAGGGGGGTGTGAGGGCTGGCGAGCGCAGGTAGAATAAAGGACAGCGTTGGTCGCGATAGGGACGACGGAAAAGCGGAATCTCCTGTTACGTCGAGTTCGAGATAGGGCGGACCTTTCGTCCGCAAAAATGCCCCGCGGGACCCGCGTCAACGTCCTCCGAGAGGGATCCCAACTCTCGAGCGCCTCTCTCCTACCACCGTGCGGCTCGCCTCGCGTACGCTCGGACCCCGTGAACGACGACAGGGAGCCCTCTCTCTGACTAGACGTCACTCAGATTCCAACTTCCCTCCATTTTTCTACGCGGCCATGATTTATGGTCCCGCTTAATGCGAGCCGGGTACGCGCGGAAATTCGGATTAACCGGTCAGCTGTGCGCGGGAAAAATAGTCGATACTCGTGTGGGGGTCGGAGGGTGGAATTGGGTTTCGAGCTTGTTCGTTCAAATTGCTTGCGATATTTCTTTCCACGCGCGGGCAGAGGATACACGTGCGAGATGGGAATCGTACTTACCACCTTGCCATACTCTCGAAGCCAACAGTAGTTCGTGGCGGAAACTGAAACATGAAAAGTTCTAAGACGAGATGGTGCGAAGTTGGAACTGTTGGAAATGTCAGGGAAACGGTTGTCCCTTGCGAGATTTCCATCGATCAGCGTCCATTTTATACAGTCCTCGAGTGGAAACATCGACGAGGGTTAATCAAGCAGCAGTTAGTATAATCGACGCTTCGCGGGGCGCAATCGAATCCGCGACGCAGGGCATTTTTCAAGCCGGACGAACGAGCTACGCGAGGGAGGCTGAATTTCTGGCCAGGAATGGGCGGCATCGCGATTCCTTGTCGGGTGGGTCCCAGTACGCCCACCTGGCATTCGGCTTCATCTCAATAACATTAGCCTAGTCGTTTAAGCTTCCGCTGCAAACCGACTCTCCGTGTTTTATTCGAGCCTGGCCGAGCGCAATTTGTTCGCCCCGTTGAATTATCGTTCGAGCACCGCCGCGACTTCTTCCGCGTCTCATCGGGTGGGGAACGTGCTCCTCGGTTTCGAGAGGAACGGGATAACGAACGATCCGTGGCCGCCGCGCGTTTACTCAACGCTTCGAGGAGCGCCTTTTCGCATTTCGCTCCTGTTATTAAACTTCTTATTTTAAGTTTCGAGCCTCCGTCTCTTCCGCCCGGTATGAATACATTCTCCGGAATAATGAAGTTTTTATGTAAGCAATCTCTTATCCCGAAGTTGGCGCACGGTTCCCTTATTAAAATTCAGTGGGTGTAATTAGAAAATAGAAAAAGAGTGTAGAATACGTCTGCACTATTTTCCGCTATCTCTCTGTCGATAAAGAACGCGCACAATTAAATAATTTGAACGATCGCGCACAAAGTGGAACGTAGAGAGAGGCACTCTGGTCGCTCGTAAAGATGCCGCATAAAACTTCCATTTACCGTCGCTGTTAAATGTTCACTTCGACTACCATCCTTGCTAATCTCGAGAATAATTACTGGGATACGATCAGACTCGTGCGTAGACGAGGAAAGTGTTCATTACTCGACGATTACTTCCTCCAAAAACTTTCAGACCTTTTGTCGATCGTCGACGAACAGGAAGATCCCATCGCACGTTCGAACACCGTCGATGACATAATCCATCGGACGAGCGGATCCATCGATCGCGAACAGCCGTCGCGGCCGGTGGCGACGAGAAGCGAGCCGATTCTTTTATGGCGCGGCCGACACCAGATTCGACGGAGTCATGCCGAGCGACGAATGCGAATCGCGGCGTTGCTCGTACGCTCGTATGGAAAAGGAAATCGACCAGCGATCGGGGGATTTGTTATTCAAGACACGGGGCCCGGACGTTCCTTCCTTCTGAAGCATTCCACGAGACATGACGGCCGACGCCAGTCGAAGACAAGGTCTCCGCAAAGCAGCGCGTGTCCCAACCGGTGATCGCCGGAAATCGCCGCGGACGGCGTCCACCGATTCCGTCTCCACGTAATCGTCCGACGAATTCGACGAGCTTCGTCGCGCTGGTGAACGAAGCTCGACTTGGTGCAGTGTTCGCCAGGGTCCAAGGTCCGAGGAGTTGCGAGAGAAATCGGTTTCGAGTGCATCTCGAGGAGTAGAGAACAGGTAGAGTATCTTTAGAGATTGTGCGTGCGCAGTACTATCGCAGCGTTCAATTGATTTCGAAGGTTCGCGTGAAATCGTGAAATGCACGAACTCGTTCTGATTAAAATGCAAATGTTGAACGCGCGCGTGCGCGTGTGTGTGTGTGTGTAACATCTCTTCTAAAATACGAATCGTTGTCCTTGTTTCCGGCGAGATAGGAGCAAAAACGAGTTCCATTTCCCTCGGACGGGGGCGGTCGATCCTCTGCCCCGAGCTTTTCATTTAACGAAACATCCTTCCTTATTTGTCGGCCCCGTCGAAATTGCGCTGTATGCTGACGAGCTGCCCGTGAATTGATCAATAAATATGTAGTCGGTGCGTTAACCGCGAATACGGGCTGCTCGTAAACGAGGTCCGCCAGCGGTGGAGTTCAGCCTGGCGTTCGTTCTACATATCTTTGCCGGCCGTAAACCGATCGTAATTTCAGCCGCGCCGCGTTAATGTATAATGCATCCGCCAGCCCCGACGCTAAGGTTCCTTTCTTCGTTGCCACCGTGGAAACATGGCCGCCCACTGTGCGCGCGGATACCGTGCCCGAATTTCTATCCGGAAGGTTTCAGCCTTGGTGTGCGTATTCCATGGATCTTACGGAAATCCTTCGACTCTTATTCACTTCCAAATATTCCACAGATTCCTTGAAATTGAAATCTATCGAATTCGCGACGCTGTACGATTAAAACGATTGATGGTAATCGCGGTCATCTTATTTCAGTCACGTTTCAGAAAACGCTCGTCCTGTTCATCGGGAACGGACAAAGGGAGGTTGAAAAAAATGTGCGTTCGAGGCTTCCGGCGCGCAGGAAGGAAGCGGTGGAGAGAAAGGGAGGCAGAGGCTCGTCACGGAGGCTCGCAGGCGACGATACGTGGGTAAACTCGGGGAAGACGTATTGCACGTGAGTAGAGGACGACAGGCAGAATGTTGGTTGAGTGGCGTATGATACGAGGACGGTGTTACGCCGTGGTGAAACGACGCGTCGTCGATTTATCGAGTTAAGTTGTCCCGGCCCTTATCGGCCCTCCTGTTCCCGACCGGTTGCCTCGCGTCGTTCGTCGAACATCTCGAGCGATCGTAGCCCGCCTCTGCACTCGCTGGCCACGGTTCCGTTCCGTCGTTCGTTTGAATTTTCTCGTTCATTTGAGGGGACGCGATCGGTGAAAAATGTGCTCGACGATTTTAATTGAATCGCAAGATTAATAGAGATACGGGAGATTGATAGGGTATTGATTAATGGAAATTACTTTGTCAGAGTTCAATACCCGGTCTATAAAAGTCCTCGAATCGAGCAGTTAATAACGTCTCGTTAAAGTTGCACAATATCGCGCGGGTAAACTTCCCAGGCAATTTTCCTCGATTTTCCTCGATCCTTCTGTTCCTCTTTTTCTTACCTCGAATAAATATCCGCGTGATTTTTTGCGCAAGTGAATCCTGCACGATTATCGATTCGAACGGAGATACGCGCTGGAATGCCTCCAGACGCGTCTTCAATCGGCCAAAAACCAGCCACGAGGATCGCCCCCGCGTCTCTCGCCCTCGAGTTTAATCGAACCTCAAATTCCGCCCTCCGCCCCCGGTAGCTAACCCGGCTATCCCGTTCCACGAGCCCTCGGATGTCCCACGGTACTTTTTTGTGCACGCGTATACACCACTCGACTACGTGACCGTTCCCATCCCCGTGCCCTCGCTCCTCTATTTTTCCCAGCGGCAGTTTCGCCAAGGATACCGAGATCCCGGCACGCGGACAGGCGAGCCAGTTTCGCCGGGTCACCCCCCATCACTCACTCTCTCTCTCTCTCTCTCTCTCTCTCTATCTCTCTCCTGGTGGACACGTTTTCTCTCCATTCTTCGTTTTTCCTCCGCGGCGTGTGTCAGGCTCCTCCGGCACAGGCTTCAGGAGAGCGGAGAGACGATCAATACGTCGCTCCAGAACGGAGAAGGAACGAGGCTCTGGCTACGTCATTGGGAGACTTCGCGAGAGAGAGAGTGAGAGGGGGAGAAAACAGGGGGTGGCGACACGAGGGTGAGGTTCGAGGGAAAACGGAGCTTTTCCAGGCGATTCCTCGAGGAGAGGAGAGCAAAGGCCTGGCTCCGAGCAGATATGCCCGGCTATGAGCGCGAAAAGATGATGAGACGAAGGGTGGCCCCTGCCTTTTACCCTCTCCCTTTCGTCCGCGATCCGGTTGACAGGGATTCGGTGCCCGAGACTGCACGATGTCGACCGAGCTGGAACGACGTCAGGGCTGTAGCCACCGGTGTTAACGTATCGGATGAATGCCGCACGAATTTCTCTTCTGTCTCTTTGCTATCCCACATATGGTGTCGATTATTTTCGTTCACCTTGTCTCTGTTTCCTAGACTCTTTTAGTTTCCCCAGGAGAGACGTGTAACGTTAAGGATCGAAGCGACGGAGCGGTGTTCCGATCTCGCGGACAGACGAGTAAGCGCTCGAGCTGAAGGGTGCTAGATCATTCGGCAATCTCGATGACGTACGGGTGTAGTTCGACGTCGATTCGTCATGTAAACGATGAAATTGTTCGTGTCGCGCTTCCTTCGAGTACAGAGCCGCGCGAACCTCCCTCTCCGTCGCACCGTCTGAATAATGCATGAATTTCTGCGCAAGAATTTCATAAGAGAAATTCCGTACACCTAATCGCTGATACACCCTGTCGCTCGATACACAACCAGGCGATACCGACTCGACTCTTAATTGCTAATTTATACATCGCTCGATCTTCATTTACATGAGACGCGGCACTCGACTGCTACGAATTCGTTTCTTTTATGCGAGCGTCGCGATAATGAAGCGGTCGATGCTACATATTATCCTCTTCGCTCTATCGTTCGCAGAACTCTACGTTACTACAACAGACAGATAACACGTAGCAGCGGTAGAAATAGTTTCTGTCCACGGGTACATAAAACGGATCGTTCTGAAAACAGTGAGCGCCTCACTTTTTACCTGACGAAAAACGCTGGCCAACATTATCCATTATATTTCAAGCCTCATTTGTCCCCTTTACTCTCGACAATCAACTCATCATCTCCCCGAACCGAACCAATTACCCCCACCCACGGATATCCCGCCTCATACCCCGGACGATCTCCACGCACCCTCGATACCCCTAGCCACTAATACAGCGACAACCCCGTCATAACCGAGGGAAGGAACGAAGAAGAAAAACGAAGAAGAAAAGGAAAAGGAACGAGCGAAGAAAATAGGGAACGCGTGCGTTGGCGCGCGTCGAATAATGCGATATCAATACTGATTTGGAGAGGGCTGGCTGCCGGTGGCACCTGGCTCGCCGACGACGGCCCTGTGCGGTGGCATCCCCCTCGACAGGAGTGGTGGGGAGGGTGCGCGCGGTCCAATCATCGCAGAATCCGGGGGATGCGCCTGGCTTCGGCCGGGCAGCCGTGGGAGAGACGCCCCGCGACTCGAGGATTCGCGCTTGTCGCCGTATGCCTTCTCCGCTCGTGGCCAAAAAGGACAGTTCGTCGTATTTGAGCTTTGTTCGACGCATGCGTCAGCTCTGCCGCACCGAGGCTTTCGCCTATATCGGCAGGTGGAAGGTTGCGTTTATCCACTGCGAAGGGTCACGCTCGTAGATGTTATGAGCGGCGGACTCGAAAAAACCCCTTCTTCACCATCTAAGGATCATCAGAAGAGTAGACTGTCCCTTTCGGGAAGCGACTACTTAGCCGTTTGGCCCGGAACGTAATGTTACGGGCGAAACGTTTCCAGCGGGGGCCACGGGGAGGCGAGTCGCTAGCTGAAGGCTCAGTCTCATACGGGCTTGCACGATGTTAGTGCAAGTAATCACGCTACCATATCGCTGTCGTGAATGAAAGCGATACCCGCGGGGTAGCTGTGAGTTGTGCGTGTTGTTCCTGTTACTTCTGCGTTGTCGTCTCTTGTCTCTCCTATGCCCTGTCTCTTCTTCTCTTCGGTCGTCGGGTCCAGTGCTTTTCTTTTTTCTTCAAGATTTCTTCTGTTGTTTGTACCAATTCCTTGTAGGTGTGCTGGTTCAAAATTCCTGATGTCTCTGGCGGCCAATTGTTCTGTTGTTCTCTGTACTTAATATGCAGTTGTTCTCTTTCTGACTCATGTAGTCTGCAGTGGAAAATGGTGTGTACCGGTGTTTCTTCTGTACCGCAGTCACAATACTTGTTTGTTGATATTTTTGACTTGAACAAGTATTGCGCGAAGTCGCCGTGTCCTGATATGAATTGGACGATGTAGTGATTTAGATACAGCCAGTTCATATCCATTCTGCTCCGCACGTCAGGCAGCAGACTGTACGTGTGTCTACCTGTATCGGAATCGTCCCATCGTTGTTGCCATAATGTCAGTAGATATGTTTCTATTTTGTTTATCGTTGTTTCAGCTTCGCTGCTGCTGGTGTGTGTGTATTGTTCTATTTGGAATGATATTCCTTTCCTGATTTTGTATTTATATGTTGCGCGTTGTATCGTCAGATCTATTGGCATTTCTCCTGCTATAACGTTTAGAGCGGCTGTTGATGTTGTCCTGTATGCTTTTGTTATTCGTAGTAGGGCGTTTCTCTGGGCTGCGTGTAATTTTTCCGTGTTTCCTTTTGTTAATCTGTCGCTCCAGGCTGCAGACGCGTATGTAACTATGGGTACGAAAACTCCCCTGTATAATACTTTTAGACACTTGTAATTTAATCCCCAGTCTCTCTTTGCTATTCTGGCAAGTGCGTTGAATTTCTTCTCGCACTTACTTTTCAGCTTTTCGACGTGGGTTCGTAGATATAAGCCTCTATCAAAATGGATTCCGAGATATTTTACCGTTTCTTTGTACGTTATCTGTTTGTTTCCGATTTTTATTGTTGGTGGTCTTTTGGGGTCGAGTATACCTTTGAACAGTGTCATTTCCGTTTTAGATACTGATAATTGTAGTTTTTCGTTTTTGCACCAGTGTTCGATAAGTTCTATTGTTGCTTGTCCTTGTTTTTCTAACTCTAGTCGGCTGTTTCCGGATATTAGTACTAGGAGGTCGTCAGCGTATGCTACCGCCTCTATTCCTGAAATTCTTAGCAATCTGAGGATATCGTCAAAAACTAGTTTCCATAGGTGCGGGCCTAGGATAGATCCTTGCGGGCAGCCTTTCGTCACGTCCTTTGTTGTTTCCTGGGTTTCTCCTCGGAATTTTACACTGCGGTCTTGCAAGTAGTTTGCTATCGTCCGGTAGATGTTTTTCGGACATTGCCGCTCCTTTAGTTTGTGTAAAATACTTGGCCACCAAACGTTGTCAAAGGCACCTGCGATGTCGAATAAGATGGCCAGTACATATTTCTTGTTGCTCCTGGAAACTAGTTCTCGCATCTGTACTATTGCGTCCTCGGTTGATTTTCCTGTTGTGAATCCATATTGGCGTTCCCATGCGAAGTCTTCTTTTTGAAAAGTTGGGGTTAGCTTTCGTACTAGTAGTTTCTCTAACGCCTTGCCAATCACTGGGAGCAGACAGATCGGTCGGTACGATTTTGGGTTTGCTTCGTCCTTTTCAGGGTCCTTTAAGATAGCACGAATGTTCCCTATCTTCCAGATTTTCGGGAAGTAACCATGTTTGAGACAGGCATTGAAGAGTTCGTTGAATTCTTGTTCTAGTGAGCTGTATGAGGCTTTCAGTATTTCGACTTCTATTCTATCTATTCCTGGCGCTTTTTTGTTCCTAAGGCTTCTTATTGCGGTGGCTATTTCACAGTTTGTAAAATTCTCTGTGTTCTCGGTGTTCGGAGCTTCTTGAATTGCGGACCTTATTTCTCTTTGTGAATCTGTGGTGTCGTCGTTGTCGTCGGGTACTAAGAACTGTAGAAATTTGCTGGCTGTATCATTCCATGTTAGTGTGTGTCCAGTTCCGGTTTCGCATGTCGCCAAGGCCCGTTCCGGTGTGATTTTCTGCATGCATAATTTATAAACTGTTCCCCAGGGTTTGGCGTTTCCTTTGTTCGTGACATATTTTTCCCAGCTCTCCTTCTTAGCTTTTCGGATTTCTGTTATGTATCTATTTCTTATTGAATGGTATTCTCCTTTTGCTTTTGCTCTTTTCTCGGTGTCTTTTGTTTGTTGAAGTATTTTCCGTTTTTTGTGTGTTTGTTTCTTCAGTTCTGTTAGGGCTCCAGTCCACCATGGTACAGTTACAGTGCGTGTTTTCCTGTGTCCGAGGGTTTTATTGCAGGTATTTATAATGCAGGCATGTATTGATCGTGCGGCTTCTTCTATATCTTCTTCTATATTGTTATTCCAGTTCTGCAGAGTTTCCTGTTTTTCTACTATTAATGTTTCGTGGAACTTTCTCCAATTAACTTTGTTTATCCGGAATCTCGGTGTTCTTGTGATCGTCGCTGTGTTGTCTGTGTTTGCTTCATTTGTCAGGCTGTATATTATTGCATTGTGGTCGCTGCTTGTCCAGTTCTCCTTTACCATCCAGGTCTCCATTAGCCGTGCTGCTGGGTATGTTACTAACGTTATATCTATATTTGAGCTGCCTGTTGGTGATGAATATGTTGGTGGGTTTCTTGGTTCATTTATAACAATGAGGTTATTCCGTGCTATTAGTTGCTCGAGTTTTTCTCCTCGTTCGTCCGTTATGTTACTGTGCCAAAGTGGTGATTTGGCGTTTGCATCTGCTGCTATTATAACTTTTTCTCCTTTTAGCTGTGTAAGTATTGTTTGCAACTGCTCTAGATATATCTCGATTTCGTGGGAAAACTGAAAGTACATGTTCACGATATATATCCGTCCTAATTCACTGGTGATTTCGATACAGACACAATGTTCGTTACTTAGATGCGCAATTTTTAATACCGTAAGTCTGTTTCTTCTTACGGCTATGGATGCCTGGACGGCGTGATTTTGGTTTTCTCCAGTTATGATGGTTGTGTTACTATTGAATCCAATGTGTTTCCCTTTCGGGTTGTAGGGTTCTTGCATTAGGAGAATATCTATATTCTTTTGGTTCATGAGTTTGCTGGTTTCCAAATTTACTACTTGTGTATTCCTCATGTTTAGTTGCAATATTCTAATCCTGTTTTTGTTTTGGTTTGTTCTACTGTCCATAGTCAGTTCTTGAGAGTACTTGATTTATGGCAGTAATATGTGAGGGGCAGTCTTTGTCGGTGACGCTGTGGTTGTGTGTTTTTCCTGCCTTCTTGCAGTTCACGCATGTTACTGGCTTGTTCTTGTTCGGACAGTTTTTAAAGGTATGGCCTGCCAGTGCACAGTGACCACAGATGTCGATTTCACTTCTGCAGTGTTTGGTTGTGTGGCCGTGTCCTTGACACTTATAACACCGCGTGGCTACGACGTAGTCTTGAACTTTGCAACACTGCCACATGATATACAGTCGTTCCTTTTTTATGAGTAGTTCTCTCACTTCTTTTGATGTCTCTAATACGATGTTGCAGCTGTTTTTATTATTCTTGTTTCCTGTTTTAAACGCGACTTTGGTTTGGTGCGAGTATTTCTTCTTTTCCTGGTCGTTGAAGTTCTGGTCGATGATGGTCTGCAGCGTTTCTTTATCGTCTTCAATTCTCGGTGCGCCATATATTATGACGCGTGGACTCCTTTTTGTGGGTACGTCAACTAGTAAGCCTGCCGTTTTGAGTTTCTCGTTTTTAATTAATGTCTGCACATTACTCAATTTAGCTGTTTCGACGATTACAGCATTTCCTTGCACTTTCCTGAGGTTTTTCACGTGTAGGTTGTCTTCTTTTGGCGAGATCAGCTTTATCAAGGCCTGTTTTGTTTCTTCGCTGTTTGTGTATTTTGATGTATCCGTTGGTCGTACAAGGACGACTTTTGGAGGGTCCTGCTTGAGGTTAGAAAGTTCCGCAACTTTCGACTTAATTCCGAGTCGTTCCGCATACGTCATTTTCTGCGGCTGGGTTGCGGCTGCTGCCATCGCTTTTCTTTCGTCGGCGACGAAGTCCTTCCTTTGCTTCCTATTTTCCCACTTCAGGGCTTCTAGTTGGCCTTCAAGTCTGCTGTTCATCAGCAGTGATTCCTGCAGTAGGTTCTGTAGATTTCCTATTTTATTTAACAGGTATCTGGTGGTGCCCTGTTTGATTCCGTTGTCCGGGTTGGTGAGGTGGTTAATTATCTTCTGCTGTATTTCCTCTGCTTTGACCTTGATGCTGTGGATAGTTCCGCTGGGGGGGTTGTCCGTTTCCATTTCCCGGTCGCTTTCCTTGTTGACATCTCCGTGCAATTCCACTGCGGCTGCCTTTTTTCCTCGTTGGCCGTCCTTCTCGTTCCTCTTTTGCAGTCGTTCTATGTCCGTCTCCGTTTCCGAGGGGAGTCTTCTTTTCCGCACATGTTTTCCCTTCTTGTTATATTTTTCAATTGTTAAATCCCTTTCCGTATCTGATGTATCTCCTTCCATTGTTGATTTCCCGTGCGTGGTCACTATTTCCACACTCCGCGTGGTGGCGTTGGCGTAGTTGACGCGTCCAAGATGGCGGCCAAGATGGCGTCCAATATGGCCGCCTAACCTGTCACTTACTGGATCAGAAAAGTGAACTTACCTTTGCTGTCTTGCACTGGATCTCTGATCTGTTTACACCAAATTGTAGCCGGCGTTGTTCCGCTTCTTTTGGTATATAAATATTGGCTGGGACGTCAGGCGGTTCCGTGCTTCAGGCTGCGAAAAGTTGGCGTGGGTCGATCGACGCGCCGGGAGCGTCCGACACCGATTTTTCCACTTTTTCTATTCACAGGCACTGAATTTCACTGAAATTAATATCACTGATCGTTCACAACCACTAGATAACCACTTAGAAACACTCGTTTATAATTTCCTGACGGATTTTACACCGAAAACACGAAATTACTACGGAGCGACGTGAAGCGCGTCTGTCCTCGACCGATCCAAGATGGCGTCTCGGCCAAAAAGGACAGTCGTCCCTCGCGTTTCGTTTGAAAGGGCGTTGGCCCGCGCTTTCCACGCTTTCCGCGCGCCCTGCCGCGGTGGAGCGCGGTTCCGCCGCGCCGCAATTGTGACCGTCGTCGAGGACTCTTGGACGCGGCCACCGAGGAGGAGGACGTGCACGCGCGTCGATCCACGCGCTCGACGAACGGAGATGCATGTGCACGCGCGGCTGCCAGGGGATGTGAGTTCACCGTAGATAGTACCGTTTTTCCTTCCCGCGGGTCTTGTTCGTCGCTTCTTTTTCGGGGGACGATCGTGTGCGCGTCTACGACGCTTCGAATTCGAGGCTCGTCGCCAGCTCTACGCGGCATTCCTCCGTGTCCCCCGCATGACTTCCTGTAGTGCGATTAGTTGGTGGGTTCGTAGAGAGAGATAGAGATAGAGAGAGAGAGAGAGAGAGAGAGAGAGAGAGAGAGTTTCTCGTGTGCACGTGCATGTACCAATACCGATGCGAGGGTATGGATTCCGTCGAACGTTTTCGATGGTGATCGCCGGTGGTCTTCGTTCGTTTCACTTTTCTAATCGTATTCCTGGCATGTCGATAGTTTGACCTCGATTCCGTGGACGCGGAGGCGCGCGCCCGCGCCATTCTCACCCATTGGAATTCCGTGAAATCGAGTACGTACCTCTCGTCTGGTGTACTTTCTTCGTCGATCCAGCCAAGTGTGCTCTCTGCATGGAACCACTCTTTCTTCCGCCTGTTGCACGTACGTACGTGCGATTCGCGATGGTCGATCGGTTTAAAAAGCATGCGAGATCTTGCTGTTCTTCGTGTCGCGTGAAGATTTTCCAGAAAATTGCACTCTATCCGATCTCTGTTTAACGATCTCGTAAATCTAGTGCTACTGGAATTAACAGAAGAGGACACACGACTATTGGCCCTCTATTAAACGTCCACGTTTGCAATCGCTATGTCACACTTCTCTACGATCGAACGCGGACGCGTTGAACGCAACAACGCGACGCAATGGAGTCCACGAAATTGACCGTTTAAAATCATCGAGACGCAATGGTATCGCGCGCTCAGGGAATCGTATTAATTCACGACTTCCTCCAGCCGTATTCCGGATGTGCATGCGAGATCACGTCCGGTTTTAGCGGTGGTTTTCCGGCGTCACGTACGTGGTTCACCGGACGGAATGAAATTTCTAATCCCCGTTGGCTTTATACGGTCATGCTCGTTATTCATTCGCGTTGTTCCCAGCTCGATCATTTTCCAATCGGCATCGCGCGATTAATTCGCGATTACCATCGAGCCGCTCCGTCGTTGCTCTAATTGTATTCAAATTCGGGGATAATTCTTCCCCGCCGCGTTGAACGGGATTTAATGACCGTGGTGGAACTCGCCCACCAGCTCCGTGGCTCGATGGAAATAAAATTGAGCTTGTGTGTTGCAGATCTCTCGCTACTGAAGATTCGACGGCTGATGCGAGTGGTTGCATAAGATAGGCACATTCGTGATCTACCCTGTAGATCCGGGCTTTTGTAGAATTGTAAATATCAGAAGCTCGTCTCTACAGGTATCTTACGGATGACATGCCACGCGACTCTAGATTGCAATGCATGGCGGCGCATTCGAGAGAATCGGCGTCCATTGGAGGGCGTTTAGTTTTAGAGCCAACCAGCTGTGTGCGTCTGCGAGCAATGTATAGCGCGTTTAAAGCGATACGATGTTTTCTGCGTTAGATTGTTGAGAATATATTGGCGATTGATGTGTTTGTCGATAGAATAGGCTGCGTTGTCGATAGGCTTCGAGCGTTTAATATAGCTGTACTTTTAAGGGTTCTGTATGTAGATAATTTATGCTGTAATTTGTTAATGAATAACACATGTTGATGTGTTTGATGTTAACGTTATATAATTAAGAATTAACACGTGTTTATGTATACGGATATAATGTAAAAATAAATCTGTATGAAATTGAAGGAGAAATTGCTTCGATTACTTTACTCACCCCATTCCTAGAGATTTTAAATCGCATAAGAAATAATTGAATAGTAAGAAATTCTGCAATAGTAATTATAATAAAAAATTATATCTTTCGCAAATTGATTAATGCGAACACGTAGTATCAAGTTAAGCGACACCATTTCATTTGGCAGTCTATCAATTTGGAACTTGTCCCCTATTGGAAATTAACGAAACTGTTACCTTATATCTCTTCGTCGATACGGAAGAGACCTGCACATCGACGTATCGATCGCAGATTCCGACTTTATCAGCTAAAGAAATGTTTCGAAAACACTTTACTACCAGAAAAATTCGCAAATTTCACCAAGCTTTTTATCATAAAAGATCTAATATCAACTCGACGAGAAATTCCATCGATTTACATTTTGCAGTATTAGAAATTAAGAAAATATACTGACTAGCAAATGTTTTTGGCAAAACAACGCAACCCATGGTCAAATCAACCAACGCAGAAGGCCACTAGATGACAGCACGATGCTAACTCGAACTTACCCCTAAGCCAAGAAACTACCACTAAAAAGCAGCCTACCAACTGTTGTAATCTTAAATCTACACAGGAACACCGAAACTCCCTTCACCCCTTAATCGTCTAACGAAATCAACATCGCTGCTCGCAGCGAACTTATCTACCCAGCCAGGCTCACCGATTCGTCGTAATTGCCAGCGTAAAAGTTCTTCCCTTTAAACACGCTTACCACTGTGGTTGGTTTCAAAATTAGCCGACCTACTTCCCATCGCGTCGTCATTATCCTCGGTGCACCGGCTTATCGCGATCCGGAGCATCTGTGTCCGGCGTTCCCAAGGCGGGTGCTGGCGGCGGGCGTCGTAGACGGGCGTCAGCCCGTGGCGAACGCGTTCACGGTCGTCCTGGAAAAGAAAAGGAGAGAAAAAGAAGAGAAAAAGGACGTGGAACACGTTCACGAAAAGGCGAATGATAAGCGGATCCGGAGCGCGTGAAAGCCGGGCCAGGTTTCGATGCCGCGATAGCACGGTTTTTCAAGCGAATTTTACTGGCTCGGTTTTGCGTTCAGCCGGAAGGGAGGTGATATTGATTGCGTTGGCCCTTGCTATCTTCTGTACCGCGTGCGATGATAAAGTGGACGATGTGGACACTGTTTGTACAGCTCGGATGAGGATTAACAGCGCGGAGTTTGTGCTCTCGCAGTGTGAACTCTGCGTTTGATTTATATTTAAATGTATGTTGACGAAGGTAACAATTAACCCTTCCAGGGCCGAGTTATTAATTACCAGGCTATTCCTACCAACAATATCTTTTTCAACCCGAAGTTTATAAATTCAGGGTAATTCCTCATCAAAGAGATATCGCGTGCTTCGAAGGGAAGGTGGAAAACAGCCGATGGAAGAGTTGCACGTTAATAGCGAACGACGGAAACTATTTCTATCGGCTGTCCAGTCCCGTCACGGCAATTAGCAGAGTACCTGCACGTGCGGATAAATCCTCTCGTGGCGGGAGCGCGACTTATTTATGATCATCCTCGACCCGGAGCCGGCCGAAAGGGTTAAAGGCGAAACAATGCGCCGGTCGACATTGTTTTGATGCGGTCAGAGCTGAGGAGGATCGCTGAAAGGTTCCCCAGGCCGTTCTCTCGACGTGTGCCAGTTTCCCAAAAGGGTGGATTCGATGGGAAATCCACGCCACGGCACTTTCTCTTTGTACGTAAATTGCCGATAGAAAGACACGCCTGGCCTGTGGCCGATGTTCTTGGAACTCGAAGTGAACCGATCGAGTCGGGGAGAAGATCGACAGTTGCACTTTTCGGTAGAAATTGACGATTTTAGATAAAACAGACCCTTCTGTCGAGATTTTTTCGATTAAAAATATAACGTTGAGATGTAATTTAGTTAATTGAAGCATCAATATAATTTATGGAACATCCGGACGCGGTGATCGCCCTAACACAACAATGATAACGGTAACTGGTATGAATGGACGATCGGCTCTCACCGATTCCTCATTTCAGATCGAGGAGCCGCATGTATTTACATCGAAATACCCCGAGCGTTCCTCGTAGAAGGGTATGGTAATCTGAATCCAGTTCAAGAAGTTGTCAATCATCACCAGCGAGCGGGAACCTCTTAGGAAGAGATAGGAGCTTCCTGAACGAGGTGAGGATGGATAGTCGTATTTCCCTATCTTGATTCTTGTTAGATAACTTCCCGTTTAAGATTCGTAATATCGTCAACAATCCCTTTCAACGTCGCTGCCGAGTGCTACCAATAAATCAGCATCGTCCTCCGCCATTCTTTCGCGCCTTAATACCACCGCCATTAGAACGTTCGGAAAAACCAAGAAAGTAATCAAGACGCATCGAAGCGTATCATTGTCTCGAATATCTCTCGCTGAAATAAAGTAGCAAACTCTTGAATTTTTCTTTACAAAGTAAAACTATCGAGGTAGCTAAATATTCTTGAAATCCTCGATTGTCGACTCGTTCAGATGGTTCCTTCCATCGTGCTCATCACGATTGCAACGATAGTTGGAAGTGGATCGAAGTTCTCGGGGTGCACGATAACGGTAACCGTAACGTCGTCGTTCTGGCGGAGGAGCCCAGCCACGGTGTTCATGATCAGAAGAGCGGCAGCATCCTGGTCCTCCCTTTAGTAGTCTCATACCACTAGCGTATACCCTTACTATGGTACCCCTGCCGGCGCGGTGCTAGCCGTGACACGAGAATGTGATTAATGATCGCGACGTAGAGCCATGCACCGTACACCGCCACCCCTCACTCTTTTCCCTCTCCCGCCTCGCGTCGACTACGCTCTTCCCTGGCACGGCCACCGCGTTTTCTCTTCCCTCCGGTATCGTTTTCTGTTTCAGCAACCCCTGCTGCTGCCGCTGACGTCGCCGCCGCCGTTGCCGCCGCTGCTGCAACCGGCCCACCTCTCTCTCTCTCTCTCTCTCTTGCGCCCTTTGCTCGCAATCCGACTGTCTGCCACCTTTCTTCCTTCTCCCTTCCGTGGCCAACGCTGATTATCCACCCGGTATTTTCTACACCGCCTCCATCTGGTTTTCGCTGCTTTTTAAAGAAGATTCCCTCTTGGCTGGCGAACCAACGAGGTCACCGGGTGGAAGGAAGGGGGTGAGATTTGAATAATTCTTTCGTGGGAGGCGATTCGAGTCTAATGGGCGCTGGGCGGCTTCTCGAGGACGAAGTTGACTAGCTTCCTTTCTGAAAGTTCGCGAAGTAGCTCTCGCGTGGGGGTGAATCGCGAAGGGGTTGGCAGTTTCGTTGCAGAGGAAATTCTGATCCCTTTTCTTTCGTTTATCGAACGACGTTGCTCAAGTTTTCGAATAATTTCAAGTTTCAAGTGATTCTATTTCCTACGTGTTCCTACGCTGCTCAGAAAGGATAAGGTTCTTCTTTAGAAGTTGGCGAGGCGCGGCACGTTATGAAAGGTTTCGGAATTTTCTTCGCCGGTTTATCGAATGTTACGTGTCCCTAGAGTTAAACGAACCTGTCCAAGCCAGGATTCGCTGGAAATTAAGAAGTCGCAAGAGCGAGGAAGAAATCAGTCAGTGCCTGTTCCAAGCACGATGACTTTGACTCTATCCATTCGCTTCACGCTTATCTAAATCACTTATCGATATCTTCCCGTGGTCCCGGTTTCCTTCAATATCCGATCGCCGTCGATCTTAATAATCGCAATCATATTTAACCTCGTCTCGAACTGACTTTCGCGTGTGACCCTCTGCTAACTGAACGAAATAATTTTTCTTCTGTTAGAATGTAATTAAGTATGTACGTAAATTATGTAAAATTCGGTGATCATTTAGTAAACTCAACAGAGGGACGTTTCCAAGCGAATGGCGTTTCAATATGGCTGCCAGCTTCCTCGACGTCGCCATATTATCTACTCTCTCATTCATTCCCAAAGTTTCAACTTTCATAACCAATTTTCCATCCATGTACAATCTCCATATTCCTCAGACTTACATTAAAATCATTTACACAGAGTGGACTAACAAAAATTCACGCTTACCCCTTTGAAATCTTTTCGAAAACCTCCAAAAACCCAGAAGAACAAACTACCCCTTTGATGGTTCTCATCGTAGTAACGTCACGCTGGCCAGAGCTAGCTTTCGAAAAATAATTCAACGGTTCGACAGGGTGGCCAGAGGCCGAGGCGATCATCGAGAAAGTACGCGGGAGCGGCGAGGGTGGCCAGACGGGACGGAGACAGAGCCAGGGCGAGTGCTCCCCGCGGAAATCAACGGGGTTGCGAGCGTTTCGATGAAATTTCCGGCGTATTGTCGGCGTTCGGCGGCCGTGAATGATCCGGAGCCACCATCAACCCCTTTGCGAAGAAGCGGGGACGGGGAACGAGGGCGAGCCTGATGGGATACGGGGATGGCGTCGCGTCCCTGGCGACGCCGCGACGCTGACAGCGCTGCTCGCCCCTGTTCCCGCCCTTCCTCCCGTCTCTATCTCCACGTTTTCTTCGACACACCCTGGATTAAAAGCTCCCGGCTGTTTCTGCGGGCCTGCGGACCGTAACGCTCGCGTGAGCGTTGCCCAAACGAGCGCGATCATCGCTGTTGGATACGGAGGTGGGAGACGGTGAGGAAATTGAGGACACGGGACGGAACGTGGAGGGCTGAGAGCAAAAAAGTGGAGGTACGGAAGTTCACAAGTATACGTTTTCCAATTGCGATTATTTGGAGTGGATTTTAGGTTCTTATTGTTGGTTTCTGCGTGTGCATTAAGGGTGGTAAAATTGAGAGTGATATTAATTTTTCATTCTATGGAATGGTAACACTCGAGCAATCTATTTTCGTTTAAAGAAGAAACGTTTGTGGAAGAATCAGTCCGTGTAACGCGGTGGTTTCCTTATTAGCGGCATTACATTATGGCAGTAATGTGTAGGTACGAGTAGCGAGAGGGTGATAATTAGCTGATGGCGCAGATTATCACTGTTCCCGTAACGATTGATGAAGTAGAAGGTGCTAACGATTATTTAAACAGGTAATTAGGCAAATTAAGGCGGTACTACAGTTCCGAATAACACCACTTACGCGAACAGAGCGTACAATGCGCCTCTGTACACGATACTATAATTTAACCGGCGTCTAACTTAATCGTCGCTAGGTAATGTGCTTCGTATTTGTCTTCTTAATGTACCATAGTTGATTTCAGAACAGATTACGGGTTCTACGAACAGACGTTTCTCTTTCAGACCTACCACTTATCGCGCAGAGAATTTTATTACTTCTGCAAAAATATGTTCTTCGATGTTAGCGCTATATTTTCGACTGTTCGCGATATTCTCCTAGCGACAGAAGCGACCATGTTGGCGATATTAGTTTGGCCGTCAGCGATGGCTACCAGCCTTTCGTCCGAGGGGGATGAAATACTTGATGATATTAAACATGAATAATGTAACGGCACGGGGACGAGGAATAGCGGCTTCGATAACGCTCTCTGGAATATAACATACGCAAAATCACAGTGTAACAGCTGTTTGACGTGTACCAGCCTCGCATTTAACGCAACAAAAGAAAGGATTTATTAAAATTAAAAGCGTCGATAACCTGATATGTTCGTCTACGTTTTTAATATCTCGTGGGTCCAGGTTAAGATATCGAAGGGAGGAAAAGTTTTCTCGTTTGGTGGCGAAGCTTATTGGCAGGAATCGCGATACGGGAGTAAATTGGTCGAAACAAGAGGGCAAACAGGAAGAGGGGAAAAAATCAGTGCCGGATGACTCGCCGGTTTCCGAGCGAGCCGGAATGACTAAGTGTGAATACAATTAAGGGTTTGTTTTAAGCGTCTATCAGAGCTTGTTTACGGACTCGCTCATTATTTACGTAACACGGTGAAATTGACAATTTCGCCTTGGCCAATTAACGCTTTAATCGGCGCGACCCAATCGATTCTAATTTCATCGGCCCGTCGATCAATTACGTGCCTCGTGATCGTGTCAGTTCAACTGAACTTGGCATTCTATAATATTTATCAAACTTCCAAACTATTTTTTCATCCTTTTGCGCGTCAAGACATTTTTACAAAGGATCAATTAATACTTCACCCTTTCCAGAGAAAATAAACACCCGTATAATTTCCAATTCACGCGATCCAACTCTAATATCTGTTAACTAAACATTTTCGAGACCCGAACTCGAACTTTCGAGGTCTACAAAAATATTTCTTCACCCTCCGCGCGAAGCAGCCATGAAAACCGAGACGGAGCGAGCGGAAAACAGCGGGGTGTTAATAATGGCCCTGGAATTCGGCCGTGGACCAATGTCAAAGGACCTCTCCTCGTCCAATCCCTGTCGGCGAGTGCGGCAGGATGTTGTTGTAGGCAGGACCAAATAGTCCAGGGCGGACCCTTCTTTTAATTGTATCGAAGGGTCAATCCTCCGGTCCCGGATAGACGTGGACCCGTGAGAAACAGGGATGCGTGCACCGGGGGCTCCAATTCATTTCGTCCGGGCCTTCCCGTGGAAGCGTCATTAATTTGGTGCGCGACGCTGCCCCGGAAAAATGGACAAATCGGTCGAAATGTCGCGGCGTTCTTTGAGACACGCGAAACTCTAGAAGTGACTCGAGTCGACGTCGAGAAGAGATCATTACTTAAGTCGGTCGGCTCGGATAAATCTCGTATAACACGATTTTTGTCGACAAGCTACAGTATTCGTATTACAAGTCCAGATTTCCTGTTACTTCTCCGCTGAATCGCTGCATTCTTTGGTTAATTTCGATTAGAATTGGAATTGAAGGGGACGCGATGCTGAGGACGATTTTTGTAAAGAACCAGTGGCAAGGATTTTGGTCGAGCCGATGGCGCGTCGAGATTGAGACGTTTTTTGAAATGGACCCTGTGGAGAATCGTAGCTCGTGTCCACGCGTTGCGCTCGAGTGGGGCTGTCACAATGGGAGCAGAGCAGTGGGACGGAAAAAAGAGAGCAGCTGTGAAGAGGAGCTTGAAATGGCGATTCTATGCGCGTCACGAGTTGCTCCGCTATGATCGCTCGCCGCCTCGCCGTTCGATTTCCCTCTTTACCGCCGGTGGATTATCGTTTTTGCGAACACGATCAAGGCGAACGATTTAATTCCGAGTCGTCACGGCTTATTAATTGATAAAGGAATCGCGCTGCGTGCCTTTGCTAACATTCAATCACCGCGTAAGGACCGCAAAACAGACAGGAGGAGTGAGCCGTACCTCGCGTTTCGAACTCAAAGGCTGACTTTCAAAGGCTGATGTTGTTTTTACCGATTTTTAACACGCCAAAGCGTAAGCATTATATTATAGCATTTCTTGTTTCAGAAGAACCGACGAGAGCCAGCAACTGTTTTATAAGGCGAAGACGACGTTAATCTCTCGATAGAGTGTAAAAGTTTCGCGTAAGAAAATGCCACGATTCTTGACGAACAGGATTAATACTGATCCCACTTCGTCCCGGAAACGAGTCAATGGAATTACAGGATTAATTACGCGAAGGGTGTTAATGTCGAATTCGGTCAACGTTGAAGGGGATGCTCGAGGACCAAGGGTCGCTGGTCACTCCCTGGATTTCGCGTAAACCACTGGCAAAACGTGTCGTCGAATATCACGAAAAACATGGATACCGTTCACTGCGCTGTTCATTTTTATTTTCACACCACGATCCCGAAAAAAATCAACATTTTCTCACCGATGAGAGATAAATCAGACCTCCTGGGACCTTCAGTGAAACACGAAAGTCACGCTATTTGCTGGAAGACAAAATTAATTCGTGAGAACAGGCGAAAACGAAGAAAAATCATTAATCTTGCGCACTGAACTTTGTTAAGTAACGAGTACGCCGTGTTTAACGCGCGTTGACACACACACACAGCGTACCTCGCGTGGCTCGAGCAAATAAAGGGTCAAGATCCACCGTAGTCGAGGAACTCCCGTGGTCAGTTGTTATTATATTATTCAAAGCAGGTGGAAGAGGAGAAAATATCAAGGGGGTTGTGCGGTGGTGCAAAAATTCCAATTTCCCCCGTCGCGACGTTCGGAATTCATTCGCCGCGGCCGAAAACGAGTTTCTACGCAGGAATCCCGATCGCGACTCACGCAGCCCGCCGAGGGGGCTCATTGCTATTCCGCGGGTAGCTCATGCGGGGCATTATGGTAGTCGCAGTCGGGGCTCTACTAAATTGAAAACAAGATCCGTCACGTTTCCAGGCAAGCAAAAAGAATTTTAATGAATTATAAGGAGCAGGTATGAAGGAGGATTGACAGGCGATTCTGGTGAAATTAAAGGGGCTACCCACTGGCCACCGCTGTCCGCCATTGTGCTGGCTGCCGCGGACGGTTTTTGCCCCGCCACGGTACCGCTGCGACAGGGGTACTTTTTAATATTCCAACAGAAAATTGCTTCCACTTTGCTCGCTCGCTGGAAACGACGTTTCCCCGATTGGAATCGTCGCGTTGCAATCTGTGTTGCCGATCCTCAGTCTCGAACGCCTCGATTTCGTCCCCTCGCGTTACCAACTACAATCTAGACGCTCTCGAAGTGTCCATTACAAAAATTCACCCCGGGTGTTCTCGCTAAAAATATACGCTGCGCCAAACAGAATGCCACCCCCGCGTTGCACTCGACGGAGCGACGCACACGCGAACCAGCGAGCCGCACGATCCACGGAGTTCGCGTCGAAAGGGTCGGACAACAGGAGGAAAAGGAATTTAATGAATTATAAAGGCTCTCTAGCCGGGTCAGGGGTGGCTGGTGGGAGGAGCGAGGTCGAGGGAAGGGGATTGGCAGTCGATCCAGCCGGAATTAAAACGGTTGGCCGTCGTCGGCACTGCGGTGCCGATCCGTTCTGGGGGTTTTCTTGCGCCCCGAAACCCTCTGTGTGCAGACGCGGGTCCAGGAAAGAGTTCGGGTTGGCAGAAAGAAAAAGGAGCTTCGAGACGCGTCGGAGGAGGCAAAGCCGGAGTTGAAGAAGAAGAAGAAGAAGAAGAAGAAGAAGAAGAAGAAGAAAGGGAGGAGGAGAAGGAGAAGGTCGAGGCGATGGTACTAGGGGACTTGATGAGAACGCCTGGTGGGGGAGGGTTTCCGAAACAGCTCGCCGCTATCTCGACTGATCCGATCAAGATTAATGAACGTGCGGCTTGCGAGTCGAAGCCTTTGCGCCGTCCAGGCTGCCGTTCCGTCTCTGTCTCGTGGCTGATACTCGCGTAGCCGCGTCCTCGTCGCTCTGATTCTTTCTCTCGACCCGCTGATCCACGCAGGGGCAGCGACTAGCGACAGGTACCGTCGACGAGTTCTGGTAATAGCGCGGTTCGCGGTGGCTGATGCGTTGCCGCCGCGACCAGCTCGCGAGACGTTCCGTGGATTCGGTTTCAGAGTGTTGGACGACGGCAGGGAATGGATGGTCCGAGGAGGGCATCGTCGAATCGCGAAGGAAACGGAAGAAGTCGAGATCGATAGAAGGGAGCAGCCGGCTTGGCTGCTCCGCGATAGTTCCTCCGGTTCGAGGTTCGCTCGAGTCTTTTTGTCGACGCGTCCACGAGTTACTCCAACGGTAAGCAACCTCGGAAGATGGGGAACGACTTCGTTATCGTCCACTCGATCGCGAGTAAACGCGACGCAAGAAATATTCCGGCGAACCGGCGACAATTTGTCGAGGACAGCCGTTCGATCGAGTACCAGAGCGTCTCCCTCGACGTTTGTTCGCAGGAAAAGTTATAAGCGGACGCGTATTAGGATTGGCAGGGTAGATAAAGCTGCGGTAGCGGTAGCCGTAGCGGTAGCAGAACTCCTCTCTTTGCGCGTGGTCCGGCTGCCTCGAGATAGATGTGTCGCCGAGACCAGGGACAGATAAAAATACACGTCCCCCTCGCGACGATGGTTTTAATTAATTCCGAGGATCGACGCGACCGCCCTTGTTAACTTTCCGGCTCGGTCGCTGCGTCAACCGCGCGTGTCCCCGATCGCTACTGTGCTGCACCACAACGGATCCGTTTAACCCTGCCCCTGTCATAAGAACGCTCCTGCGGACAGTCTCGTTCCTTTTCTTTTTCGTCCCGGAGACTGTTGTCAGAGATACTTTGTGGATTAATAAGAAAACTTCGATTGGGACAAGAGAATGCAAAAGGAACATGCGACGAACGTGTAAATGTACGAACAACCTTTGAACAATCGATCAGTTTTTATGTACTATATTAATTGTGAATCGTTGGGAATAGAAAATAATAGCTTTAAGGGAATACGATCGAAACATCGATTTCACTTACCACAGCCATAGGGTTGTAGTTATTTATTCATCTCGTTCGAGCTGAAGATAATTAGTTTCCGCGCCACCCGTCCTCGCTCTTCTCGCACACCCCTACCGATCGCCAAAACCACGTTTCCATTATTTCTCTCCCGCGGAACGATCCGGGGCTCCCAGCGCGGCGTCCCGATTAGCACCCTATTGCTACGATACGTTGACATCTGCAAACTCTATTTCCTAGCAAGGAAGTGTCGCATTTACATTCTTTTGAAGAGAATACGAGGTTTACATGACACTTCGCAATGAATATTATAACATCATGAAACATAGAAGTGAGGTGCGGTTTTGCGTTTTAAGAAGCATTAGAACTCTATTGCTACGATACGTAGACATCTGCAAACGCTATTTCCTAGCAAGGAAGTGTCGGATTTACATTCTGTTGAAGTGAATACGAGGTATACATGACACTCCGCAATGAATATTATATCTTATCATGAAACAAAGAAATGAGATGCGATATCGCGATTTAAGGAGCATTAAAACTCTATTGCGTCGATATGTAGACATCTGCAAACGCTATTTCCTAGCAAGCAAGTGTCGCATTTACATTCATTTGAAGTGAATACGAGGTATACATGACACTTCGCAATGAATATTATATCCCATCATGAAACATAGAACTGAGATGCGAAGTCTCGTTTTAAGAAGCATTAGAACCCTATTGTTTCTATACGTGGACATCTGGAAACGCTATTTCCTAGCAAGGAAGTGTCGCATTTACGTTCTTTTGAACTGAATACGAGTTATACATGACACTTCGCAATGAATATTATATCTCATCATGACACACAGAAATGAGATTCGATATCGTGTTTTAGGATGCTTTAGAACCCTATTGCTACGATATGTAGACATCTGCAAATTCTATTTCCTAGCAAGGAAGTGTCGCACTTACATTCTTTTGAAGCGAATACGAGGTATACATGACACATCGCAATCAATATTATATCATCATGAAACATAGAAGTGACGTGCGGTATTGCGTTTTAAGAAGCATTAGAACTCTATTGCTACGAAACGTAGACATCTGCAAACGCTATTTCCTAGGAAGGAAATGTCGGATTTACATTTTGTTGAAGTGAATACGAGGTATACATGACACTCCGCAATGAATACTATATCTTATCATGAAACAAAGAAATGAGATGCGATATCGCGATTTAAGGAGCATTAAAACTCTATAGCTTCGATACGTAGACATCTGCAAACGCTATTTCCTAGCATGGAAGTGTCCTATTTACATTCTTTTGAAGCGAATACGAGGTATACATGACACTTCGCAATGAATATTATATCTTATCATGAAACAAACAAATGAGATGCGAAGTCTCGTCTTAAGAAGCATTAGAACCCTATTGTTTCTATACGTAGACATCTGGAGACGCTATTTCCTAGCAAGGAAGTGTCGCATTTACATTCTCTTGAAGTCAATACGTGGTTTACATGACACTTCGCAATGAATACTATATCTTCACGAAACAGAAATGAGATGCGATATCGCGATTTAAGAAGCATTAGAACTCTATTGCTACGATACGTATACATCTGCAAACGCTATTTCCTTGCAAGGAAGTGTCGCATTTACATTCTTTTGAAGCGAATATGAGGTATACATGACACATCGCAATGAATATTATATCATCATGAAACATAGAATTGAGGTGCGGTATTGCGTTTTAAGAAGCATTAGAACTCTATTGCTACGATCAGTAGACATCTGCAAACGCTATTTCCTTGCAAGGAAGTGTCGCATTTACATTCTTTTGAAGCGAATACGAGGTATACATGACACATCGCAATGAATATTATATCATCATGAAACATAGAAGTGACGTGCGGTATTGCGTTTTAAGAAGCATTAGAACTCTATTGCTACGATACGTAGACTTCTGCAAACGCTATGTCCTAGGAAGGAAGTGTCGAATTTACATTCTGTTGAAGTGAATACGAGGTATACATGACACTCCGCAATGAATATTATATCTTATCATGAAACAAAGAAATGGGATGCGATATCGCGACTTAAGGAGCATTAAAACTCTATTGCTTCGATACGTAGACATCTGCAAACGCTATTTCCTAGCAAGGAAGTGTCGCATTTACATTCATCTGAAGTGAATACGAGGTACACATGACACTTCGCAATGAATATTATATGCTAACATGAAACATAAAAATGGGATGCGATATCGCGTTTTAAGAAGCATTAGAAATCTACTGCTTCGATACGGAGACATCTGCAAACGCTATTTAATTGCAAGGAAGTGTCGCACTTACATTCTATTGAGGTGAATACGAGGTATACATAACCGTCCACAATGAATATTATATCTTATCATGAAACATAGAAATGAGATGCTATATCTCGTTTTAAGAAGCATTAGATATCTACTGCTACGATACGTAGACGTCTGCAAACGCTATTTCCTAGCATGAAACTGTGGCATTTACATTCATTTGAAGTGTAGAAGTGGAATACATAACACTTCGCAATGAATATTATATCTTATAATGAAACATAGAAATGAGATGCGATATCGCGATATAAGAAGCATTAGAACTCTACTGCATCGATACGTAGACATCTGCAAACGCAACGTCCTAGCAAGGAAGTGTCGCATTTACATTTATTTGAAGTATGTGCAAGGTATACATGACACTTCGCAATGAATATTATATCCTATCATGAAACATAGATATGTGATGCGATATCGCGTTCTGAGAAGCATTAGAAATATATTGTATCGATATGTAGACATCTGCAAACTTTGCTTTCTAGCAAGGAAGTGCCGCGTTCACCTTCTTTTGAAGTGTATGCGAGGAATACGTGACACTTCGCAATGAATATTATATCTTATAATGACACATAGAAATGAGATGCTATATCGCGCTTTGAGAAGCATTAGAACTCTACTGCCACGATACGTAGACATCTGCAGGCGCTATTTCCTAGCGAGGAAGTGTCGCATTTGCATTCTTTTGAAGTGAGTACGAGGTATACATGACACTTCGCAATGAATATTATACCTTATCACGAAACATAGAAATGAGATGCGATATCGCGATTTAAGGAGCATTAAAACTCTATTGCTTCGATACGTAGACATCTGCAAACGCTATTTCCTAGCAAGGAAATGTTGCATTTACATTTCTTTGAAGTAAATACGAGGTATACATGACACTTCGCAATGAATATTATATCTCATCATGACACATAGAAATGAGATGCGATATCGCTTTTTAAGAAGCGTTAGATCCCTATTGCTACGTTACGTAGACATCTGCAAACTCTATTTCCTAGCAAGGAAGTGTCGCATTTACATTCTTTTGAAGTGAATACGAGGTTTACATGACACTTCGCAATGAATATTATATCTTATCATGATACAAAGAAATGAGATGCGATAACTCTATTTAAGGAGCATTAAAACTCTATTGCGTCGATATGTAGACATCTGCAAACGCTATTTCCTAGCAAGCAAGTGTCGCATTTACATTCATTTGAAGTGAATACGAGGTATACATGACACTTCGCAATGAATATTATATCTCATCATGACACAAACAAATGAGATGCGAAGTCTCGTCTTAAGAAGCATTAGAACCCTATTGTTTCTATACGTAGACATCTGGAGACGCTATTTCCTAGCAAGGAAGTGTCGCATTTACATTCTCTTGAAGTCAATACGTGGTTTACATGACACTTCGCAATGAATACTATATCTTCACGAAACAGAAATGAGATGCGATATCGCGATTTAAGAAGCATTAGAACTCTATTGCTACGATACGTATACATCTGCAAACGCTATTTCCTTGCAAGGAAGTGTCGCATTTACATTCTTTTGAAGCGAATATGAGGTATACATGACACATCGCAATGAATATTATATCATCATGAAACATAGAAGTGACGTGCGGTATTGCGTTTTAAGAAGCATTAGAACTCTATTGCTACGATACGTAGACTTCTGCAAACGCTATGTCCTAGGAAGGAAGTGTCGAATTTACATTCTGTTGAAGTGAATACGAGGTATACATGACACTCCGCAATGAATATTATATCTTATCATGAAACAAAGAAATGAGATGCGATATCGCGACTTAAGGAGCATTAAAACTCTATTGCTTCGATACGTAGACATCTGCAAACGCTATTTCCTAGCATGGAAGTGTCCTATTTACATTCGTTTGAAGTGAAAACGAGGCATACATAACAGTCCACAATGAATATTATATCTTACCATGAAACGTAGAAGTGAGATGCGATATCGCGATATAAGAAGCATTAAAACTCCTTTGCCTCGATATGTAGACGTCTGCAAACGCTATTTCCTAGCAAGGAAGTGTCGCATTTACATTCATTTGAAGTGTATGCGAGGTATACATAACAATCCACAATGAATATTATATCTTACCATGCAACATAGAAACGAGATGCGATATCGCGATTTACGTAGCATTAGAAATCTATTGCTTCGATACGTAGACATCTGCAAACGCTACTTCCTAGCAAGGAAGTGTCGCATTTACATTCTTTTGAATTGAATACGAGGTATACATGACACCCCGCAATGAATATTACATCTTATCATGAAACATAGAAATGAGATGCGATATCGCGTTTTAAGAAGTATTAGAACTCTATTGCTACGATACGTAGACATATGCAGACCCTATTTCCTAGCAAGGAAGTGTCGCAATTAGATTCTTCTGAACTGAATACGAGGTATACATAACACTGCACAATGAATGTTATGTCTTATCGTGAAACATAGAAATCAGATGCGATATCGGGATTTAAGAAGCATTAGAACTCTATTGCTTCGATACGTAGACATCTGGATACGTAATTTCCTAGAATGGAAGTGTCGCATTTACATTCATTTGAAGTGTAGACGAGGAATACATAACACTTCGTAATGGATATTATTTCTTATCATGCGACATAGAAATGAGATGCGATATCGCGATTTAAGAAGCATTACAACTCTATTGCTTCGATACGTAGATATCTGCAAACGCAACGTCCTAGCAAGGAAGTGTCGCATTTACATTCTTTTGAAGTGAATACGAGGTATACATAACACTGCGCAATGAGTATTATATCTTATCATGAAACATAGAAATGGCAGTCTATATCGCGTTTTAAGAAGTATTAGAACTCTATTGCTTCGATACGTAGACATCTGGAAACGTAATTTCCTTGAAAGGAAGGGTCGCAGTTACATTCTTTTGAAGTGAATACGAGGTATACATAACAGTGCACAATGAATGTTATATCTTATCATGAAACATAGAAATGAGATGCGATATAGCGATTTAAGAAGCACTAGAAATCTATTGCATCGATACGTAGACATCTGCAAACGCTATTTCCTAGCAAGGAAGTGTCGCATTTACATTCATCTGAAGTGAATACGAGGTACACATGACACTTCGCAATGAATATTATATGCTAACATGAAACATAAAAATGGGATGCGATATCGCGTTTTAAGAAGCATTAGTTATCTACTGCTACGATACGTAGACGTCTGCAAACGCTATTTCCTAGCATGAAACTGTGGCACTTACATTCATTTGAAGTGTAGAAGTGGAATACATAACACTTCGCAATGAATATTATATCTTATAATGAAACATAGAAATGAGATGCGATATCGCGATATAAGAAGAATTAGAACTCTACTGCATCGATACGTAGACATCTGCAAACGCAACGTCCTAGCAAGGAAGTGTCGCATTTACATTTATTTGAAGTATGTGCAAGGTATACATGACACTTCGCAATGAATATTATATCCTATCATGAAGCATAGTTATGTGATGCGATATCGCGTTCTGAGAAGCATTAGAAATATATTGTATCGATATGTAGACATCTGCAAACTTTACTTTCTAGCAAGGAAGTGCCGCATTCACCTTCTTTTGAAGTGTATGCGAGGAATACGTGACACTTCGCAATGAATATTATATCTTATAATGACACATAGAAATGAGATGCTATATCGCGCTTTGAGAAGCATTAGAACTCTACTGCCACGATACGTAGACATCTGCAGGCGCTATTTCCTAGCGAGGAAGTGTCGCATTTGCATTCTTTTGAAGTGAGTACGAGGTATACATGACACTTCGCAATGAATATTATACCTTATCACGAAACATAGAAATGAGATGCGATATCGCGATTTAAGGAGCATTAAAACTCTATTGCTTCGATACGTAGACATCTGCAAACGCTATTTCCTAGCAAGGAAATGTTGCATTTACATTTCTTTGAAGTGAATACGAGGTATACATGACACTTCGCAATGAATATTATATCTCATCATGACACATAGAAATGAGATGCGATATCGCGTTTTAAGAAGCGTTAGATCCCTATTGCTACGTTACGTAGACATCTGCAAACTCTAATTCCTAGCAAGGAAGTGTCGCATTTACATTCTTTTGAAGTGAATACGAGGTTTACATGACACTTCGCAATGAATATTATATCTTATCATGATACAAAGAAATGAGATGCGACAACGCTATTTAAGGAGCATTAGAACTCTATTGCTTCGATACGTAGACATCTGCAAACGTTATTTCCTAGCAAGGAAGTGTCGCATTTATATTCTTTTGAAGTGAATGCGAGGTATACATAACACTCCACGATGAATATTATACCTTAACACGAAACATAGAAATGAGATGCAATATCGCGAATTAAGAAGCATTAGAACATTATTGCTTTGATACGTAGACTTCTGCAAACGCGATTTCCTAGCAACGAAGTGTCGCATTTACATTGTTTTGAAGTGAATACGAGGTATACATGACACTTCGCAATGAATATTATATCTTATCATGAAACATAGAAATGAGAAGTGAAGTCTCGTTCTAAGAAGCATTAGTACCCTATTGCTTCTATACGTAGACATCTGGAAACGCTATTTCCTAGCAAGGAAGAGTCGCATTTACATTCTTTTGAAGTGAATACGAGGTGTACATGACACTTCGCAATGAATATTATATCTTATCATGAAACATAGATATGAGAAGTGAAGTCTCGTTCTTAGAAGCATTAGTACCCTTTTGTTTCTATATGTAGACATCTGGGAACGCTATTTCGCAGCAAGGAAGTGTCGCATTTACATTATTTTGAAGTGAATACGAGTTATACATGACACTTCGCAATGAATATTATATCTTATCATGGAACATGGAAGTGAGGTGCGGTATTGCGTTTTAAGAAGCATTAGAACTCTATTGCTACGATAAGTAGACATCTGCAATCGCTATTTCCTTGCAAGGAAGTGTCGCATTTACATTCTTTTGAAGAGAATACGAGGTTTACATGACACTTCGCACTGAATACTATATCATCATGAAGCATAGAAGTGAGGTGCGGTATTGCGTTTTAAGAAGCATTAGAACTCTACTGCTACGATAAGTAGACATCTGCCAACGCTATTTCTATGCAAGGAAGTGTCGCATTTTCATTCTTTTGAAGAGAATACGAGGTTTACATGACACTTCGCAATGGATATTATATCATCATGAAACATAGAAGTGAGGTGCTGTATTGCGTTTTAAGAAGCATTAGAACTCTATTGCTACGATAAGTAGACATCTGCAAACGCTATTTCCTTGCAAGGACGTGGCGCATTTATTTCCTTTTGAAGTGAATACGAGGTATACATGACACTTCGCAATGAATATTATATCTTATCATGAAACATAGAACTGAGATGCGAAGTCTCGTTTTAAGAAGCATTAGAACCCCATTGTTTCTATATGTAGACATCTGGAAACGCTATTTCCTAGCAAGGAAGTATCGCATTTACATTCTTTTGAAGTGAATACGAGGTATACATGATACTTCGCAATGTATATTATATCTTATCATGAAACATAGAAATGAGAAGTGAAGTCTCGTTCTAAGAAGCGTTAGTACCCTATTGTTTCTATACGTAGACATCTGGAAACGCTATTTCCTAGCAAGGAAGTATCGCATTTACATTCTTTTGAAGTGAATACGAGGTATACATGACACTTCGCAATGTATATTATATCTTATCATGAAACATAGAAATGAGAAGTGAAGTCTCGTTCTAAGAAGCATTAGTACCCTATTGTTTCTATACGTAGACATCTGGAAACGCTATTTCCTAGCAAGGAAGTGTCGCATTTACATTCTTTTGAAGCGAATACGAGGTGTACATGACACTTCGCAATGAATATTATACCTTATCATGAAACATAGATATGAGAAGCGAAGTCTCGTTCTTAGAAGCATTAGTACCCTTTTGTTTCTATATGTAGACATCTGGGAACGCTATTTCCCAGCAAGGAAGTGTCGCATTTACATTATTTTGAAGTGAATACGAGTTATACATGACACTTCGCAATGAATATTATATCTTATCATGGAACATGGAAGTGAGGTGCGGTATTGCGTTTTAAGAAGCATTAGAACTCTATTGCTACGATAAGTAGACATCTGCAGTCGCTATTTCCTAGCAAGGAAGTGTCGCATTTACATTCTTTTGAAGCGAATACGAGGTGTACATGACACTTCGCAATGAATATTATATCTTATCATGAAACATAGAAATGAGAAGCGAAGTCTGGCTCTAAGAAGCATTAGTACCCTATTGTTTCTATACGTAGACATCTGGAATCGCTATTTCCTTGCAAGGAAGTGTCGCATTTACATTCTTTTGAAGAGAATACGAGGTTTACATGACACTTCGCAATGAATACTATATCATCATGAAGCATAGAAGTGAGGTGCGGTATTGCGTTTTAAGAAGCATTAGAACTCTATTGCTACGATAAGTAGATATCTGCAAACGCTATTTCTATGCAAGGAAGTGTCGCATTTTCATTCTTTTGAAGAGAATACGAGGTTTACATGACACTTCGCAATGAATATTGTATCATCATGAAACATAGAAGTGAGGTGCGGTATTGCGTTTTAAGAAGCATTAGAACTCTATTGCTACGATAAGTAGACATCTGCAAACGCTATTTCCTTGCAAGGACGTGTCGCATTTACTTTCTTTTGAAGTGAATACGAGGTATACATGACACTTCGCAATGAATATTATATCTTATCATGAAACAAACAAATGAGATGCGATATCGCGACTTAAGGAGCATTAAAACTCTATTGCATGGATACGTGGACATCTGCAAACGCTATTTCCTAGCATGGAAGTGTCGCATTTTCATTCTTATGAAGAGAATACGAGGTTTACATTACACTTCGCAATGAATATTACATCATCATGAAACATAGAAGTGAGGTGCGGTATTGCGTTTTAAGAAGCACTTGAACTCTATTGCTACGATAAGTAGAGATCTGCAAAAGCTATTTACTAGCAAGGAAGTGTCGCATTTACATTCTTTTGAAGAGAATACGAGGATTACATGACACTTCGCAATGAATATTATAACATCATGAAACATAGAAATGGGATGCGGTATCGCGTTTTAAGAAGCGTTAGAACCATATTGCTACGATACGTAGACATCTGCAGACTCTATTTCCTAGCAAGGAAGTGTCGCATTTACATTGTTTTGAAGATAACACGAGGAATACATGACACTTCGCACTGAATATGATATCTTATCATAAAACATTGTAGTTTGATGCGATATCGCGTTTTAAGAAGCATTAGAACTCTACTACTGCGGTACGTAGACATCTGCAAAGGCTATTTCCTAGCAAGGAAGTGTCGCATTTACATTCTTTTGAAGTGAATACGAGGTATACATGACACTTCGCAATGCATATTATATCTTATCATGAAATATAGAAATGAGAAGCGAAGTCTGGTTCTAAGAAGCATTAGTACCCTATTGTTTCTATACGTAGACATCTGGAAATGCTATTTCCTAGCAAGGAAGTGTCGCATTTACATTCTTTTGAAGTGAATACGAGGTATACATGACACTTCGCAATGAATATTATATCTCATCATGACACATAGAAATGAGATGTTATATCGCATTTTATGAAGCGTTAGAATTCTACTGCTACGATACGTAGACATCTGCAAACTCTATTTCCTAGGAAGGACGTGTCGCATTTACATTCTTTTGAAGAGAATACGAGGTTTACATGACACTTCGCAATGAATACTATATCATCATGAAGCATAGAAGTGAGGTGCGGTATTGCGTTTTAAGAAGCATTAGAACTCTATTGCTACGATAAGTAGACATCTGCAAACGCTATTTCTATGCAAGGAAGTGTCGCATTTTCATTCTTTTGAAGAGAATACGAGGTTTACATGACACTTCGCAATGAATATTATATCATCATGAAACATAGAAGTGAGGTGCGGTATTGCGTTTTAAGAAGCATTAGAACTCTATTGCTACGATAAGTAGACATCTGCAAACGCTATTTCCTTGCAAGGACGTGTCGCATTTACTTTCTTTTGAAGTGAATACGAGGTATACATGACACTTCGCAATGTATATTATATCTTATCATGAAACATAGAAATGAGAAGTGAAGTCTCGTTCTAAGAAGCATTAGTACCCTATTGTTTCTATACGTAGACATCTGGAAACGCTATTTCCTAGCAAGGAAGTGTCGCATTTACATTCTTTTGAAGCGAATACGAGGTGTACATGACACTTCGCAATGAATATTATACCTTATCATGAAACATAGATATGAGAAGCGAAGTCTCGTTCTTAGAAGCATTAGTACCCTTTTGTTTCTATATGTAGACATCTGGGAACGCTATTTCCCAGCAAGGAAGTGTCGCATTTACATTATTTTGAAGTGAATACGAGTTATACATGACACTTCGCAATGAATATTATATCTTATCATGGAACATGGAAGTGAGGTGCGGTATTGCGTTTTAAGAAGCATTAGAACTCTATTGCTACGATAAGTAGACATCTGCAGTCGCTATTTCCTAGCAAGGAAGTGTCGCATTTACATTCTTTTGAAGCGAATACGAGGTGTACATGACACTTCGCAATGAATATTATATCTTATCATGAAACATAGAAATGAGAAGCGAAGTCTGGCTCTAAGAAGCATTAGTACCCTATTGTTTCTATACGTAGACATCTGGAATCGCTATTTCCTTGCAAGGAAGTGTCGCATTTACATTCTTTTGAAGAGAATACGAGGTTTACATGACACTTCGCAATGAATACTATATCATCATGAAGCATAGAAGTGAGGTGCGGTATTGCGTTTTAAGAAGCATTAGAACTCTATTGCTACGATAAGTAGACATCTGCAAACGCTATTTCTATGCAAGGAAGTGTCGCATTTTCATTCTTTTGAAGAGAATACGAGGTTTACATGACACTTCGCAATGAATATTATATCATCATGAAACATAGAAGTGAGGTGCGGTATTGCGTTTTAAGAAGCATTAGAACTCTATTGCTACGATAAGTAGACATCTGCAAACGCTATTTCCTTGCAAGGACGTGTCGCATTTACTTTCTTTTGAAGTGAATACGAGGTATACATGACACTTCGCAATGAATATTATATCTTATCATGAAACAAACAAATGAGATGCGATATCGCGACTTAAGGAGCATTAAAACTCTATTGCATGGATACGTGGACATCTGCAAACGCTATTTCCTAGCATGGAAGTGTCGCATTTTCATTCTTATGAAGAGAATACGAGGTTTACATTACACTTCGCAATGAATATTACATCATCATGAAACATAGAAGTGAGGTGCGGTATTGCGTTTTAAGAAGCACTTGAACTCTATTGCTACGATAAGTAGAGATCTGCAAAAGCTATTTACTAGCAAGGAAGTGTCGCATTTACATTCTTTTGAAGAGAATACGAGGATTACATGACACTTCGCAATGAATATTATAACATCATGAAACATAGAAATGGGATGCGGTATCGCGTTTTAAGAAGCGTTAGAACCATATTGCTACGATACGTAGACATCTGCAGACTCTATTTCCTAGCAAGGAAGTGTCGCATTTACATTGTTTTGAAGATAACACGAGGAATACATGACACTTCGCACTGAATATGATATCTTATCATAAAACATTGTAGTTTGATGCGATATCGCGTTTTAAGAAGCATTAGAACTCTACTACTGCGGTACGTAGACATCTGCAAAGGCTATTTCCTAGCAAGGAAGTGTCGCATTTACATTCTTTTGAAGTGAATACGAGGTATACATGACACTTCGCAATGCATATTATATCTTATCATGAAATATAGAAATGATAAGCGAAGTCTGGTTCTAAGAAGCATTAGTACCCTATTGTTTCTATACGTAGACATCTGGAAATGCTATTTCCTAGCAAGGAAGTGTCGCATTTACATTCTTTTGAAGTGAATACGAGGTATACATGACACTTCGCAATGAATATTATATCTCATCATGACACATAGAAATGAGATGTTATATCGCATTTTATGAAGCGTTAGAATTCTACTGCTACGATACGTAGACATCTGCAAACTCTATTTCCTAGGAAGGACGTGTCGCATTTACATTCTTTTGAAGAGAATACGAGGTTTACATGACACTTCGCAATGAATACTATATCATCATGAAGCATAGAAGTGAGGTGCGGTATTGCGTTTTAAGAAGCATTAGAACTCTATTGCTACGATAAGTAGACATCTGCAAACGCTATTTCTATGCAAGGAAGTGTCGCATTTTCATTCTTTTGAAGAGAATACGAGGTTTACATGACACTTCGCAATGAATATTATATCATCATGAAACATAGAAGTGAGGTGCGGTATTGCGTTTTAAGAAGCATTAGAACTCTATTGCTACGATAAGTAGACATCTGCAAACGCTATTTCCTTGCAAGGACGTGTCGCATTTACTTTCTTTTGAAGTGAATACGAGGTATACATGACACTTCGCAATGAATATTATATCTTATCATGAAACAAACAAATGAGATGCGATATCGCGACTTAAGGAGCATTAAAACTCTATTGCATGGATACGTGGACATCTGCAAACGCTATTTCCTAGCATGGAAGTGTCGCATTTTCATTCTTATGAAGAGAATACGAGGTTTACATTACACTTCGCAATGAATATTACATCATCATGAAACATAGAAGTGAGGTGCGGTATTGCGTTTTAAGAAGCACTTGAACTCTATTGCTACGATAAGTAGAGATCTGCAAAAGCTATTTACTAGCAAGGAAGTGTCGCATTTACATTCTTTTGAAGAGAATACGAGGATTACATGACACTTCGCAATGAAT
Organism: Xylocopa sonorina; assembly: GCF_050948175.1. Taxonomy (NCBI): domain Eukaryota; kingdom Metazoa; phylum Arthropoda; class Insecta; order Hymenoptera; family Apidae; genus Xylocopa; species Xylocopa sonorina. Next base: position 393,174 of record NW_027490120.1, read on the forward strand.
ATTATAACATCATGAAACATAGAAATGGGATGCGGTATCGCGTTTTAAGAAGCGTTAGAACCATATTGCTACGATACGTAGACATCTGCAGACTCTATTTCCTAGCAAGGAAGTGTCGCATTTACATTGTTTTGAAGATAACACGAGGAATACATGACACTTCGCACTGAATATGATATCTTATCATAAAACATTGTAGTTTGATGCGATATCGCGTTTTAAGAAGCGTTAGAACTCTATTACTGCGGTACGTAGACATCTGCAAAGGCTATTTCCTAGCAAGGAAGTGTCGCATTTACATTCTTTTGAAGTGAATACGAGGTATACATGACACTTCGCAATGCATATTATATCTTATCATGAAATATAGAAATGAGAAGCGAAGTCTGGTTCTAAGAAGCATTAGTACCCTATTGTTTCTATACGTAGACATCTGGAAATGCTATTTCCTAGCAAGGAAGTGTCGCATTTACATTCTTTTGAAGTGAATACGAGGTATACATGACACTTCGCAATGAATATTATATCTCATCATGACACATAGAAATGAGATGTTATATCGCATTTTATGAAGCGTTAGAACTCTACTGCTACGATACGTAGACATCTGCAAACTCTATTTCCTAGGAAGGACGTGTCGCATTTACATTATTTTGAAGATAATACGAGGAATTCATGACACTTCGCACTGAATATGATATCTTATCATGACACATTGTAGTTTGATGCGATATCGCGTTTTAAGAAGCATTAGAACTCTATTACTGCGGTACGTAGACATCTGCAACGGCTATTTCCTACCAAGGAAGTGTCGCATTTACATTCTTTTGACGTGAATACGAGGTATACATGACACTTCGCAATGAATATTATATCTTATCATGAAACATAGAAATGAGAAGCGAAGTCTGGTTCTAAGAAGCATTAGTACCCTATTGTTTCTATACGTAGACATCTGCAAACGCTATTTCCTAGCATGGAAGTGTCCTATCTACATTCTTTTGAAGTGAATACGAGGTATACATGACACTTCGCAATGAATATTATATCTCATCATGAAACATAGAACTGAGATGCGAAGTCTCGTTTTAAGAAGCATTAGAACCCCATTGTTTCTATATGTAGACATCTGGAAACGCTATTTCCTAGCAAGGAAGTATCGCATTTACATTCTTTTGAAGTGAATACGAGGTATACATGACACTTCGCAATGTATATTATATCTTATCATGAAACATAGAAATGAGAAGTGAAGTCTCGTTCTAAGAAGCATTAGTACCCTATTGTTTCTATACGTAGACATCTGGAAACGCTATTTCCTACCAAGGAAGTGTCGCATTTACATTCTTTTGAAGTGAGTACGACGTGTACATGACACTTCGCAATGAATATTATATCTTATCATGAAACATAAATATGAGAAGCGAAGTCTCGTTCTTAGAAGCATTAGTACCCTTTTGTTTCTATATGTAGACATCTGGGAACGCTATTTCCCAGCAAGGAAGTGTCGCATTTACATTATTTTGAAGTGAATACGAGTTATACATGACACTTCGCAATGAATATTATATCTTATCATGGAACATAGAAGTGAGGTGCGGTATTGCGTTTAAGAAGCATTAGAACTCTACTGCTACGATAAGTAGACATCTGCCAACGCTATTTCTATGCAAGGAAGTGTCGCATTTTCATTCTTTTGAAGAGAATACGAGGTTTACATGACACTTCGCAATGGATATTATATCATCATGAAACATAGAAGTGAGGTGCTGTATTGCGTTTTAAGAAGCATTAGAACTCTATTGCTACGATAAGTAGACATCTGCAAACGCTATTTCCTTGCAAGGACGTGGCGCATTTACTTCCGTTTGAAGTGAATACGAGGTATACATGACACTTCGCAATGAATATTATATCTTATCATGAAACATAGAACTGAGATGCGAAGTCTCGTTTTAAGAAGCATTAGAACCCCATTGTTTCTATATGTAGACATCTGGAAACGCTATTTCCTAGCAAGGAAGTATCGCATTTACATTCTTTTGAAGTGAATACGAGGTATACATGACACTTCGCAATGTATATTATATCTTATCATGAAACATAGAAATGAGAAGTGAAGTCTCGTTCTAAGAAGCGTTAGTACCCTATTGTTTCTATACGTAGACATCTGCAAACTCTATTTCCTAGAAAGGAAGTGTCGCATTTACATTATTTTGAAGATAATACGAGGATTACATGACACTTCGCACTGAATATGATATCTTATCATGAAACATTGTAGAGTGATGCGATATCGCGTTTTAAGAAGCGATAGAACTCTATTACTGTGGTACGTAGACATCTGCAAAGGCTATTTCCTAGCAAGGAAGTGTCGCATTCACATTCTTTTGACGTGAATACGAGGTATACATGACACTTCGCAATGAATATTATATCTTATCATGAAACAAACAAATGAGATGCGATATCGCGATTTAAGGAGCATTAAAACTGTATTGCTTCGATACGTGGACATCTGCAAACGCTATTTCCTAGCATGGAAGTGTCCTATCTACATTCTTTTGAAGTGAATACGAGGTATACATGACACTTCGCAATGAATATTATATCTCATCATGAAACATAGAACTAAGATGCGAAGTCTCGTTTTAAGGAGCATTAGAACCCCATTGTTTCTATATGTAGACATCTGGAAACGCTATTTCCTAGCAAGGAAGTGTCGCATTTACATTCTTTTGACGTGAATACGAGGTATACATGACACTTCGCAATGAATATTATATCTTATCATGAAACATAGAAATAAGATGCGATATCGCGATTTAAGAAGCATTAGAACTCTATTGCTACGATACGTAGACATCTGCAAACGCTATTTCCTAGCATGGAAGTGTCGCATTTTCATTCGTTTGAAGAGAATACGAGGTTTACATGACACTTCGCAATGAATATTATATCTTATCATGAAGCATAGGAATGAGAAGCGAAGTCTGGCTCTAAGAAGCATTAGTACCCTATTGTTTCTATACGTAGACATCTGGAATCGCTATTTCCTTGCAAGGAAGTGTCGCATTTACATTCTGTTGAAGAGAATACGAGGTATACATGACACTTCGCAATGAATATTATATCTCATCATGACACATAGAAATGAGATGTTATATCGCATTTTAAGATGCGTTAGAACTCTATTACTGCGGTACGTAGACATCTGCAACGGCTATTTCCTACCAAGGAAGTGTCGCATTTACATTCTTTTGACGTGAATACGAGGTATACATGACACTTCGCAATGAATATTATATCTTATCATGAAACATAGAAGTGAGAAGCGAAGTCTGGTTCTAAGAAGCATTAGTACCCTATTGTTTCTATACGTAGACATCTGGAAACGCTATTTCCTAGCAAGGAAGTGTCCTATTTACATTCTTTTGAAGTGAATACGAGGTATACATGACACTTCGCAATGAATATTATATCTTATCATGAAACAAAGAAATGAGATTCGATATCGCGATTTAAGGAGCATTAAAACTCTATTGCATGGATACGTGGACATCTGCAAACGCTATTTCCTAGCATGGAAGTGTACTATCTACATTCTTTTGAAGTGAGTACGTGGTATACATGACTCTTCGCAAGGAATATTATTTCTTATCATAAAACATAGAAATGGGATGCGATATCGCGTTTTGAGAAGCATTAGAACTCTTATAATACGATACGTAGACATCTGCAACCGCTATTTCCTAGCAAGGAAGTGTAGCATATATATCCATTTGAAGTGTATGCGAGGTATACATGACACTTCGAAATTAATATTATATGTTATCACGAAACATAGAAATGACATGCGATATCTCGTTTTAAGAAACATTAGTACTCTATTGTTACGTAGATATCTGCAGACGATATTTCCTAGCAAGAAAGTGTCGCATTTACATTCATTTGAAGTGTAGGCGAGATAAACGTAGCACAGCACAATGAATATTATATCTTATCATGAACCGAAGAAGTGAGATGCGATATGGCGATTTAAGAAGCATTAGAACACTATTGCTTCGATACGTAGACATCTGCAAACGCCACTTCCTAGCAAGGACGTGTCGCATTTACATTCATTTGAAGTGTAGGCGAGATATACGTAACACTGCACAATGAATATTATATCTTATGATGAAACGAAGAAGTGAGATGCGATAAGGCGATTTAAGAAGCATTAGAACACTATTGCTTCGATACGTAGACATCTGCAAACTCTATTTCCAAGCAAGGAAGTGTCGCATTTACATTCTCTTGAAGTGAATACGAGGTTTACATGACACTTCGCAATGAAGATTATATCATCACGAAACATAAAAATAAGATGCGATATCGCGATTTAAGAAGCATTAGAACTCTATTGCTACGATACGTAGACATCTGCAAACGCTATTTCCTAGCATGGAAGTGTCGCATTTTCATTCTTTTGAAGAGAATACGAGGTTTACATGACAATTCGCAATGAATATTATATCTTATCATGAAACATAGAAATGAGAAGCGAAGTCTGGCTCTAAGAAGCATTAGTACACTATTGTTTCTATACGTAGACATCTGGAATCGCTATTTCCTTGCAAGGAAGTGTCGCATTTACATTCTTTTGAAGAGAATACGAGGTATACATGACACTTCGCAATGAATATTATATCTCATCATGACACATAGAAATGAGATGTTATATCGCATTTTAAGAAGCGTTAGAACTCTACTGCTACGATACGTAGACATCTGCAAACTCTATTTCCTAGGAAGGACGTGTCGCATTTACATTATTTTGAAGATAATACGAGGAATTCATGACACTTCGCACTGAATATGATATCTTATCATGACACATTGTAGTTTGATGCGATATCGCGTTTTAAGAAGCATTAGAACTCTATTACTGCGGTACGTAGACATCTGCAACGGCTATTTCCTACCAAGGAAGTGTCGCATTTACATTCTTTTGACGTGAATACGAGGTATACATGACACTTCGCAATGAATATTATATCTTATCACGAAACATAGAACTGATATGCGAAGTCTCGTTTTAAGAAGCATTAGAACCCTATTGTTTCTATACGTAGACATCTGGGAACGCTATTACCTAGCAAGGAACTGTCGCATTTACATTCTTTTGAAGTGAATACGAGTTATACATGACACTTCGCAATGAATATTATATCTCATCATGACACATAGAAATGATATGCGATATCGCGTTTTAGGATGCGTTAGAACCCTATTGCTACGATACGTTGAAATCTGCAAACTCTATTTCCTAGCAAGGAATTGTCGCATTTTCATTCTTTTGAAGAGAATACTAGGTTTACATGACACTTCGCAATGAATATTATATCATCATGAAACATAGAAGTGAGGTGCGGTATTGCATTTTAAGAAGCATTGGAACTCTATTGCTACGATAAGTAGACATCTGGAAACGCTATTTCCTTGCAAGGACGTGTCGCATTTACATTCTTTTGAAGTGAACACGAGGTATACATGACACTTCGCAATGAATATTATATCTTATCATGAAACATAGAAATGAGAAGCGAAGTCTCGTTCTAAGAAGCATTAGTACCCTATTGTTTCTATACGTAGACATCTGGAAACGCTATTTCCTAGGAAGCAAGTGTCGCATTTACATTCTTTTGAAGAGTATACGACGTTTACATGACACTTCGCAATGAATATTATAACATCATGAAACATAGAAGTGAGGTGCGGTATTGCGTTTTAAGAAGCAATAGAACTATATTGCTAAGATAAGTAGACATCTGCAAACGCTATTTCCCTGCAAGGAAGTGTCGCATTTACATTCTTTTGAAGCGAATACGAGGTATACATGACACTTCGCAATGAATATTATATCTTGTCATGAGACATAGAGATGAGATGCGATATGGCGTTTTAAGATGCATTAGAACTCTATAGCTACGATACGTAGACATCTGCAAACGCTATTTCCTAGGAAGGAAGTGTCGAATTTACATTCGTTTGAAGTGAATACGAGGTATACATGACACATCGCAATGAATATTATATCTCATCGTGAAACATAAAACTGAGATGCGAAGTCTCGTTTTAAGAAGCATTAGAACCCTATTGTTTCTATACGTAGACATCTGGAAACGCTATTTCCTAGCAAGGAAGTGTCGCATTTACATTCATTTGAAGTGTAGTCGAGGAGTACACAACACTTCGCAATGAATATTATATCTTATCATGAAACATAGAAATGAGATGCGACGTCGCGTTTTAAGAAGCACTAGAACTCGATTGCTTCTATACTTAGACATCTGGAAACGTAATTTCCCAGAAAGGAAGTGTCGCATTAACATTCATTTGAGGTGTAGACGAGGAGCACATAACACTTCGCAATGAATATTATATCTTATCATGTTAACATAGAAATGAGCAGCGATATCGCGTTTTGAGAAGCATTAGAACTCTATTGCTTCGATACGTTGACATCTGCAAACGCTACTTCCTAGGATGGTAGTGTCTAATTTACATTCTTTTGAAGTGAATACGAGGTATACATGACGCTCTTAATGAATATTATATCTTATCATAAAACACAGAAATGAGGAGCGATATCGCGGTATAAGAATCGTCAGAACTATATTGCTTCGATACGTAGACATCTGCAAACGCTACTTCCTAGCAAGGAAGTGTCGTATTTATATTCCTTTGATGTCAATTCGAGGAATACACGACACATCATAATGAATATTATACCTTATCATAAAACATAGAAATGAGGAGCGATATCTCGTTTTAAGAAGCATTAGAAATCTATTGCTTCGACACGTAGACATCTGCCATCGCTATTCCCTAGGAAGGAGCTGTCGCATTTACATTCTTTTGATGTGAATACGAGGTGTACATGACACTCCGCAATGAATATTATATCTTATCATAAAACATAGAAATGAGATGCGATATGGCGATTTAAGAAGCAATAGAACTCCATTGCTTCGATACGTAGCCACCTGCAAACGCTACTTCTTAGCAAGGAAGTGTCGTATTTACATTCTTTTTATGTGAATACGGTGTATACATAACACTGCACAATGAATATTATATCTTATCATGAAACATAGAAATGAGATGCGATATCTCATTTTAAGAAGCATTAGAAATCTGTTGCTTCGATACGTAGACATCTGCAAACGCTTCTTCATAGCAAGGATGTGTGGCACTTACATTCTTTTGAAGTGAATGCGAAGTATACATGACACTACGCATTGAATATTATATCTTATCCTAAAACATAGAAATGAGATGCGATATCGCGTTTTAAGTAGCATTAGAACCCTATTGCTACGATACATAGACATCTGCAGACGCTATTTCGTAACAAGGAAGTGTCGCATTTACATTCTTTTGAAGTGAATGCGAGGTATACATAACACTCCACAATGAATATTATATCTTATCATGAAACATAGAAATGAGATGCGATATGGCGATTTAAAAAGCATTAGAACTCTATTGCTTCGATACGTAAACACCTGCAAACGCTACATCCTAGCAACGAAGGGTCGCATTTACATTCTTTTGAAGTGAATACGAGGTATACATAATACTCCACAATGAATGTTATATATCATCATGAAACATAGAAATGAGATGCGATACCGCGTTTTGAGAAGCATTAGAACCCTAATGCTACGATACGTAGACATCTACAAACGTTATTTTCTAGGAAGGAAGAGTCGCATTTACATTCTTTTTAAGTGAATACGGGGTGTACATAACACTGCACAATGAATATTATATCTTATCATTAAGCATAGGAATGTGAAGCGATATCGCGATTTAAGAAGCACTAGAACTCAATTGCTTCGATACGTAGACATTTGCAAACGCTATTTCCTAGCAAGGAAGTGTCGCATTTACATTCATTTGAAGTGTAGATCAGATATACGTAACACAGCACAATGAATATTACATCTTATCATGAAACGTGGAAGTGAGATGCGATATCGCGATTTTAGAAGCATTAGAACTCTATTGTTTCGATACATAGATATCTGCAAGCTCTATTTCCAGGCAAGGAAGTGTCGCAATTACATCCTTTTGAAGTGAATACGATGTATACGTGACACTTCGCAATGAATATTGTATCTTATCATGAAACATAGAAATGAGATGCGATATCGCGTTTTAAGAAGCATTAGAACTCTAGTGCTACGATACGTAGACATCTGCAGACGCTATTTCCTAGCAAGGAAGTGTCGTATTTACATTCTTTTGAAGTGAAAACGTGGTATACATGATACTCCGCAATGAATAATATACCTTATCATAAAACATAGAAATGAGATGCGATATCGCGTTTTGAGAAGCATTAGTACTCTACTGTTAGGATTCGTAGATATCGGCAAACGCTATTTCCTAGCAAGGAAGTGTCGCACTTACATCCTTTTGAAGTGAACACGAGGTATATATTACACTCCACAACGAATATTACATCTTATCAAGAAACATAGAAATGTGATGCGATATGGCGATTTAAGAAGCATTAGAACACTAATCCTACGATACGTAGACATCTGCAAACGCTATTTCCTAGCAAGGGAGTGTCGCATTTACAATCTTTTGAAGTGAATACGAGGTTATGATAACACTCCACAATGAATATTGTATCTTATCATGAAACATACAAATGAGATGCGATATCGCGTTTTTAGAAGAAATAGAAATCTATTTCTACGATACGTAGACATCTGCAGACGCTATTTCCTAGCAAGGAAGTGTCGCATTTACATTCTTTTGAAGTGTAGACGAGATATACATATCAATGCACAATGAATATTATATCTTGTCACGAAACATACAAATGTGATGCGATATCGCGATTTAAGAAGCATTAGAACTCTAATGCTACCATACGTAGACACCTGCAGACGCAATTTCCTAGCAAAGAAGTGTTCATTTACATTCTTATGAAGTGTATGCGAGGTGTACATGCCACTTCGCATTGAATATTATATCTTATCATGAAACATAGAAATGAGTTGGGATATCTCGTTTTAAGAAGCATTGGAACTCTATTGCTACGATACGTAGGCATCTGCAGACGCTATTTCCTAGGAAGGAAGTGTCGCATTTACATTCTTTTGAAGTGTATGCGAGGTATACATGACACTTCGCAATGAATATTATATCTTAGCATGAAGCATATAAATGGGGAGCGATTTCGCGTTTTAAGAAGCATTAGAACTCTATTGCTTCGTTACGAAGACAACTGCCACCGCTATTTCCTAGCAAGGAAGTGTCGCATTTACATTCATTTGAAGTGTATGCGAGGTATTCAAGACACTTCGCAATGAATATTATATCTTATCATGAAACATAGAAATAAGATGCGATATCGCGTTTTAAGAAGCATCAGAACTATATGCTACGATACGTAGATATCTGCTGACCCTATTTCCTAGCAAGGAAGTGTCGCATTTACATTCTTTTGAAGTGAACACGAAGTATACATAACACTCCACAGAGAATATTATATCTTATCATGAAATATAGAAATGAGATGCGATATCGCGTTTTGAGAAGAATTAGTACTCTACTTTTACGATTCGTAGACATCGGCAAACGCTATTTCCTAGCATGGAAGTGTCGCATTTACATCCTTTTGAAGTGAATACGAGGTATATATAACACTCCACAACGAATATTATATCTTATCGTGAACTATAGAAATGAGATGCGATATCGCGTTTTGAGAAGCATTAGTACTCTACTGTTACGATTCGTAGATATCGGCAAACGCTATTTCCTAGCAAGGAAGTGTCGCACTTACATCCTTTTGAAGTGAACACGAGGTATATATTACACTCCACAACGAATATTACATCTTATCAAGAAACATAGAAATGTGATGCGATATGGCGATTTAAGAAGCATTAGAACACTAATCCTACGATACGTAGACATCTGCAAACGCTATTTCCTAGCAAGGGAGTGTCGCATTTACAATCTTTTGAAGTGAATACGAGGTTATGATAACACTCCACAATGAATATTGTATCTTATCATGAAACATACAAATGAGATGCGATATCGCGTTTTTAGAAGAAATAGAAATCTATTTCTACGATACGTAGACATCTGCAGACGCTATTTCCTAGCAAGGAAGTGTCGCATTTACATTCTTTTGAAGTGTAGACGAGATATACATATCAATGCACAATGAATATTATATCTTGTCACGAAACATACAAATGTGATGCGATATCGCGATTTAAGAAGCATTAGAACTCTAATGCTACCATACGTAGACACCTGCAGACGCAATTTCCTAGCAAAGAAGTGTTCATTTACATTCTTATGAAGTGTATGCGAGGTGTACATGCCACTTCGCATTGAATATTATATCTTATCATGAAACATAGAAATGAGTTGGGATATCTCGTTTTAAGAAGCATTGGAACTCTATTGCTACGATACGTAGGCATCTGCAGACGCTATTTCCTAGGAAGGAAGTGTCGCATTTACATTCTTTTGAAGTGTATGCGAGGTATACATGACACTTCGCAATGAATATTATATCTTAGCATGAAGCATATAAATGGGGAGCGATTTCGCGTTTTAAGAAGCATTAGAACTCTATTGCTTCGTTACGAAGACAACTGCCACCGCTATTTCCTAGCAAGGAAGTGTCGCATTTACATTCATTTGAAGTGTATGCGAGGTATTCAAGACACTTCGCAATGAATATTATATCTTGTCATGAAACATAGAAATAAGATGCGATATCGCGTTTTAAGAAGCATCAGAACTATATGCTACGATACGTAGATATCTGCTGACCCTATTTCCTAGCAAGGAAGTGTCGCATTTACATTCTTTTGAAGTGAACACGAAGTATACATAACACTCCACAGAGAATATTATATCTTATCATGAAATATAGAAATGAGATGCGATATCGCGTTTTGAGAAGAATTAGTACTCTACTTTTACGATTCGTAGACATCGGCAAACGCTATTTCCTAGCAAGGAAGTGTCGCATTTACATCCTTTTGAAGTGAATACGAGGTATATATAACACTCCACAACGAATATTACATCTTATCATGAAACATAGATATGAGATGCGATATGGCGATTTAAGAAGCATTAGAACACTAATCCTACGATACGTAGACATCTGCAAACGCTATTTCCCATCAAGGAAGTGTCGCATTTACATTCATTTGAAGTGTATGCGAGGTATACAAGACACTTCGCAATGAATATTATATCTTATCATGAAACATAGAAATGAGATGCGTTATCGCGATTTTAGAAGCATTAGAAATCTATTGCTTCGATACGTAGACATCTGGAAACTCTATTTCGTAGCAAGGAAGTGTCGCATTTACATTGTTTTGAAGTGAATACGAGGTATACATGACACTTCGCAATGAATATTGTATCTTATCATGAAACATAGAAATCAAATGCGATATCGCGTTTTAAGAAGCATTAGAACTCTATTGCTATGATACGTAGGCATCTGCGAACGCTTTGTCCTAGCAAGGAAGTGACGCATTTACATTCTTTTGAAGTGAATACGAAGTATACATAACACTCCACAATGAATATTATATCTTATTATGATACATAGAAATGAGATGCGATATCGCTTTTTAAGAAGCGTTAGAACGCTACTCCTGCGATACGTAGATATCTGCAAACGCTATTTCCTAGCACGGAAGCGTCGCATTCATATTCTTTTGAAGTGAATACGAGGTATACATAACACTCCACATCGAATATTATATCTTATCATGAAACATAGAAATGAGGTGCGATATGGCTATCTAAGAAGCATTAGAACTCTATTGCTTCGATACGTAGACATCTGCAAACGTAACTTCCCAGCAAGCAAGTGTCGCATTCACATTCTCTTGAAAGGAATACGAGGTATACATGACACTTCGTAATGAATATTATATCCTATCATGAAACATAGAAATGAGATGCGATATGGCGACTTAAGAAGCATTAGAACTCTATTGCTTCTATACGTAGACGTCTGCAAACGCTATTTCCTAGGAACAAAGTGTCGCATTTACATTCTTTTAAAGTTAATACGAGGTATGCATAACACACCCGAATGAAAATTATACCTTAACATGAAACATAGAAATGAGATGCGATATCGGGTTTTAACAAGCATTAGACCTGTATTGCTACGATACCTAAACATCTGCAAACGCTATTTCCTAGCGAGGAAGTGTCGCATTTACATTCTTTTGAAGTTAATACGAGGTATACATAACACTGCACAATGATTATTATATCTTATCATGAAACATAGAAATGTGATGCGATATCGCGATTTAAGAAGCATTAAAAATCTCTTGCTTCGATACGTAGACATCTGCAAACGCTACGTCCTACAATGGAAGTGTCGCATTTACATTCTTTTGAAGTGAATGCGAGGTTATGATAACACCCCACAATGAATATTATATCTTATCATGAAACATAGAAATGGGATGCGATATGGCGATTTAAGAAGCAGTAGATCCCTATTGCTTCGATACGGAGACATGTGCCAACGCCATTTCCTAACAAGGAAGTGTCGCATTTACGTTCATTTGAAGTGTATGCGAGGTATACTAGACACTTCGCAATGAATATTATTTCTTATCATGAAACATAAAAATGGGATGCGATATCCCGATTTAAGAAGCATTAGGACATTGTTGCTTCGATACCTAGACATCTGCAAACGCTATTTCCTACCAAGGAAGTGTCGCATTTACATTCTCTTGAAGTGAATACGAGGTATACATTACATTCCGCAATGAATATTATATCTTATCATGAAACATAGAAATGGGATGCGATATCGCGTTTTATGAAGCATTAGAACCCTATTGCTTCGATACGTAGACATCTGCTAACGCTATTTCCTAGCAAGGAAGTGTCGCATTTACATTCATTTGATGTGTATGCGAGGAACACATGACACTTCGCAATGAATATTATATCTTATCATGAAACATAGAAATGAGATACGATATCGCGATTTTAGAAGCATTAGAAATCTATTGCTTCGACACGTGGACATCTGCAAACGCTATTTCTTAGCAAGGAAGTGTCGCAATTACATTCTTTTGAAGTGAATACGAGGTATACATGACACTTCGCAATGAATATTATATCTTATCATGAAATATAGAAGTGAGATGCGAAATCGCGTTTTAAGATGCATTAGAAATCTATGGCCTCGATGCGGAGAGATCTGCAAACGCTATTTCCTAGCATGCAAGTGTCGCATTTACATTCCTTTGAAGTGAATATGAGGAATACATGACACTTCGCAATGAATATTATATCTTGTCATGAAACATAGAAATGAGATGCAGTATCCCATTTTAAGAAGCATTAGAACTCTATTGCATCGATACGTAGACATCTGCAAACGCTACTTCCTAGCAAAGAAGTGTCGGATTTACATTCGTTTGAAGTGTATGCGAGGTATAAGTGACTATTCGCTATGAATATTATATCTTATCATGAAACATAGAAATGAGATGCGATATCGGGTTTTAAGAAGCATTAGAAATCTATTGCCTCGATACGTAGACATCTGCAAACGTTATATCCTAGCAAGGTAGAGTCGCATTTACATTCATTTGAAGTGAATACGAGGTATACATGACACTTCGCAATCAATATTATATCTTGTCATGAAACATAGAAATGAAATGCGATATCCCGTTTTAAGAAGCATTGGAACTCTATTGCTTCGATACGTAGACATCTGCAAACACTATTTCCTATAGAAAGGATGTGTCGCAATTTATATTCATTTGAAGTGTATGCGAGGTATAAGTGACACTTCGCAAGTAATATCATATCTTATGATGAAACATAGAAATGAGTTTCAATATCGCGTTTTAAGCAGCATTACAACTATATTGTTTCGGTACGTAGACATCTGCAAACGCTATTTCCTAGCAAGGAAATGTCGCATTTACATTCATTTGAAGTGTATGCGAGGTATACATGACACTTCGCAATGAATATTATATCTTATCATGAAACATAGAAATGAGATGCGATATCGCGTTTTAAGAAGCATTAGAACTCCAATGCCATGATACGTAGACATCTGCAAAAGCTATTTCATAGCATGGAAGTGTCGCATTTACATTCTTTTGAAGTGATTACGAGGTATACATGACACTTCGCAATGAATAATATATCTTATTATGAAACATAGAAATGAGACGCGATATCGCGTTTTAAGAAAAATTAGAACTCTATTGCTTCGTTACGTAGACATCTGCAAACGCTATTTCGTAGCAAGGATGTGGCGCATTTACATTCTTTTGAAGTGAATACGAGGTATTCATGATACTTCGCAATGAATATTATATCCTATCATGAAACATAGAAATGAGATGCGAAATCGCGTTTTAAGTAGAATTAGAACTCTATTGCTACGATACGTAGACATCTGCAAGCGCTACTTCCTAGTAAGAAAGTGCCGCATTTAGAAGCTTTTGAAGTGTATCCGAGGTATACATGACTCTTCGTTAGTGAATATTATATCTTATCATGAAAGATGGAAATTAGATGCGATATCTCGTTCTAAGAAGCATTAGAACTCCTTTTCATTGTTACGTAGACATCTGGTAACGCTATATCCTAGTAAGGAATTGGGGCATTTACATTCTTTTGAAGTGTAGACGAGCTATACATAACACTTCGGAATGAATATTATATCTTATCATGAAACACAGAAATTAGATGCGATATGACGTTCTGAGAAGCATTATAACTATATCGCTTCGATTGGTAAACGTCTGAAACGCTATTTCCTAGCAAGGAAGTGTGGAATTTACATTCCTTAGAAGTGTAGACTGGATAAACATAACACTTCACAATAAATATTATATCTTATCGTGAAACATACATGAGATGCGATATAGCGTTTCAAGAAGCATTAGAACCCAATTGCTTCTATACGTAGAGATCTGGAATCGTTGTTTCCTAGCATGGAAGTGCGGCATTTACATTCTATTGAAGTGTGAACGAGATATACATAACAACTCGCAATGAATATTATATCTTATCATGCAACATAGAAATGAGGTGAGCTATCGCGTTCAAGAAGCATTAGAACTCTATTGCTTCGATAGGTAGACACCAAGAAATGCATTTCCTATCAAGGAAGTGTGGCATTTACATTTTATTGAAGTGCAGACGATGTATACTTAACACTTCGCAATGAATCTTATACCTTATCATGAAGCATAGAACTGAGATGCGATATCGAATTTTAAGAAGATTTAGAACTCTATTGCTTCGATACGCATACATCTGGGAACACTATTTCATGGCACAGATGTGCCGCATTTACATTCTTTTGATATGTAGACGTGGTATACATAGCTCTACGCAATGAATATTATATCTTATCATGAAACGTAGAAATGAAATGCGATATCGCGTTTTATGAAGCATTAGAATTCTTTTGTTTCGATACGTAGACATGTGGAAATGCTGTTTCCTAGCAAGGAAGTGTCGCATTTACATTCTTTTGAAGTATGGACGAGGTATACATAACACTTCGCAATGAATATTTTATCTTATCATGAGACACACAAATGAGACGCGATATCGGGTTTTAAGAAGCATTACAACATTATTGCTTAGATACATAGACATCTGGAAACGCAATTCATGGCAAGGATGTGTGGCACTTACGTTCTCTTGAAGTGTAGACGAGGTATACGTAACACTTCGTAATGAATATTATATCTTATCATGAAATATAGAAATGATTTGCGGCATCGCGTTTTACGAATCATTAGAACTCTATTGCTTCGATACGTAGACATCTGCGAACGCATTTCCTAGCAATGAAGTGTGGCATTTACATTCTTTTGAAGTGTCACGTCCTGAAGTCGCGAAAGCGCTCGTCACGTGGACCCTTATCGTAGTCGGTCCCGAAATCGATGCGAATTGCGCGGAGTTGGGTTCGTCGGTGGACAAGACTCGATTTACCGGGTACAAAGACGTGCAACTTACCTTTCGATGCTCTAGGTGTCGTAGCTCTCCTCATCCTCGTAGCGTGGTGTGGAATCCTCCCTCGCGTATGTGTGGCGTCGCCTCCCCGTTCCGTGGCGGCGAGCATGCGGGTTGCCAGCGTGTAGGGGATCCGGATGCTGGAGGAGATGCAGATGCTGATCTGTGGCCGTCGAGGTTAGCGGGCGGCGTCTGAGGATGGCTGGCGGTACGCCTGACGTCACACCACCCCCCCTTGGAGAAAGAATCTCGGCAATGCCGAGATCTGTTGTCTGTTCTGGAGGCCTCGGAATGGTGGAACATCTCGCCTGGCTCATCCTGTCAAGATCGTTTGGCTGCTAGACTACGATTGCGAGTATCATCGGTACTGGAGGAACTAGTATCACTTTCACGTTTAGCGTTCGTTTCGAATTCACTATGTTCTCTATCTCTCAGTTCAGTGCTTTTCATTTCTCTCTCACTCATACCCGCGGTATACATACTGTGCATTCTCTTACATAATTTGATTTTTTTGGTATGGACGAATTTGTGTCGGCCTTTTACATTTAATTTTACATTACTATTGCTTATAATTTCAAGGATTCTATATGGTCCGGAATATTGCGATTGAAATTTGTGTTTATTTGGTTCTTTGATAAGGTAAACCCACTGGGCCACCTCGAAATTTTTAACATTTAGGTTTCGATCGTAGTAATATTTTGACCTACGCTTCGCGTTATCTAGATTGGCTCTGGCTAATTCTTGCGATTTAGAAATTCTTTCATGTAGTTCTATGAGGTAGTCGCTATACGTCTCGTTCTTGGAATTATCTTGTAAAGGAGTGGCGGACGGTGTCCTCGCTATTCTACCGAACATTAATTCGTGTGGCGTATATAGCGTTCCCTCGTGTACGCTGGTATTGTACGACAACATTGCATACGGCAACCACTTTTCCCAATTGTTACTCGACTCGATATAATGTTTCAAATACTCGGCCAAGACTTGGTGGGATCTCTCAACAGACCCGTTCGTTTGCGGATGGAATGCGGTAGACTTATACTGTTTGATACGAAACTTGATGGCAATAGCTTTGATTAAACTGTTTATAAAATTTGAGCCCTGATCAGTGAGAATGCCTTTCGGGCATCTGAATTTGCAGATAAACTCCCTTATTAGTACGTCGGCAATGTCGACTGCGGTCGTTGATTTTAAAGGAACGGCGATGGAGTATTTGGTAAGGAGGTCCTGCATGGTTAATATATTAGTGAAACCTTCGGGTGTTTCGGGAAGAGGACCCATCACATCCATAGAAATTTTATCAAAAGCCCTGCCAGGGGTGTCTGTTAAGGTAAGAGGTTGCCTGGTTTTGATCCTGACTAATTTTTCAGTCTGGCAACTCTTACACTTGCCAATGTACTCCTGAATCTGATTCTTCATATTAGGCCAAAAATACTGTTGCCTAATGCGGGAGTAGGTTTTATTGACCCCCTTGTGACCTCCGACAGGCGAGTCGTGGTTTTCTTTGATAATTTTCAATCGATCTTCGATTGAAGGTGTTCGGATCAGTCCCTGGCAGACTGTGATGTGAACGTCTGTTTCATCGAGTAAATCTTGGAGTATTTTCTGGATTCTGGACCAGGAGATGGAGTCGATGGATGTTTGCGCTATGCTGAAGGAAGATAGTTGGAGTTCGCTCACTACATCGTAAAGTGAACGGAAGGTTTCGATGGCTATTTGAAAGTCGACTGTTCGACTAGGATGTTCGAGGATTGGTAGTTGAATTTGAAATTCCTGTTCGATTTTCACGACTTTAGCTTTGGAAAGTGTGAGGTTTTTATGAGGAATAAATTTTCCGGCTCTCTCGAGATCCTTGGCACCCGTATCGTATGGGTGCCCTGATTGTGTAACGAACACGACCAGGTTGTCTCGTCTCGTTGAAATTGAGTCTCGGCTGATTTGAAATAATGGCTCGCGCCTGACATGCTCGTATGGCGCAGGAATGTAGGTAATTGGACTGTCGTCGGTAGAGAAGGGATTACTCGAAGTTGGTAAGTTAGTTTTCGACATTACCGGAGAAGGAGGTGGCGCTGGAGTGGAGTATTTCTTACGAATTTGAGGAGGAACGTCAAAGATGTCGTCCTCGGAGTCATGGCTATGGGAGAGCGGGAAAATTTGAACCGGGTTTCGCGACAGTGCGTCCGCATTAAGCTTAGTTTTTCCGCTCTTATAAACCATCTCGTAATCGAATTCGGCGAGTTTAAGTCTCCAACGCACGAGCCTGCTGAATGGGTCTTTGACCGAGTTCATCCACACTAACGGTCGATGATCGGTAACAAGTTTAAACTGGTTACCGTATATGTACGGCCGGAAATAATGGACGGCGTAGACTATCGCCAGGCACTCCTTCCCGATAGTAGAATAATTCCGTTCCGCTGTGTTCAATAACCGTGACGTATACGCCATTGGCAAATCGAGGCCTATCGGCCCCTGACTTAGAATGGCGCCTATCGCTTCGGCGGACGCATCGGTAGTTATAACAAATGACTGTTTGAAATTAGGGTATTGTAGTATAGGGACCTCGCATAGGCAGTCTCTAAGTTTTACGAATGAATTTTCCTGTTCATTGCGCCATGTGAAAGGCGCGTCTTTTTTTAGTAAATTCGTTAGTGGTTTAGCTATCTGCGAAAAGTTCGCGATGAATGGCCTATAATAGCCCACGAGCCCGAGAAATTGCTTAATTTGTTTCGCGTTTTGAGGTCGTGGAAAGTTTTTTACCGCGCTTATTTTGGCGGGATCGGGTTTTACGCCGTGCTCGATAATTATATGTCCCAGGTAAGTGACTTCTCTCCTCAGAAACTCGCATTTGTCCGGTTGTAACACTAAATTGCCATCTTTCAACCGTTGCGTTAGTTTCTCGAATTTTGCTTTATGTTCCTGAAGAGAGCTCGCATATATGGCTATATCGTCCAGATATACAAAAATTTTGTTACCCTGAAGACCCGAGAGAACGTTGTCCATTAGCCTTTGAAACGTCGCGGGCGCATTTTTCAAACCGAACGGCATCCTCTTAAACTCATAATACCCGTGAGGCGTGGAAAATGCGGTTTTTGGAATGTCAGTGGGTTCCATAGGTATTTGATGGAACCCGCTCGCGAGATCAAATGTGCTGAAATATTTCGCGCTCCCGAGCTGATCTAAGATTTCGGTGATACAGGGGAGGGGATATGCGTCGGCTATGGACTTCTCGTTCAGAGCGCGATAATCTATTACCACTCGCCACTGCTTGTTGCCCAAGGAGTCTGGCTTCTTGGGCACGACCCACAGTGGTGAATTGTACGATGATTTCGAAGGAGAGATGACCTCCTTTTGTAAAAGCTTATCGACCTGTCGCCGAATCTCCTCCTTATGCGCCGGTGGAAAGCGATATTGTTTAACATTAATCGGGCGATCGTCGATCGTCGGGATTTTGTGCGTAGTGGCCGACGTATGCCCTAGTTTATCGCCTTCGATGTGGAAAAGCTGCTGCGCGCTATGGACGAGGCGAATGACGTGATTCTTTTCTTCGGAGTTTAAATGATCGAGAAGGAGGAGTTCGAGAAATCGTTCTAGGCGAGATTGAGACAGATCGACGGATTTCGGCGATGGCGGCGTTTCCGATTTTGGAACTCGCTTTGTGCGGTTACTGACCGCTTGCGCATAGGAGATCTTTTGCACGTTGGCTATTTTGCAGTGCATAGGAGGAGTTTTGTTCGCCGAGTCTGACTCTGAATTTGATTTCGAATTTAAAATTTCCCTTTTTCGGGATGCGTCGGTCGGTACGGCGGATACAGAGGAATTAGAAACAGTGGATTCGGAGACACTGGATTTTGCGAAAACCGGAAATAGCAGCGGACTCTCCTCCCGGTGGAGGGGAGCCATGATTCGAGCTGGTTCGAGTTTTACGTCGGGTAGCGTGATTTGGACCGTGCGATCTGACGAATTAATTATTCGGGTGACGACTCTACCGCGTACGACTCTTACCAGGGCGTTTGCAAAGAAGATTCCCGGCGCTAAATCTAATCGCGGAATTATACCTTCCGGAAGGTTCGTATTGGAAACGCGAATCTTAACTACGATATTCGATCGCGGGGGAATCGCGATCCGATCCCCGGGCTTCGGAGAAGAGGCTTTCTTCGGTATTGTTTGTTTATGCTTCGCCGGAGCATTGCGTCTCGGAGAAGCTGATACTCTAGGCGAAGACTGCGGCGGCGGAGAG
Organism: Xylocopa sonorina; assembly: GCF_050948175.1. Taxonomy (NCBI): domain Eukaryota; kingdom Metazoa; phylum Arthropoda; class Insecta; order Hymenoptera; family Apidae; genus Xylocopa; species Xylocopa sonorina. The sequence goes on from NW_027490120.1 coordinate 413,494, forward strand.
GGAGCGGATCTCTGGCGCGGCGCTTGTTTGTTTTCCGGCGATAACGAAGGAGTGGATTTCGGTCGCGTCGTCGTTCCTTCGAGTGATTCTACATCTTTCTCGAATGGAATTTCTTTTCCGTTCCATCTAATAAATTTTTTGAGGAACGAGATCTCCGCGTCCGCGCAGAAACCCGAACCGAGAATTCCTTCGGTCTTAAGGGGAAAGTTGTCCCCAACGACGTTAAACGGAACGACGCGGTTGAAAATTACTAGATTCACCGTCCCTAAGGTAGCGGTCTTTCCGTCTGTGACTCCCGTTATCACCACTATTTCCGCGGTATCTATCGCTTTCGCGGAGGTGCTCGGCTGTGCGGTACACGGAATTGGCTCGCTTACGGCGCCCTCGAAATTGAGTACTTTATTTACACGTCTGTCGCGCTGTCACACATCTGTCGGCTTCCTGCATCGCGGCGGCCTTTTGCGCTTGTTGTCGCGTCTTTGTTGGTGGAGTCCTAGACGCCATGGCTAATTCGCGGTCCCTAACGGCAGAATTTCCAGAGGAAACGCGTGGCAAATCCCACCGTTGTCACCAAAAATATGTTCGTGTCACGTCCTGAAGTCGCGAAAGCGCTCGTCACGTGGACACTTATCGTAGCCGTTCCCGATATCGACGCGAACTGCGCGGAGCTGGGTCCGTCGGCGGACAAGACTCGATTTACCAGGTACAAAGACGTGCAACTTACCTTTCGATGCTCTTGATTCATTGACTTCTTTCTCGTTCCAGGTAGCGTAGGCGCCGAGGATCGATGACCCGGATAGCGGCGGCGTACGGCTGGAACGGCGGAATGGAGACTGGAATCAGGCGCCAGGTAGGTAGATCCCGGCTAACGGGTATTGAAGCTGGAATCTGGCGCTCCGAGGCTCGTACGGGACGTACGGCGGCGAAGACTTCCTTGGCAGGATACGGAAGAGCTCTACGACGGTCCGGATATTTGGGTGCACCACCCACGTATTCACGCGCAAGCCGACGGATGAATTCCTTCCTCCCCGCGCGTCGTGTACGCTTTACCCGAGAATCGAAGCTCATCGAAAGTACTTGCACTTCGGTAAAGCACGGCACGGCTAAGCGCTGGTTCGCTCTAGCTTACCGGATACTCCTAGGCGCAAGATACCTTGACACAACAGAAATAAAGTAAGAGCGGCTAAGCGTTGGTTCGCTCTAACCGTCCAGCCTTAAAACCGCTGAGGATGATTTAATAGAAATAGTAACTAATCGCGAGCGTACCCGTGGAATGGAATGTAAAAGGAATTTGTAATTGAAACAGAATAAACACTTTGACTTGTTATAAACTAAGATATATTCTTACTTGAATACCCTAATACACTAAATCTAAGTTACTACGTAATGTACAATAAGAGAAATGGAAGTTGAATAAAATAAAGACTCCACTATGGGAGATGTGAATGAGTTCGTTGCATTGAGCTGCGAGCTCGTATGCCTGATAGCCAATTGCTCTGTTCGGATCGAAGAATGATACTGATGTCGGATCGGCGCGTCCGCGACCTCCTAGGGTCGCGCGGCGCGCGAGTGGCTGGTCCCCAGAGTGGGGACGGCGCGTGGGCGGAGAGCGGGGAGACCGCTCGTGGTGGGGTCGCCCGCGTTACGCGGTGAGCCACGCGCGTTGGCCGCGCGCTCGAGCGTGAACGCGTCTTAATCTATGTCGCATTTATAAATACATATTTACAGATCTTTGCTTATTTCTATGTGTGTGTGTACATGAGTGTGTAGTGTGCTTATCCTAATATCGTCGGTACGAGAATAGCGTGCACGGATACGTGATTGCAGGAGAATCCAGTTCGTAGGCGTCGTAGCTCTCCTCATCCTCGTAGCGTGGGGTGGAATCCTCCCTCGCGTACGTGTGGCGTCGCCTCCCCGTTCCGTGGCGGCAAGTATGCAGGTTGCCAGCGTGTAGGGGATCCGGATGCTGGAGGAGATGCGGATGCTGATCTGTGGCCGTCGAGGGTGGCGGGCGGCGTCTGAGGGTGGCAGACGGTACGCCTGACGTCACAAAATGCGACACTTCTTTGCTAGGAAGTAACGTTTGCAGATGTCTACGTTTTGAAGCAATAGAGTTCTAATGCATCTTAAAACGCGATATCGCATCTCACTTCTATGTTTCATGATAAGATATAATATTCATTGTGCACTGTTATGTATACCTCGTATTCACTACAAAAGAATGTAACTGCGACCCTTCCTTGCTAGGAAATATCGTTTGCAGATGTCTAGGTATCGTAGCAATAGAGTTCTAATGCTTCTTAAAACGCGCTTTCGCACCTCATTTCTATGTTTCATGATAAGATATCATATTCATTGCGAAGTGACATGCACACCTCGTATTCACTTCAAAAGAATGTAAATGCGACACTTCCTTGCTAGGAAATAGCGTTTGCAGATGTCTACATATCGTAGCAATAGAGTTCTAATGCTTCTTAAAACGCGATATCGCTCCTCATTTCTATGTTCCATGATAAGATATAATATTCATTGCGAAGTGTCATGTATACCTTGCATACACTTCAATTGAACGTAAATGTGACACTTCCTTGCTAGGAAATAGCATTTGTAGATGTCTACGTATCGTAGCAATAGAGATCTAATGCTTCTTAGAACGCGATATCGCATCTCATTTCTATGTTTCATGATAAGATATGTTATTCATTGCGAAGTGTTATGTATTCCTCGTCCACACTTCAAATGAATGTAAATGCGACACTTCCTTTCTAGGAAATAGCGTTTCCAGATGTCTACGTTTCGAAGCAATGGAGTTCTAATGCTTCTTAAAACGCGATATCGCATCTCATCTCTATGTTTCATGATAAGATATAATATTCATTGCGAAGCGTTATGTACACATTTCTACACATCTAAAGAATGTAAATGCCACACACCCCCGGTAGGAAATAACGTTTCCAGATGTCTACGTATCGATACATTAGAGATGCAATGCTTCTTAAAACGCGATATCGCATCTCAGTTCTATGTTTCATGATATGATTTAATATTTATTGCGAAGTGTTACGTATACCTCGTATACCCTTCAAAAGAATGTAAATGCCACACCTCGTTGCTAGGAAATAGCGTTTCCAAATATCTACGTATCGTTGTAATAGATTTCTAATGCTTCTTAAAACGCGATATCGCATCGCAGTTCTATGTTTGATGATAAGATATAATATTCATTGTGAAGGGATATGTATACCTCGTATTCACTTCAAAAGAATGTAAATGCGACTCTTCCTGGCTAGGAAATAGCGTTTGCAGAAGCCTACGTATCGTAGCAATAGAGTTCTAATGTTTCGTAAAACGCAATATCGCATCTCATTTCTATTTTTCATGGTAAGATAAAATAATCATTGCGAAGTGTCGCTTATACCTCGCATACACTTCAAATAAATGTAAATTCGACACTTCATTGCTAGGAAATAGCGTTTAAAAGATGTCCACGTATCGAAGCAATAGAGTTGTAATGATTCTTATAACGCGATATCGCATCTCATTTCTATGTTCCATGATAAGATATAATATTCATTGCGAAGTGTCATGTATACCTCGCATAGACTTCAAACGAATGTAAATGGGACACGTCCTTGCTAGGAAATAGCGATGGCAGATGTCTATATATCGAAGCAATAGAGTTCTATTGCATCTTATAACGCGATATCGCATCTCATTCCTATGTTTCATGGTAAGATATAATGTTCATTGCGAAGTGTTATGTGTACATCGTCTACACTTCAATCGAACGTAAATGCCACACATCCTTGCTAGGAAATGCGTTTACAGATGTCTACGTATAGAAGCAATAGTTTCCTAATGCTTCTTAAAACGCGATATCGCTTCTCATTTCCATGTTTCATGATAAGATATAATATTCATTGCGAAGTTTTATGTATACGTCGTCTACACTTCAAAAGCCTGTAAATGCCACACTTCGTTGCTAGGAAATAGCGTTTCCAGATGTCTACGTATCGAAGCAATAGAGTTGTAATGCTTCTTAAATCGAGATATCGCATCTCATTTCAACGTTTCATGATAAGATATAATATTCATTGCGAAGCGTTATGTGTTCCTCCTCTATACGTCAAATGAATGTAAATGCGACACTTCCTTTCTAGGCAATTACGTTTCCAGATGTCTACGTACCGTAGCAATAGAGTTCTAATGCTTCTTAAAACGGGATATCGCATCTCATTTCTATGTTTCATGATAAGATATAATATTCATTTCGAAGTGTCATGTATACCTCGGATACACTTCATATGAATGTAAATGCAACACTTCCTTGCTATGAAATAGCGTTTGCAGATGTCTACGTATCGAAGCTATAGGGTTCTAATGCTTCTTAAAAAGAGATATCGCATCTCATTCCTACGTACCATGATAAGATGTAATATTCATTGCGAAGTGTCATGTATACCTCGCATACACTTCAAATGAATGTAAATGCGGCACTTCCTTGCTAGGAAGTAGCGTTTCCAGATGTCTACGTATCGCAACAATAGAGTTCTAAAGCTTCTTAAAACGCGATATCGCATCTCATTTCTATGTCTCATGATAAGATATAATATCCAATACGAAGTGTTATGTATTCCTCTTCTACACTTCAAATGAATGTAAATGCGACACTTCCTTGCAAGGAAATAGCGCTTGCAGATGTCTGGGTATCGAAGCAATGGAGTTCTAGTGCTTCTTAAATCGAGATATCACATCTGATTTCTATGTTTCATGATAAGATATAATATTTATTGCGAAGTGTCATGTATAACTCGTACTCACTTCAAATGAATGTAAATGCGACACTTCCTTGCTGGGAAATAGCGTTTGCAGATGTCTACGCATCGAAGCAATAGAGTTCTAATCCTTCTCAAATTGCGATATGCTTCTCATTTCTATGTTTCATGATGAGATATAATATACATTGTGGAGTGTTATGTATACCTCGTAATCACATCAAAAGAATGTAAGTGCAACACTTCCTTGATATTAAATAGCGTTTGCAAATGTCTACGTATCGTAGCAACAGATTTCTAATACTTTTTAAATCGCGACATCGCATCTCATTTCTATGTTTCATGATAAGATATAATATTCATTGCGAAGTGCAATGTATTTCTCGCATACACTTCAAATGAGTGTAAATACGACACTTCCTTGCTAGGAAATAGCATTGGCAGATGTTTACGTATCGAAGCAATTGAGTTCTAATGCATCTTAAAACGAGATGTTGCATCTCATTTCTATGTTTCATGATTAGATATAATATTAATTGCGAAGTGTCATGTATACCTCTTATTCACTTGAAAAGAATGTAAATGCGACACTTCCTTGCGAGGAAGTAGCGTTTGCAGATGTCTACGTATCGAAGCAATAGGGTTCTAATGCTTCTTAAACCGCGATATCGCTCCTCATTTCTGTGTTTCATGATAAGATATAATATTCATTTCGGAGTGTCATGTATACCTCGTATTCACTGGAAAAGAATGTAAATGCGGCACTTCCTTGCTAGGAAATAGCGTTTCCAGATATCTACGTATCGTAGCAATAGAGATCTAATGCTCCTTAAAACGCGATATCGCTCCTCATTTCTATGTTTCATGAGAAGATATAATATTCATTTCGGAGTGTCATGTATACCTCGTATTCACTTCAAAAGAATGTAAATGCGACACTTCCTTGATAGGAAATAGCGTTTGCAGATGTCTACGTATCGTTGCAATAGTGTTCCAATGCTTCTTAAATAGCGATATCGCATCTCATATCTATGCTTTATGATAAGATATAATATTCATTGTGCAGTGTTATGTATACCTCGTATTCACTTCAATAGAATGTAAATGCGACACTTCCTTGCTAGGAAATATCGTTTGCAGATGTCTACGTGTCGTAGCATTAGAGTTCTAATCCTTCTTAGAACGCGATATCACAACTCATTTCTATGTTTCATGATAAGATATAGTATTCATTGTGGAGTGTTATGTATACATCGTATTCACTTCAAAAGAATGTGAATGCGAAACTGCCTTGCTTGGAAATGGCGTTTGCAGATGTCTACGTATCGTAGCAATAGATTTCTAATGCTTCTTAAAGCGCGAATCGATCCTCATTTCTATATTTCACGATAAAATGTAGTATTCATTGTGGAGTGTTATGTATACCTCGTCTACACTTCCTAAGAATGTAAATGCGACACTTCCTTGCTAGGAAATAGCGTCTGCAGATGTCTACGTATCGTAGCAATAGAGTTCTAATGTTTCTTAATTCGCGATATCGCATCTCACTTCGACGTTTCATGATAAGATATAATATTCATTGTGCAGTGTTATGTATATCTCGTCTACACTTCAAATGAATGTAAATGCGACACTTCCTTGCTGGGAAATAGCGTTTGCAGATGTCTACGTATCGAAGCAATAGAGTTCTAATCCTTCTCAAATTGCGATATGCTTCTCATTTCTATGTTTCATGATGAGATATAATATACATTGTGGAGTGTTATGTATACCTCGTAATCACATCAAAAGAATGTAAGTACAACACTTCCTTGATATTAAATAGCGTTTGCAAATGTCTACGTATCGTAGCAATAGATTTCTAATACTTTTTAAATCGCGACATCGCATCTCATTCCTATGTTTCATGATAAGATATAATATTCATTGCGAAGTGCAATGTATTTCTCGCATACACTTCAAATGAGTGTAAATACGACACTTCCTTGCTAGGAAATAGCATTGGCAGATGTTTACGTATCGAAGCAATTGAGTTCTAATGCATCTTAGAACGAGATGTTGCATCTCATTTCCATGTTTCATGATTAGATATAATATTAATTGCGAAGTGTCATGTATACCTCGTATTCACTTGAAAAGAATGTAAATGCGACACTTCCTTGCGAGGAAGTTGCGTTTGCAGATGTCTACGTATCGAAGCAATAGGGTTCTAATGCTTCCTAAACCGCGATATCGCTCCTCATTTCTGTGTTTCATGATAAGATATAATATTCATTTCGGAGTGTCATGTATACCTCGTATTCACTGGAAAAGAAAGTAAATGCGGCACTCCCTTGCTAGGAAATAGCGTTTCCAGATATCTACGTATCGTAGCAATAGAGATCTAATGCTCCTTAAAACGCGATATCGCTCCTCATTTCTATGTTTCATGAGAAGATATAATATTCATTTCGGAGTGTCATGTATACCTTGTATTCACTTCAGAGGAATGTAAATGCGACACTTCATTGCTAGAAAATAGCGTTTGCAGATGTCTACGTATCGGAGCAATAGAGTTCTAGTGGATCTTAAAACGCGATATCGTATCTCATTTCTATGTCTCATGATAAGACATAATATTCATTGCGAAGTGTCGTGTATACCTCGCATATACTTCAAAAGAATGTATATACGACATTTCATTGCTAGGAAGTAGTGTTTGCAGATGTCTACGTATCGGAGCAATAGAGTTCTAATGCTTCTTAAATCGCGATAACGCATCTCATTTCTATGTTTCATGATAAGATATAATATTCATTGCGAAGTGTCATGTATACCTAGTATTCAATTCATAAGAATGTAAATGCCACACTTCCATGCTAGGAAATTGCGTTTGCCGATTTCTCCGTATCGAAGCAGTAGAGTTCTATTGCTTCTTAAATCGCGATATTGCATCTCATTTCTATGTTTCGTGATAAGGTATAATATTCATTGCGAAGTGTCATGTATACCTCGCATACACTTCAAATGAATGTAATACGACACTTCGTTGCTAGGAAATAGCGTTTGCAGATGTCTACGTATCGAAGCAATAGGATTCTAATGCATCTTAAAACGCGATATCGCTCCTCATTCCTATGTTTCATGTTAAGATATAATATCCATTGTGGATTGTTATGTATACCTCGTATTCACTACAAAAGAGTGTAAATGCGACACTTCCTTGCTAGGATATAGCGTTTCCAGATATCTACGTATCGTAGCAATAGAGTTCTAGTGTTTCTTAAAACGCGATATCGCATCTCACTTCTATGTTTCATGACACGATAAAATATTCGTTGCGAAGTGTCATGTATACCTCGTCTTCTCTTCAAAAGAATGTAAATGCGACAGTTCCTTGCTAGGAAATAGCGTCTGCAGATGTCTGCGTATCGAAGCAATATAGTTCTAATGCTTCTTATAACGAGATATCGGATCTCAATCCTATGTTCTATGATAAGATATAATATTCATTGCGAAGTGTCATGTATACCTCGCATACACTTCAAATGAATGTAATACGACACTTCGTTGCTAGGATATAGCGTTTGCAGATGTCTACGTATCGAAGCAATAGGATTCTAATGCATCTTAAAACGCGATATCGCTCCTCATTCCTATGTTTCATGTTAAGATATAATATCCATTGTGGATTGTTATGTATACCTCGTATTCACTTCAAAAGAATGTAAATCCGACACTTCCTTCCTGGGAAATAGCGTTTGCAGATGTCTACTTATCGTAGCAATAGAGCTCTAATGCTTCTTAAAACGCAATACCGCACCTCACATCTATGTTTCATGATGATATAATATTCATTGCGAAGTGTCATATAAACTTCGTATTCTCTTCAAAAGACTGAAAACGCGACACTTCCTTGCTAGGAAATAGCGTTTGCAGATGTCTACTTATCGTAGCAATAGAGTTCTAATGCTTCTTAAAACGCAATACCGCACCTCACTTCTATGTTTCATGATGTTATAATATTCATTGCGAAGTGTCATGTATAACTCGTATTCACTTCAAAAGAATGTAAATGCGACACTTCCTTGCTAGGAAATAGCGTTTCCAGATGCCCACGTATAGAAACAATAGCGTTCTAATGCTTCTTAAAACGAGACTTCGCATCTCAGTTCTATGTTTCATGATGAGATATAATATTCATTGCGAAGTGTCATGTATACCTCGTATTCACTTCAAATGAATGTAAATGCGACACTTGCTTGCTAGGAAATAGCGTTTTCAGATGTCTACGTATCGAAGCAATAGATTTTTAATGCTCCTTAAATCGCGATATCGCATCTCATTTCTTTGTTTCATGATAAGATATAATATTCATTGCGAAGTATCATGTATACCTCGTATTCACTTCAGAAGAATGTAAGTGCGACACTTCCTTGCAAGGAAATAGCGTTTGCAGATGTCTACTTATCGTAGCAATAGAGTACTAATGCTCCTTAAAACGGAATACCGCACCTCACTTCTATGTTTCATGATGTCATAATATTCATTGCGAAGTGTCATGTAAACCTCGTATTCTCTTCAAAAGGATGTAAATGCGACCCTTCCTTGCTAGGAAATAGAGTTTGCAGATGTCAACGTATCGTAGCAATTGAGTTCTAACGCTTCTTAAAATGCGATATAGCATCTCATTTCTATGTGTCATGATGAGATATAATATTCATTGCGAAGTGTCATGTAAACCTCGTATTCTCTTCAAAAGGATGTAAATGCGACACTTCCTTGCTAGGAAATAGCGTTTGCAGATGTCTACGTATCGAAGCAACAGATTTCTAATGCTTCTAAAATCGCGATATCGCATCTCATTTCTATGTTTCATGATAAGATATAATGTTTATTGAGCAGTGTTATGTATATCTCGTCTACACTTCAAAAGAATGTAAATGCGACACTTCCTTGCTAGGAAATAGCGTCTGCAGATGTCTACGTATCGTAGAAAGAGAGTTCTAATTCTTCTTAAAACGCGAGATAGTACTGTGATATCGCATCTCGCATCTATGTTTCATGATAAGATATAATATTCATTCTGGAGTGTTGTGTATACCTCGTATTCACTTCAAAAGGTTGTAAATGCGACACTTCCTTGCTAGGTAATAGCGTTTGCAGATGTCCACGTATCGAAGCAATAGAGTACTAATGCTTCTTAAAACGCGAAATCGCTCCTTATTTCTATGTTTCATGATAAGATATAATATTCATTGTCGAGTGTTATGTATACGTCGTATTCACTTCAAAAGAATGTAAATGCGACACTTCCTTGCTAGGAAATAGCGTCTGCAGATGTCTAGGTATCGTAGCAATAGAGGTCTAATGCTTCGTAAAACGCGAATCGATCCTCATTTCTATGTTTCATGATGAGATATAATATTCATCGTGGAGTGAAATGTATACCTCGTCTACACTTCCTAAGAATGTAAAAGCGACACTTCCATGCTAGGAAATAGCGTCTGCAGATGTCTACGTATCGTAGCAATAGAGTCCTAATGCTTCTAAAAACGCGATATCGCATCTCATTTCTATGTGTCATTATAAGATATAATATTCATTGCGAAGTGTCATGTATACCTCGCATACACTTCAATAGAATGTAAATGCGACACTTCCTTACTAGGATGTAGCGTTTGCAGATGTCTACGTATCGTAGCAAAAGAGTACTAATGCTACTTAAAACGCGATATCGCATCTTATTTCTATGGTTCATTATAAGATATAATATTCATTGTGAAGTGTCATGTACACCTCGCATACAATTCAAATGAATGTAAATGCGACACTTCCTTGCTAGGAAGACGCCTTTTAAATCGCGATATCGCACCCCATTTCTATGTTTCATGATGAGATATAACATTCAATGTGGTGTGTTATGTATACCTCGTTTTCACTTCAAAAGAATGTAAATGCGACATATCCTTCCTTGGAAATAGCGTTTGCAGATGTCTCCGTATCGAAGCAATAGTTTTCTAATGCTTCTTATATCGTGATATCGCATCTCATTCCTATATTTCATGACATGATATTATATTCATTCTGGAGTATTATGTATACCTCGGATTCACTTCAAAAGAATATAAATGCGACACTTCCTTGCTAGGAAGTAGCGTTTGCAGATGTCTACGTATCGAAGCAATAGGATTCTAATGCATCTTAAAACGCGATATCGCTCCTCATTCCTATGTTTCATGTTAAGATATAATATCCATTGTGGATTGTTATGTATACCTCGTATTCACTACGAAAGAGTGTAAATGCGACACTTCCTTGCTAGGATATAGCGTTTCCAGATATCTACGTATCGTAGCAATAGAGTTCTAGTGTTTCTTAAAACGCGATATCGCATCTCACTTCTATGTTTCATGACACGATAAAATATTCGTTGCGAAGTGTCATGTATACCTCGTCTTCACTTCAAAAGAAAGTAAATGCGACAGTTCCTTGCTAGGAAATAGCGTCTGCAGATGTCTGCGTATCGAAGCAATATAGTTCTAGTGCTTCTTAAAACGCGATATCGCATCTCACTTCTATGTTTCATGATAAGATATGATACTCATTACAAAGTGTTATGTATTCCTCGTCTACACTTCAAATGAATGTAAATGCGACACTTCCTTGCTAGGAAATGGCGTTTGCAGGTGTCTCCGTATCGAAGCAATAGAGATCTAATTCTTCTTAAATCGCGATATCTCATTTCATACCTATGATTCGTTATATGGTATAATATTCATTGTGGAGTGTTATGTATACGTCGTCTACGCTACAAATGAGTGTAAACGCGGCACGTCGTTGCTAGGAAATTGCGTTTGCAGATGTCTACGTATCGAAGCAATAGTGTTCTAATGCTTCTTAAATCGCGATATGCTTCTCATTTATATGTTTCATGATGAGGTATAATATTCATTGTGGAGTGTTATGTATTCCTCGTATTCACTTCAAAAGAATGTAAGCGCAACACTTCCTTGCTGTTAAATACCGTTTACAGATGTCTACGTGTCGTAGCAATAGAGTTCTAATGCTTTTTAAATCGCTATATCGCATCTCATTCCTATGTTTCATGATAAGATATAATATTCATTGCGAAGTGTCATAAATACCTCGTATTCACATCAAAAGAATGTAAATGCCACACTTCCATGCTAGGAAATAGCGTTTGCAGATGTCTACGTATCGTAGCAATGGAGTTCTAAAGCTTCTTAAAACAAGATATCGCATCTCATTTCTATTTTTCATGATAAGATTGAATATTCTTTGCGAAGTGTCGCTTATACCTCGCATACACTTCAAATGATTGTAAATGCGGCACTTCCTTGCTAGGAAATAGCGTTTGCAGATGTGTACGTATCGAAGCAATAGAGTTCTAATGCTTCTCATAACGCGATATCGCATCTCATTTCTGTGTCTCATGATAAGATATAATATTCATTGTGTAGTGCTGTATATATCTCGTATTCACTTCAAAAGAATGTAAATGCGACACTTCCTTGCTAGGAAATATCGTTTGCATATCGAAGCAATAGAGTTCCAATGCTTCGTAAAACGAGATATTGCATCTCATTTCTATGTTTCATGATAAGATATAATATTCATTGTGGAGAGTTATGTATTAACCTGGTATTAACTTCAAAGGAATGCAAACGCGACACTTCCTTGCTAGGAAATAGCGTTTGCAGATGTCTACGTATCGAAGCAATAGAGTTCTAATGATTCTTAGAACGCTATATCGCATCTCATTTCTATGTTTCATGATAAGATATAATATTCATTGCGAAGTATCATGTATACCACTCATACACTTCAAATGAATGTAAATGCGACACATCCTTGCTAGGAAATAGCGATGGCAGATGTCTACATAACGAAGCAAAAGAGTTCTAATGCTTCTTAAAACGAGATATCGCATCTCTTTTCTACGTTTCATGATAAGATATAATACTCATTGTGCAGTGTTATGTATTCCTCGTATTCACTTCAAAAGAATGTAAACGCGACACATCCTTGCTAGGAAGTAGCGTTTCCAGATGTCTACGTATCGAAGCAATAGAGTTCTAACGCTTCTTAAATCGCGATATCGCATCTCATTTCTATGTTTCATGATAAGATATAATATTCATTGTGGAGTGTCATGTATGCCATGTATTCACTTCAAAAGAATGTAAATGCGACACATCCTTGCTAGGAAGTATCGTTTGCAGATATCTACTTATCGAAGCACTAGAGTTCTAATGCTTCTTAAATCGCCAAATCGCATCTCATTTCTGTGTTTCATGATAGGATATAATATTCATTGCGGAGTGTCATGTATACCACGTATTCACTTCAAAGGAATGTAAATGCGACACTTCCTTGCTAGGAAATAGCGTTTCCAGATGCCCACGTATAGAAACAATAGCGTTCTAATGCTTCTTAAAACGAGACTTCGCATCTCAGTTCTATGTTTCATGATGAGATATAATATTCATTGCGAAGTGTCATGTATACCTCGTATTCACTTCAAATGAATGTAAATGCGACACTTGCTTGCTAGGAAATAGCGTTTTCAGATATCTACGTATCGAAGCAATAGAGTTTTAATGCTCCTTAAATGGCGATATCGCATCTCATTTCTTTGTTTCATGATAAGATATAATATTCATTGCGAAGTATCATGTATACCTCGTATTCACTTCAGAAGAATGTAAGTGTGACACTTCCTTGCAAGGAAATAGCGTTTGCAGATGTCTACTTATCGTAGCAATAGAGTACTAATGCTCCTTAAAACGGAATACCGCACCTCACTTCTGTGTTTCATGATGTCATAATATTCATTGCGAAGTGTCATGTAAACCTCGTATTCTCTTCAAATGGATGTAAATGCGACCCTTCCTTGCTAGGAAATAGAGTTTGCAGACGTCTACGTATCGTAGCAATAGGGTTCTAACGCTTCTTAAAACGCGATATCGCATCTTATTTCTATGTGTCATGATGAGATATAATATTCATTGTGGAGTGTTATGTATACCTCGTAATCACATCAAAAGAATGTAAGTACAACACTTCCTTGATATTAAATAGCGTTTGCAAATGTCTACGTATCGTAGCAATAGATTTCTAATACTTTTTAAATCGCGACATCGCATCTCATTCCTATGTTTCATGATAAGATATAATATTCATTGCGAAGTGCAATGTATTTCTCGCATACACTTCAAATGAGTGTAAATACGACACTTCCTTGCTAGGAAATAGCATTGGCAGATGTTTACGTATCGAAGCAATTGAGTTCTAATGCATCTTAGAACGAGATGTTGCATCTCATTTCCATGTTTCATGATTAGATATAATATTAATTGCGAAGTGTCATGTATACCTCGTATTCACTTGAAAAGAATGTAAATGCGACACTTCCTTGCGAGGAAGTTGCGTTTGCAGATGTCTACGTATCGAAGCAATAGGGTTCTAATGCTTCCTAAACCGCGATATCGCTCCTCATTTCTGTGTTTCATGATAAGATATAATATTCATTTCGGAGTGTCATGTATACCTCGTATTCACTGGAAAAGAAAGTAAATGCGGCACTCCCTTGCTAGGAAATAGCGTTTCCAGATATCTACGTATCGTAGCAATAGAGATCTAATGCTCCTTAAAACGCGATATCGCTCCTCATTTCTATGTTTCATGAGAAGATATAATATTCATTTCGGAGTGTCATGTATACCTTGTATTCACTTCAGAGGAATGTAAATGCGACACTTCATTGCTAGAAAATAGCGTTTGCAGATGTCTACGTATCGGAGCAATAGAGTTCTAGTGGATCTTAAAACGCGATATCGTATCTCATTTCTATGTCTCATGATAAGACATAATATTCATTGCGAAGTGTAGTGTATACCTCGCATATACTTCAAAAGAATGTATATACGACATTTCATTGCTAGGAAGTAGTGTTTGCAGATGTCTACGTATCGGAGCAATAGAGTTCTAATGCTTCTTAAATCGCGATAACGCATCTCATTTCTATGTTTCATGATAAGATATAATATTCATTGCGAAGTGTCATGTATACCTAGTATTCAATTCATAAGAATGTAAATGCCACACTTCCATGCTAGGAAATTGCGTTTGCCGATTTCTCCGTATCGAAGCAGTAGAGTTCTATTGCTTCTTAAATCGCGATATTGCATCTCATTTCTATGTTTCGTGATAAGGTATAATATTCATTGCGAAGTGTCATGTATACCTCGCATACACTTCAAATGAATGTAATACGACACTTCGTTGCTAGGAAATAGCGTTTGCAGATGTCTACGTATCGAAGCAATAGGATTCTAATGCATCTTAAAACGCGATATCGCTCCTCATTCCTATGTTTCATGTTAAGATATAATATCCATTGTGGATTGTTATGTATACCTCGTATTCACTACAAAAGAGTGTAAATGCGACACTTCCTTGCTAGGATATAGCGTTTCCAGATATCTACGTATCGTAGCAATAGAGTTCTAGTGTTTCTTAAAACGCGATATCGCATCTCACTTCTATGTTTCATGACACGATAAAATATTCGTTGCGAAGTGTCATGTATACCTCGTCTTCTCTTCAAAAGAATGTAAATGCGACAGTTCCTTGCTAGGAAATAGCGTCTGCAGATGTCTGCGTATCGAAGCAATATAGTTCTAATGCTTCTTATAACGAGATATCGGATCTCAATCCTATGTTCTATGATAAGATATAATATTCATTGCGAAGTGTCATGTATACCTCGCATACACTTCAAATGAATGTAATACGACACTTCGTTGCTAGGATATAGCGTTTGCAGATGTCTACGTATCGAAGCAATAGGATTCTAATGCATCTTAAAACGCGATATCGCTCCTCATTCCTATGTTTCATGTTAAGATATAATATCCATTGTGGATTGTTATGTATACCTCGTATTCACTTCAAAAGAATGTAAATCCGACACTTCCTTCCTGGGAAATAGCGTTTGCAGATGTCTACTTATCGTAGCAATAGAGCTCTAATGCTTCTTAAAACGCAATACCGCACCTCACATCTATGTTTCATGATGATATAATATTCATTGCGAAGTGTCATATAAACTTCGTATTCTCTTCAAAAGACTGAAAACGCGACACTTCCTTGCTAGGAAATAGCGTTTGCAGATGTCTACTTATCGTAGCAATAGAGTTCTAATGCTTCTTAAAACGCAATACCGCACCTCACTTCTATGTTTCATGATGTTATAATATTCATTGCGAAGTGTCATGTATAACTCGTATTCACTTCAAAAGAATGTAAATGCGACACTTCCTTGCTAGGAAATAGCGTTTCCAGATGCCCACGTATAGAAACAATAGCGTTCTAATGCTTCTTAAAACGAGACTTCGCATCTCAGTTCTATGTTTCATGATGAGATATAATATTCATTGCGAAGTGTCATGTATACCTCGTATTCACTTCAAATGAATGTAAATGCGACACTTGCTTGCTAGGAAATAGCGTTTTCAGATGTCTACGTATCGAAGCAATAGATTTTTAATGCTCCTTAAATCGCGATATCGCATCTCATTTCTTTGTTTCATGATAAGATATAATATTCATTGCGAAGTATCATGTATACCTCGTATTCACTTCAGAAGAATGTAAGTGCGACACTTCCTTGCAAGGAAATAGCGTTTGCAGATGTCTACTTATCGTAGCAATAGAGTACTAATGCTCCTTAAAACGGAATACCGCACCTCACTTCTATGTTTCATGATGTCATAATATTCATTGCGAAGTGTCATGTAAACCTCGTATTCTCTTCAAAAGGATGTAAATGCGACCCTTCCTTGCTAGGAAATAGAGTTTGCAGATGTCAACGTATCGTAGCAATTGAGTTCTAACGCTTCTTAAAATGCGATATAGCATCTCATTTCTATGTGTCATGATGAGATATAATATTCATTGCGAAGTGTCATGTAAACCTCGTATTCTCTTCAAAAGGATGTAAATGCGACACTTCCTTGCTAGGAAATAGCGTTTGCAGATGTCTACGTATCGAAGCAACAGATTTCTAATGCTTCTAAAATCGCGATATCGCATCTCATTTCTATGTTTCATGATAAGATATAATGTTTATTGAGCAGTGTTATGTATATCTCGTCTACACTTCAAAAGAATGTAAATGCGACACTTCCTTGCTAGGAAATAGCGTCTGCAGATGTCTACGTATCGTAGAAAGAGAGTTCTAATTCTTCTTAAAACGCGAGATAGTACTGTGATATCGCATCTCGCATCTATGTTTCATGATAAGATATAATATTCATTCTGGAGTGTTGTGTATACCTCGTATTCACTTCAAAAGGTTGTAAATGCGACACTTCCTTGCTAGGTAATAGCGTTTGCAGATGTCCACGTATCGAAGCAATAGAGTACTAATGCTTCTTAAAACGCGAAATCGCTCCTTATTTCTATGTTTCATGATAAGATATAATATTCATTGTCGAGTGTTATGTATACGTCGTATTCACTTCAAAAGAATGTAAATGCGACACTTCCTTGCTAGGAAATAGCGTCTGCAGATGTCTAGGTATCGTAGCAATAGAGGTCTAATGCTTCGTAAAACGCGAATCGATCCTCATTTCTATGTTTCATGATGAGATATAATATTCATCGTGGAGTGAAATGTATACCTCGTCTACACTTCCTAAGAATGTAAAAGCGACACTTCCATGCTAGGAAATAGCGTCTGCAGATGTCTACGTATCGTAGCAATAGAGTCCTAATGCTTCTAAAAACGCGATATCGCATCTCATTTCTATGTGTCATTATAAGATATAATATTCATTGCGAAGTGTCATGTATACCTCGCATACACTTCAATAGAATGTAAATGCGACACTTCCTTACTAGGATGTAGCGTTTGCAGATGTCTACGTATCGTAGCAAAAGAGTACTAATGCTACTTAAAACGCGATATCGCATCTTATTTCTATGGTTCATTATAAGATATAATATTCATTGTGAAGTGTCATGTATACCTCGCATACAATTCAAATGAATGTAAATGCGACACTTCCTTGCTAGGAAGACGCCTTTTAAATCGCGATATCGCACCCCATTTCTATGTTTCATGATGAGATATAACATTCAATGTGGTATGTTATGTATACCTCGTTTTCACTTCAAAAGAATGTAAATGCGACATATCCTTCCTTGGAAATAGCGTTTGCAGATGTCTCCGTATCGAAGCAATAGTTTTCTAATGCTTCTTATATCGTGATATCGCATCTCATTCCTATATTTCATGACATGATATTATATTCATTCTGGAGTATTATGTATACCTCGGATTCACTTCAAAAGAATATAAATGCGACACTTCCTTGCTAGGAAGTAGCGTTTGCAGATGTCTACGTATCGAAGCAATAGGATTCTAATGCATCTTAAAACGCGATATCGCTCCTCATTCCTATGTTTCATGTTAAGATATAATATCCATTGTGGATTGTTATGTATACCTCGTATTCACTACGAAAGAGTGTAAATGCGACACTTCCTTGCTAGGATATAGCGTTTCCAGATATCTACGTATCGTAGCAATAGAGTTCTAGTGTTTCTTAAAACGCGATATCGCATCTCACTTCTATGTTTCATGACACGATAAAATATTCGTTGCGAAGCGTCATGTATACCTCGTCTTCACTTCAAAAGAAAGTAAATGCGACAGTTCCTTGCTAGGAAATAGCGTCTGCAGATGTCTGCGTATCGAAGCAATATAGTTCTAGTGCTTCTTAAAACGCGATATCGCATCTCACTTCTATGTTTCATGATAAGATATGATACTCATTACAAAGTGTTATGTATTCCTCGTCTACACTTCAAATGAATGTAAATGCGACACTTCCTTGCTAGGAAATGGCGTTTGCAGGTGTCTCCGTATCGAAGCAATAGAGATCTAATTCTTCTTAAATCGCGATATCTCATTTCATACCTATGATTCGTTATATGGTATAATATTCATTGTGGAGTGTTATGTATACGTCGTCTACGCTACAAATGAGTGTAAACGCGGCACGTCGTTGCTAGGAAATTGCGTTTGCAGATGTCTACGTATCGAAGCAATAGTGTTCTAATGCTTCTTAAATCGCGATATGCTTCTCATTTATATGTTTCATGATGAGGTATAATATTCATTGTGGAGTGTTATGTATTCCTCGTATTCACTTCAAAAGAATGTAAGCGCAACACTTCCTTGCTGTTAAATACCGTTTACAGATGTCTACGTGTCGTAGCAATAGAGTTCTAATGCTTTTTAAATCGCTATATCGCATCTCATTCCTATGTTTCATGATAAGATATAATATTCATTGCGAAGTGTCATAAATACCTCGTATTCACATCAAAAGAATGTAAATGCCACACTTCCATGCTAGGAAATAGCGTTTGCAGATGTCTACGTATCGTAGCAATGGAGTTCTAAAGCTTCTTAAAACAAGATATCGCATCTCATTTCTATTTTTCATGATAAGATTGAATATTCTTTGCGAAGTGTCGCTTATACCTCGCATACACTTCAAATGATTGTAAATGCGGCACTTCCTTGCTAGGAAATAGCGTTTGCAGATGTGTACGTATCGAAGCAATAGAGTTCTAATGCTTCTCATAACGCGATATCGCATCTCATTTCTGTGTCTCATGATAAGATATAATATTCATTGTGTAGTGCTGTATATATCTCGTATTCACTTCAAAAGAATGTAAATGCGACACTTCCTTGCTAGGAAATATCGTTTGCATATCGAAGCAATAGAGTTCCAATGCTTCGTAAAACGAGATATTGCATCTCATTTCTATGTTTCATGATAAGATATAATATTCATTGTGGAGAGTTATGTATTAACCTGGTATTAACTTCAAAGGAATGCAAACGCGACACTTCCTTGCTAGGAAATAGCGTTTGCAGATGTCTACGTATCGAAGCAATAGAGTTCTAATGATTCTTAGAACGCTATATCGCATCTCATTTCTATGTTTCATGATAAGATATAATATTCATTGCGAAGTATCATGTATACCACTCATACACTTCAAATGAATGTAAATGCGACACATCCTTGCTAGGAAATAGCGATGGCAGATGTCTACATAACGAAGCAAAAGAGTTCTAATGCTTCTTAAAACGAGATATCGCATCTCTTTTCTACGTTTCATGATAAGATATAATACTCATTGTGCAGTGTTATGTATTCCTCGTATTCACTTCAAAAGAATGTAAACGCGACACATCCTTGCTAGGAAGTAGCGTTTCCAGATGTCTACGTATCGAAGCAATAGAGTTCTAACGCTTCTTAAATCGCGATATCGCATCTCATTTCTATGTTTCATGATAAGATATAATATTCATTGTGGAGTGTCATGTATGCCATGTATTCACTTCAAAAGAATGTAAATGCGACACATCCTTGCTAGGAAGTATCGTTTGCAGATATCTACTTATCGAAGCACTAGAGTTCTAATGCTTCTTAAATCGCCAAATCGCATCTCATTTCTGTGTTTCATGATAGGATATAATATTCATTGCGGAGTGTCATGTATACCACGTATTCACTTCAAAGGAATGTAAATGCGACACTTCCTTGCTAGGAAATAGCGTTTCCAGATGCCCACGTATAGAAACAATAGCGTTCTAATGCTTCTTAAAACGAGACTTCGCATCTCAGTTCTATGTTTCATGATGAGATATAATATTCATTGCGAAGTGTCATGTATACCTCGTATTCACTTCAAATGAATGTAAATGCGACACTTGCTTGCTAGGAAATAGCGTTTTCAGATATCTACGTATCGAAGCAATAGAGTTTTAATGCTCCTTAAATGGCGATATCGCATCTCATTTCTTTGTTTCATGATAAGATATAATATTCATTGCGAAGTATCATGTATACCTCGTATTCACTTCAGAAGAATGTAAGTGTGACACTTCCTTGCAAGGAAATAGCGTTTGCAGATGTCTACTTATCGTAGCAATAGAGTACTAATGCTCCTTAAAACGGAATACCGCACCTCACTTCTGTGTTTCATGATGTCATAATATTCATTGCGAAGTGTCATGTAAACCTCGTATTCTCTTCAAATGGATGTAAATGCGACCCTTCCTTGCTAGGAAATAGAGTTTGCAGACGTCTACGTATCGTAGCAATAGGGTTCTAACGCTTCTTAAAACGCGATATCGCATCTTATTTCTATGTGTCATGATGAGATATAATATTCATTGCGAAGTGTCATGTATAACTCGTATTCACTACAAAAGAATGTAAATGCGACACTTCCTTGCTAGGAAATAGCGTTTCCAGATGCCTACGTATAGAAACAATAGGGTTCTAATGCTTCTTAAAACGAGACTTCGCATCTCAGTTCTATGTTTCATGATGAGATATAATATTCATTGCGAAGTGTCATGTATACCTCGTATTCACTTCAAATGAACGTAAATGCGACACTTGCTTGCTAGGAAATAGCGTTTTCAGATGTCTACGTATCGAAGCAATAGAGATTTAATGCTCCTTAAATCGCGATATCGCATTTCATTTCGTTGTTTCATGATAATATATAATATTCATTGCGAAGTGTCATGTATACCTCGTATTCACTTCAAAAGAATGTAAGTGCGACACTTCCTTGC
Organism: Xylocopa sonorina; assembly: GCF_050948175.1. NCBI lineage: Eukaryota > Metazoa > Arthropoda > Insecta > Hymenoptera > Apidae > Xylocopa > Xylocopa sonorina. The sequence continues at coordinate 434,950 of NW_027490120.1, forward strand.
TAGGAAATAGCGTTTCCAGATGTCTACGTATAGAAACAATAGGGTACTAATGCTTCTTAGAACGAGACTTCGATTCTCATTTCTATGTTTCATGATAAGATATAATATTCATTGCGATGTGTCATGTACACCTCGTATTCACTTCAAAAGAATGTAAATGCGACACGTCCTTGCAAGGAAATAGCGTTTTCAGATGTCTACTTATCGTAGCAATAGAGTTCTAGTGCTTCTTAAAACGCAATACCGCACCTCACTTCTATATTTCATAATGATATAATATTCATTGCGATGTGTCATGTATACCTCGTATTCGCATCAAAGGAATGTGAATACGACACTTCCTTGCAAGGAAATAGCGTTTGCAGATGTCTCCGTATCGAAGGAATAGACTTCTAATGCTTCTTAAATCGAGATATCGCAACACATTTCTATGTGTCATGATGAGATATAATATTCGTTGCGAAGTGTCATGTATACCTCGTATTCACTTCAAAACAATGTAAATGCTACACTTCCTTCCTAGGAAATAGCGTTTCCAGATGTCTACGTATAGAAACAATAGGGTACTTATGCTTCTTAGAACGAGACTTCGCTTCTCATTTCTATGTTTCATGATAAGATATAATATTCATTGCGAAATGTCATGTATACCTCGTATTCACTTCAAAAGAATGTAAATCCGACACTTCCTCCCTGGGAAATAGCGTTGGCAGATGTCTACGTATCGAAGCAATAGAGTTCTAATGCTTCTTAAATCGCCATATCGCATCTCACTTCTATGTATCATGATAAGATGTAATATTCATTGTGCAGTGTTATGTATACCTCGCATACACTTCAAATGATTGTAAATGCGACACTTCCTTGCTAGGATATAGCGATGGCAGATGTCTACGTATCGAAGCAACAGAGTTCTAATGCTTCTTAAATCGCCAAATCGCGTCACATTTCTATGTTTCGTGATAATATATAATATTCATCGTGGAGTGTTATGCATACCTCCTATTCACTTCAAAAGAATGTAAGTGCAACACTTCCTGGCTAGGAAATAGCGTTTGCAGATGTCTACGTAACGTAGCAGTAGAATTCTAATGCTTCTTAAAACGCGATATAGCATCTCATGTCTATATTTCATGATGAGATATAATATTCATTGCGAAGTGACATGTATTGCTCACATACACTTCAAATGAATGTAAATGCGACTCTTCCTTGCTAGGATATAGCGATTGCAGATGTCTACGTATGGACGCAACAGAGTTCTAATTCTTCTTAAAACGAGATATTGCATCTCACTCCTATGTTTAATGATAATATATGATATACATTGCGGAGTGTCATGCATACCTCGTTTTCACTTCAAAAGAATGTAAATGCGACACTTCCTTGCTAGGAAGTAGCGTTTGCAGATGTCTACGTATCGAAGCAATAGAGTTCTAATGCACCTTAAGACGCGATATCGCTCCTCATTTCCAAGTTTCATGGTAAGATATAATATTCATTGTGAAGTGCTATGTATACCTCGTATTCACCTCAATGGAATATAAATGCTACACTTCCTTGCTAGGAAAAAGCGTTTGCAGATGCCTATGTATCATAGCAATAGAGTTACAATGCTTTTTAAAACGCGATATGGCTCCTCATTTCTATGTTTCATGATAAGATGTAATATTCATTGTGGAGTGTTATGTATACCTCGTATTCACCTCAAGAGAATGTAAATGCGACACTTCCTTGCTAGGAAATAGAGTTTGCAGATGTCTACGTATCGTAGCAATTGGGTTCTAACGCTACTTAAAACGCGATATCGCATCTTATTTCTATGTGTCATGATGAGATATAATATTCATTGCGAAGTGTCATGTATAACTCGTATTCACTTCAAAAGAATGAAAATGCGACACTTCCTTGCTAGGAAATAGCGTTTCCAGATGCCTACGTATAGAAACAATAGGGTTCTAATGCTTCTTAAAACGAGACTTCGCATCTCAGTTCTATGTTTCATGATGAGATATAATATTCATTGCGAAGTGTCATGTATACCTCGTACTCACTTCAAATGAATGTAAATGCGACACTTGCTTGCTAGGAAATAGCGTTTTCAGATGTCTATGTATCGCAGCAATAGAGATTTAATGCTCCTTAAATCGCGATATCGCATTTCATTTCTTTGTTTCATGATAAGATATAATATTCATTGCGAAGTGTCATGTATACCTCATATTCACTTCAAAAGAATGTAAGTGCGACACTTCCTTGCTAGGAAATAGCGTTTCCAGATGTCTACGTATAGAAACAATAGGGTACTAATGCTTCTTAGAACGAGACTTCGATTCTCATTTCTATGTTTCATGATAAGATATAATATTCATTGCGATGTGTCATGTACACCTCGTATTCACTTCAAAAGAATGTAAATGCGACACGTCCTTGCAAGGAAATAGCGTTTTCAGATGTCTACTTATCGTAGCAATAGAGTTCTAGTGCTTCTTAAAACGCAATACCGCACCTCACTTCTATATTTCATAATGATATAATATTCATTGCGATGTGTCATGTATACCTCGTATTCGCATCAAAGGAATGTGAATGCGACACTTCCTTGCAAGGAAATAGCGTTTGCAGATGTCTCCGTATCGAAGGAATAGACTTCTAATGCTTCTTAAATCGAGATATCGCAACACATTTCTGTGTGTCATGATGAGATATAATATTCGTTGCGAAGTGTCATGTATACCTCGTATTCACTTCAAAACAATGTAAATGCTACACTTCCTTCCTAGGAAATAGCGTTTCCAGATGTCTACGTATAGAAACAATAGGGTACTTATGCTTCTTAGAACGAGACTTCGCTTCTCATTTCTATGTTTCATGATAAGATATAATATTCATTGCGAAATGTCATGTATACCTCGTATTCACTTCAAAAGAATGTAAATCCGACACTTCCTCCCTGGGAAATAGCGTTGGCAGATGTCTACGTATCGAAGCAATAGAGTTCTAATGCTTCTTAAATCGCCATATCGCATCTCACTTCTATGTATCATGATAAGATGTAATATTCATTGTGCAGTGTTATGTATACCTCGCATACACTTCAAATGATTGTAAATGCGACACTTCCTTGCTAGGATATAGCGATGGCAGATGTCTACGTATCGAAGCAACAGAGTTCTAATGCTTCTTAAATCGCCAAATCGCGTCACATTTCTATGTTTCGTGATAATATATAATATTCATCGTGGAGTGTTATGCATACCTCCTATTCACTTCAAAAGAATGTAAGTGCAACACTTCCTGGCTAGGAAATAGCGTTTGCAGATGTCTACGTAACGTAGCAGTAGAATTCTAATGCTTCTTAAAACGCGATATAGCATCTCATGTCTATATTTCATGATGAGATATAATATTCATTGCGAAGTGACATGTATTGCTCACATACACTTCAAATGAATGTAAATGCGACTCTTCCTTGCTAGGATATAGCGATTGCAGATGTCTACGTATGGACGCAACAGAGTTCTAATTCTTCTTAAAACGAGATATTGCATCTCACTCCTATGTTTAATGATAATATATGATATACATTGCGGAGTGTCATGCATACCTCGTTTTCACTTCAAAAGAATGTAAATGCGACACTTCCTTGCTAGGAAGTAGCGTTTGCAGATGTCTACGTATCGAAGCAATAGAGTTCTAATGCACCTTAAGACGCGATATCGCTCCTCATTTCCAAGTTTCATGGTAAGATATAATATTCATTGTGAAGTGCTATGTATACCTCGTATTCACCTCAATGGAATATAAATGCTACACTTCCTTGCTAGGAAAAAGCGTTTGCAGATGCCTATGTATCATAGCAATAGAGTTACAATGCTTTTTAAAACGCGATATGGCTCCTCATTTCTATGTTTCATGATAAGATGTAATATTCATTGTGGAGTGTTATGTATACCTCGTATTCACCTCAAGAGAATGTAAATGCGACACTTCCTTGCTAGGAAATAGAGTTTGCAGATGTCTACGTATCGTAGCAATTGGGTTCTAACGCTACTTAAAACGCGATATCGCATCTTATTTCTATGTGTCATGATGAGATATAATATTCATTGCGAAGTGTCATGTATAACTCGTATTCACTTCAAAAGAATGAAAATGCGACACTTCCTTGCTAGGAAATAGCGTTTCCAGATGCCTACGTATAGAAACAATAGGGTTCTAATGCTTCTTAAAACGAGACTTCGCATCTCAGTTCTATGTTTCATGATGAGATATAATATTCATTGCGAAGTGTCATGTATACCTCGTACTCACTTCAAATGAATGTAAATGCGACACTTGCTTGCTAGGAAATAGCGTTTTCAGATGTCTATGTATCGCAGCAATAGAGATTTAATGCTCCTTAAATCGCGATATCGCATTTCATTTCTTTGTTTCATGATAAGATATAATATTCATTGCGAAGTGTCATGTATACCTCGTATTCACTTCAAAAGAATGTAAGTGCGACACTTCCTTGCTAGGAAATAGCGTTTCCAGATGTCTACGTATAGAAACAATAGGGTACTAATGCTTCTTAGAACGAGACTTCGATTCTCATTTCTATGTTTCATGATAAGATATAATATTCATTGCGAAGTATCATGTATACCTTGTATTCACTTCAAAAGAATGTAAATGCGACACTTCCTTGCTAGGAAATAGCGTTTCCAGATGTCTCGTTATCGAAACTGTAGAGTTCTAATGCTTCATAAAAGAAGATGTCGCATCTCATTTCTATGATTCATGATAAGATATAGTATTCATTGCGAAGTGTCATGTATTTCTCTCATACACTTCAAATGAATGTAAATGCGACACTTCCTTGGTAGGTAATAGCGTTGGCGGATGTCTACTTATCGAAGCAATTGAGTTCCAATGCTTCTTAAAACGAGATTTCGCATCTCATTTTTATGTTTCATGATAAGATATAGTATTCATTGCGAAGTGTCATGAATATCTCGCATTCACTTCAAAAGAATGTAAATGCGACACTTCCTTTCTAGGTAATTGCGTTTCCAGATGTCTACGTATCGAAGCAATATAATACATATACAATGTATTATTAGCAAGCAATATATACATTTATAATGCTTCTTAAATCGTCATATCGCATCTCATTTCTATGTTTCATTATAAGATATGATATTCACTGTGGAGTGTTGTGTATACCTCGTATTCACTTCAAATGAATGTGAATGCGACACTTCCTCGCTAGGAAATAGCGTCTGCAGATATCTACGTATCGTAGCAATAGATTTCTAACGCTTCTTAAAACGCGATATCGCATTGCATTTCTTTGTTTCATGATAAGATATAATATTCACTGCGAAGTGTCATGTATACCTCGTATTCTCTTCAAAAGGATGTAAATGCGACACTTCGCTGCTAGGTAATAGCGTTTGCAGATGTCCACGTTTCGATGCAATAGAGTTCTAACGCTTCTCAAATCGCGATATCGCATATCATTTCTAAGTTTCATGATAAGTAATAATATTCATTGCGAAGTGGCATGTATACCACGCATAAACTTCAAATGAATGTAAATGCGACACTTCCTTGCTAGGATATAGCGTTTACAGATGTCTACGAATCGAAGCAATAGAGTTCTAATGCTTCTTTAAACGCGAAATAGCGTCTCATTTCTGTTTCGTGATAAGATATAGTATTCGTTGCGAAGTGTTATGTAAACCTCGTCTACACTTCAAACGAATGTAAATGCCACACTGCCTTGCTAGGAAATGCATTTCGAGATGTCTACGTATCGAAGCAGCGGAGTTCTAATGCTTTTTAAAACGCGATATCGCATCTCATGGTAAGATATAAGATATAAGATTCATTGCGATGTGTTATGTATACGTCGTCTACACTTCAAAAGATTGTAAATGCCACTCATCCTTGCTAGGAAATAGCCTTTCCTGATGTCTACGTATCGAAGCAAGAGAGTTCTAATGCTTCTTAAAACGCGATATCGCATCTCATTTCTATGTGTCATGATGAGTTATAATATTCATTGCGAAGTGTCATGTAAACCTCGTATTCTCTTCAAAAGGATGTAAATGCGACACTTCCTTGCTAGGAAATAGAGTTTGCAGATGTCTACGTATCGTAGCAATAGGGTTCTAACGCTTCTTAAAACGCGATATCGCATCTTATTTCTATGTGTCATGATGAGATATAATATTCATTGCGAAGTGTCATGTATAACTCGTATTCACTTCAAAAGAATGTAAATGCGACACTTCCTTGCTAGGAAATAGCGTTTCCAGATGCCTACGTATAGAAACAATAGGGTTCTAATGCTTCTTAAAACGAGACTTCGCATCTCAGTTCTATGTTTCATGATGAGATATAATATTCATTGCGAAGTGTCATGTATACCTCGTATTCACTTCAAATGAATGTAAATGCGACACTTGCTTGCTAGGAAATAGCGTTTTCAGATGTCTACGTATCGAAGCAATAGAGATTTAATGCTCCTTAAATCGCGATATCGCATTTCATTTCTTTGTTTCATGATAAGATATAATATTCGTTGCGAAGTGTCATGTATACCTCGTATTCACTTCAAAAGAATGTAAGTGCGACACTTCCTTGCTAGGAAATAGCGTTTCCAGATGTCTACGTATAGAAACAATAGGGTACTAATGCTTCTTAGAACGAGACTTCGATTCTCATTTCTATGTTTCATGATAAGATATAATATTCATTGCGATGTGTCATGTATACCTCGTATTCACTTCAAAAGAATGTAAATGCGACACGTCCTTGCAAGGAAATAGCGTTTGCAGATGTCTACTTATCGTAGCAATAGGGTTCTAATACTTCTTAAAGCGCAATACCGCACCTCACTTCTATGTTTCATGATGATATAATATTCATTGCGAACTGTCATGTAATCCTCGTATTCTCTTCGAAAGAGTGAAAATGCGACACTCCCTTGCTAGGAAATAGCGTTTGCAGATGTCTACTTATCGTAGCAATAGAGTTCTAATGCTTCTTAAAACGCAATACCGCTCCTCACTTCTATGTTTCATGATGATATAATATTCATTGCGAAGTGTCATGTAAACCTCGTATTCTCTTCAAAAGAATGAAAATGCGACACTTCCTTGCAAGGAAATAGCGTTTGCAGATGTCTACTTATCGTAGCAATAGTGTTCTAATGCTTCTTAAAACGCAATACCGCACCTCACCTCTATGTTTCATGATGATATAATATTCATTGCGAAGTGTCACGTATACCTCGTATTCACTTCAAAAGAATGTAAATCCGACACTTCCTTCCTAGGAAATAGCGTTTGCAGATGTCTACTTATCGTAGCAGTATATTTCTAATGCTTCTTAAAACGCAATACCGCACCTCACTTCTATATTTCATAATGATATAATATTCATTGCGATGTGTCATGTATACCTCGTATTCGCATCAATGGAATGTGAATGCGACACTTCCTTGCAAGGAAATAGCGTTTGCAGATGTCTCCGTATCGAAGGAATAGACTTCTAATGCTTCTTAAATCGAGATATCGCAACACATTTTTATGTGTCATGATGAGATATAATATTCATTGCGAAGTGTCATGTATACCTCGTATTCACTTCAAATGAATGCAAACGCGACACTTCCTTGCTAGGAAATAGCGTTTGCAGATGTCTACGTATCGAAGCAATAGAGTTCTAGTGATTCTTAAAACGCAATATCGCATCTCATTTCTATGTTTCATGATAAGATATAATATTCATTGCGATGTATCATGTATACCTTGTATTCACTTCAAAAGAATGTAAATGCGACACTTCCTTGCTAGGAAATAGCGTTTCCAGATGTCTCGTTATCGAAACTGTAGAGTTCTAATGCTTCATAAAAGAAGATGTCGCATCTCATTTCTATGATTCATGATAAGATATAGTATTCATTGCGAAGTGTCATGTATTTCTCTCATACACTTCAAATGAATGTAAATGCGACACTTCCTTGGTGGGTAATAGCGTTGGCGGATGTCTACTTATCGAAGCAATTGAGTTCCAATGCTTCTTAAAACGAGATTTCGCATCTCATTTTTATGTTTCATGATAAGATATAGTATTCATTGCGAAGTGTCATGAATATCTCGCATTCACTTCAAAAGAATGTAAATGCGACACTTCCTTTCTAGGTAATTGCGTTTCCAGATGTCTACGTATCGAAGCAATATAATACATATACAATGTATTATTAGCAAGCAATATATACATTTATAATGCTTCTTAAATCGTCATATCGCATCTCATTTCTATGTTTCATTATAAGATATGATATTCACTGTGGAGTGTTGTGTATACCTCGTATTCACTTCAAATGAATGTGAATGCGACACTTCCTTGCTAGGAAATAGCGTCTGCAGATATCTACGTATCGTAGCAATAGATTTCTAACGCTTCTTAAAACGCGATATCGCATTGCATTTCTTTGTTTCATGATAAGATATAATATTCACTGCGAAGTGTCATGTATATCTCGTATTCTCTTCAAAAGGATGTAAATGCGACACTTCGCTGCTAGGTAATAGCGTTTGCAGATGTCCACGTTTCGATGCAATAGAGTTCTAACGCTTCTCAAATCGCGATATCGCATATCATTTCTAAGTTTCATGATAAGTAATAATATTCATTGCGAAGTGGCATGTATACCACGCATACACTTCAATTGAATGTAAATGCGACACTTCCTTGCTAGGATATAGCGTTTACAGATGTCTACGAATCGAAGCAATAGAGTTCTAATGCTTCTTTAAACGCGAAATAGCGTCTCATTTCTGTTTCGTGATAAGATATAGTATTCGTTGCGAAGTGTTATGTAAACCTCGTCTATACTTCAAACGAATGTAAATGCCACACTGCCTTGCTAGGAAATGCATTTCGAGATGTCTACGTATCGAAGCAGCGGAGTTCTAATGCTTTTTAAAACGCGATATCGCATCTCATGGTAAGATATAAGATATAAGATTCATTGCGATGTGTTATGTATACGTCGTCTACACTTCAAAAGATTGTAAATGCCACTCATCCTTGCTAGGAAATAGCCTTTCCTGATGTCTACGTATCGAAGCAAGAGAGTTCTAATGCTTCTTAAAACGCGATATCGCATCTCATTTCTATGTTTCATGATAAGATATAATATTCATTGCGATGTGTCTTGTATACGTCGCATACACTTCAAATGAATGTAAATGCGACACTTCCCTGCTAGGAAATAGCGTTGGCAGATGTCTACGTATCGAAGCAATAGAATTCTAATGCTTCCTAAATCGCGATATCGAGTCTCATTTCTATGTTTCATGATAAGATATAATATTCATTGCGAAGTGTCCTGTATAGCTCGCATACACTTCAAATGAATGTAAATGCGACACTTCCTTGCTAGGAAATAGCGTTGGCAGATGGCTACGTATCGAAGCAATAGAGATCTACTGCTTCTTAAATCGCCATATCGCATCTCATTTCTATGTATCATGATAAGATATAATATTCATTGTGGAGTGTTATCATAACCTCGTATTCACTTCAATAGAATGTAAATGCGACACTCCCTTGCTAGGAAATAGCATTTGCAGATGTCTACGTATCGTAGCATTAGTGTTCTAATGCTTCTCAAAACGCGATATCGCATCTCCTTTCTATGTTTCATGATAAAATATAATAATCATTGCGAAGTGTCATGTATACCCCGCATACACTTCAAATGAATGTAAATGCACAACTCCCTTGCTAGGAAATAGCGTTTGCAGATGTCTACGTACCGTAGCATTAGAGTTCTAATGCTTCTAAAACGCGATATCGCATCTCATTTCTATGTTTCATGATAAGATATGACACTAATTGCGAAGAGTCATGTATACCTCGTATTCACATCAAAAGAAGGTAAACACGACAGTTCTTTGCTAGGATATAGCGTTTGCAGTTTTCTACGTATCGAAGCAATAGAGTTCTGATGCTTCTTAAAACGCGATAACGCATCTCATTTCTATTTTTCATGATAAAATATAATATTCATTGTGGAGTGTTATTATAACCTCGTATTCACTTCAAAAGAATGTAAATGCGACACTCCCTTGCTAGGAAATAGCTTTTGCAGATGTCTAGGTATCGAAGCAATAGAGTTCTAATGCTGCTTAAATCGCGATATCGCATCTCATTTCTATGTTTCATGATAAGATATAATATTCATTGTGCAATGTTATGTATACCTCGAATTCACTTCAAAAGAATGATAATGCGTCACTTCCTTGCTAGGAAATATCGTTTGCAGATGTCTATGAATCGTAGCAATAGAGTTAGAATTCTTCTTAAAACGCGATATCGCATTTCATTTCTATGTTTCATGATAAGATATAATGTTAATTGCGAAGTATCATGTATACTTCGTATTCATTTCAAAAGAATGTAAATGTGACACTTCCCTGCTATTAAATAGCGTTTGCAGATGTCTACGCACTGTAGCAATAGAGTTCAAAAGCTTCTTAAAACAAGATATCGCATCTCATTTCTATTCTTCATGATAAGATACAATATTCATTGCCAAGTGTTATGTATTCCTCGTCTACCCTTCAAACGAATGTAAATGCGATACATCCTTTCCAGGAAATAGCGTTTCCATATGTCTACGTAACGAAGCAATGGAGTTCTGATGCTTCTTTAAACGCGATATCGTATCTCATTTCTATGTTTCATGACAAGATATAATATTCATTGCGAATTATCTTGCATACCTCGCATACACTTCAAACGAATTTAAATGCGACACTAGATTGCTAGGAAATAGCGTTGGCAGATGTCTACGAATCGAAGCAATAGTGTTCTAATGCTTCTTGAATCGCGATATCGCATCTCATTTCTATGTTTCAAGACAAGATAGAATATTCATTGCGAAGTGTCATGTATTCCTCGTATTCACTTCAAACGAATGTAAATGCAACACTTCCTTGCTATTAAATAGAGTTTGCAGATGTCTACCGATCGTAGCAATTGTGTTCTAATGCTTCTTAAATCGCGATATCGCATTTCATTTCTATGTTTCGTGACAAGGTACAATATTCATTGTGTTGTGTTAAGTATACCTCGTATTCACTTCAAAAGAATGTAAATGCGACACTTCCTTGCTATTAAACAGCGTTTGCAGATATCTAAGTATCGAAGCAATAGAGTTCTGTTGCTTCTTAAATCGCGATATCGCATCTCATTTCTATGTTTCATTATGAGATATAATTTCCGTCGCGAAGTGTCATGTATACCTCGCATGCACTCCAAATGAATGTAAGTGCGACACTTCCTTGCTATGAAATAGCGTCTACAGATGTCTACGTATCGTAGCAATAGAGTTCTAATGCTTCTTAAAACGCGAATCGATCCTCAATTCTATGTTTCATGATAAGATATAATATTCATTGTTGAGTGTTATGTATACCTCGTCTACACTTCCTAAGAATGTCAATGCGACACTTCCTTGCATGGAAATAGCGTTTGCAGATGTCTACGTATCGAAGCAAAAGTGTCCTAATGCTTCTTAAATCCTCATATCGCATCTCATTTGTATGTCTCATGATAAGATATAATATTCATTGTGCAGTGTTATGTACACCCCGTATTCACTTCGAAAGAATGTAAATACGACACTTCCTTGCTAGGAAATAGCGTTTGCAGATGCCTACGTATCGTAGCAATAAAGTTCTGATGCTTCTGAAAACGCGATATCGCATCTCTTTTCTATGTATAATTATAAGATATAATATTCATTGCGAAGTGTCATGTATACCTCGCATACACTTCAAATGAATGTAAATGCGACACTTCGTTGCTAGGATATAGCGATGGCATATGTCTACCTATCGAAGCAACAGAGTTCTAATCCTTCTTAAATCGCGATATCGCATCTCATTTCTATGTTTTATGATAAAATATAATATTCAGTGCGAAGTGTCTTGTATACCTCGCAAACGCTTCAAATGAATTTAAATCCGACACTTCCTTGCTAGGAAATAGCGTCTGCAGATGTCTACGTATCGTAGCAATGGAGATCTAATGCTTCTTAAAACACGATATCGCATCTCATTTCTATGGTTCATTATGAGATACAATATTCATTGCGAAGTGTCATGTATACCTCGTATTCACTTCAAATGAATGTAAATGCTACGCTTCCTTGCTAGGAAATAGCGTTTGCAGATGTCTACGTATCGTAGAATTAGAGTCCTAATGCTTCTCAAAACGGGATATCGCATTTCATTTCATTTTTTTCATGATAAGATATAATATTCATTGCGAATTATCTTGCATACCTCGCATACACTTCAAACGAATTTAAATGCGACACTAGATTGCTAGGAAATAGCGTTGGCAGATGTCTACGAATCGAAGCAATAGTGTTCTAATGCTTCTTGAATCGCGATATCGCATCTCATTTCTATGTTTCATTATCAGATATAATATTCATTGTGGAGTGTTATTATAACCTCGTATTCACTTCAAAAGAATGTAAATGCGACACTCCCTTGCTAGGAAATAGCTTTTGCAGATGTCTAGGTATCGAAGCAATAGAGTTCTAATGCTGCTTAAATCGCGATATCGCATCTCATTTCTATGTTACATGATAAGATATAATATTCATTGTGCAATGTCATGTATACCTCGAATTCACTTCAAAAGAATGATAATGCGTCACTTCCTTGCTAGGAAATATCGTTTGCAGATGTCTATGAATCGTAGCAATAGAGTTAGAATTCTTCTTAAAACGCGATATCGCATTTCATTTCTATGTTTCATGATAAGATATAATGTTAATTGCGAAGTATCATGTATACTTCGTATTCATTTCAAAAGAATGTAAATGTGACACTTCCCTGCTATTAAATAGCGTTTGCAGATGTCTACGCACTGTAGCAATAGAGTTCAAAAGCTTCTTAAAACAAGATATCGCATCTCATTTCTATTCTTCATGATAAGATACAATATTCATTGCCAAGTGTTATGTATTCCTCGTCTACCCTTCAAACGAATGTAAATGCGATACATCCTTTCCAGGAAATAGCGTTTCCATATGTCTACGTAACGAAGCAATGGAGTTCTGATGCTTCTTTAAACGCGATATCGTATCTCATTTCTATGTTTCATGACAAGATATAATATTCATTGCGAATTATCTTGCATACCTCGCATACACTTCAAACGAATTTAAATGCGACACTAGATTGCTAGGAAATAGCGTTGGCAGATGTCTACGAATCGAAGCAATAGTGTTCTAATGCTTCTTGAATCGCGATATCGCATCTCATTTCTATGTTTCATGATCAGATAAAATATTCGTTGTGCAGTGTTATGTATTCCTCGTCTACACTTCAAATGAATGTAAATGCGACACTTCCTTGCTAGGAAATAACGCTCCCAGATATCTACGTACCGAAGGAGTAGAGTTCTAATGCTTCTTAAAACGAGATATCGCATCTCATTTCTATGTTTCAAGACAAGATAGAATATTCATTGCGAAGTGTCATGTATTCCTCGTATTCACTTCAAACGAATGTAAATGCAACACTTCCTTGCTATTAAATAGAGTTTGCAGATGTCTACCGATCGTAGCAATTGTGTTCTAATGCTTCTTAAATCGCGATATCGCATTTCATTTCTATGTTTCGTGACAAGGTACAATATTCATTGTGTTGTGTTAAGTATACCTCGTATTCACTTCAAAAGAATGTAAATGCGACACTTCCTTGCTATTAAACAGCGTTTGCAGATATCTAAGTATCGAAGCAATAGAGTTCTGTTGCTTCTTAAATCGCGATATCGCATCTCATTTCTATGTTTCATTATAAGATATAATTTCCGTCGCGAAGTGTCATGTATACCTCGCATGCACTCCAAATGAATGTAAGTGCGACACTTCCTTGCTATGAAATAGCGTCTACAGATGTCTACGTATCGTAGCAATAGAGTTCTAATGCTTCTTAAAACGCGAATCGATCCTCAATTCTATGTTTCATGATAAGATATAATATTCATTGTGGAGTGTTATGTATACCTCGTCTACACTTCCTAAGAATGTCAATGCGACACTTCCTTGCATGGAAATAGCGTTTGCAGATGTCTACGTATCGAAGCAAAAGTGTTCTAATGCTTCTTAAATCCTCATATCGCATCTCATTTGTATGTCTCATGATAAGATATAATATTCATTGTGCAGTGTTATGTACACCCCGTATTCACTTGGAAAGAATGTAAATACGACACTTCCTTGCTAGGAAATAGCGTTTGCAGATGCCTACGTATCGTAGCAATAAAGTTCTGATGCTTCTGAAAACGCGATATCGCATCTCTTTTCTATGTATAATTATAAGATATAATATTCATTGCGAAGTGTCATGTATACCTCGCATACACTTCAAATGAATGTAAATGCGACACTTCGTTGCTAGGATATAGCGATGGCATATGTCTACCTATCGAAGCAACAGAGTTCTAATCCTTCTTAAATCGCGATATCGCATCTCATTTCTATGTTTTATGATAAAATATAATATTCAGTGCGAAGTGTCTTGTATACCTCGCAAACGCTTCAAATGAATTTAAATCCGACACTTCCTTGCTAGGAAATAGCGTCTGCAGATGTCTACGTATCGTAGCAATGGAGATCTAATGCTTCTTAAAACACGATATCGCATCTCATTTCTATGGTTCATTATGAGATACAATATTCATTGCGAAGTGTCATGTATACCTCGTATTCACTTCAAATGAATGTAAATGCTACGCTTCCTTGCTAGGAAATAGCGTTTGCAGATGTCTACGTATCGTAGAATTAGAGTCCTAATGCTTCTCAAAACGGGATATCGCATTTCATTTCATTTTTTTCATGATAAGATATAATATTCATAGCGAATTATCTTGCATACCTCGCATACACTTCAAACGAATTTAAATGCGACACTAGATTGCTAGGAAATAGCGTTGGCAGATGTCTACGAATCGAAGCAATAGTGTTCTAATGCTTCTTGAATCGCGATATCGCATCTCATTTCTATGTTTCATTATCAGATAAAATATTCGTTGTGCAGTGTTATGTATTCCTCGTCTACACTTCAAGTGAATGTAAATGCGACACTTCCTTGCTAGGAAATAGCGTTTGCAGATGTCTACGTATCGTAGCATTAGTGTTCTAATGCCTCTTAAATCGCGATATCGCATCTCATTTCTATGTTTCATGATAAGATATAATATTCATTGTGAAGTGTCTTGTGTCACGTCCTGGCCCGAGAGAATTTCTCGTGTGGGAGACGGACGACACGTAGCCGAAACGCGGAACCGATCACTCGATTGTGATGGGTGCCGTGGTTCCTTTAATGGGACGCGAACACTATAAGCACACGCGGACGCGATTTAGTATGTAGATTCTCTTACCTTTCGTCGTCTTCAGCTTTCGGTTGAATTAATATTTCTGTTCCAGGTATCGCTGTTTCCTAGGATCGCCTTCCGGAATGGTAGCTGCGTAGAAGCTGCGGAACGGAAACGTCAGAGGAATGAGGCTCCACTGGCCTTGGCAGGAATGCTGATCTCGCTTGGAAGAACTGGCCGAAGGGTGATGAGACTGGATGCGAGCTCTCGGCGCAACAGTCATGCGGAAGTGGTAGTCCTGACTCGCCTTGGAGTCGGTGAATTCACGCACTAATCGTCGAAGCTGATTCTTTCGTCCCGCACGTCGCGTTCGTTTCGAAACGGCGCGGCACATTCAAAAGAGACCTTCGACTGACTGGATTCGAGTTGGTAAGCGGCGGTCCTCTCTATCCGTGTCGGTCCAGCAGAACGAAAATCGACTGTCACTTCGAATAGTACGAAGCTGTAGTTCCACAAGGTTAAGCGGCGGTCCTCTCTAACCAAGTAGAATTTCCAGGCAACTGTACTGATTCAAAGAGTGAATGTGGTTGTATGGATACGCGAGAATAAATGAAATAAAATAGAGTTGAATGTAGGTAAAAATAAAGATATATTCTAAGTATAAAACCGGACTTACACTGATACTTTCCCTAAGCTAGATATAAGTACTTAATAAACTAGAACTTGAAATTAACTAGAAACAGAGAACACCTCGAAGAGGTGGCAGACAGCCCTAAGGCATGGAGAAGTAATTGGAATCGCGGGTACTCGGAAGGAGTCCCGGAGAGATCGAGTCGGAACGAGTGTCGGAGTATGAACTGACGATCCTGTCGCGTGCACGGGACCTCCTCGGTTCCCGTGGCGCGCGAGTCGCTGAGCCCTCGCGGTGGGGCGTACGTACGAGTGGGGCGCGCCTCGCGGTGGGGCGGCCGGTCGGAGTGGGAGCGCTCGCGTTACGCGTGAGCCCCGAGCGTCGAATGCGCGCGGGCGCGCATCGCTACTTATGAATTAGAATATATGTACATCGGTCTTAGAATTATGTGTGTGTGTTGTTCGTGTTACAATGTGTGAGTCGTGTACTTAGAACTAGGATTCGAGTATTATCGGTATACGCATGAGAAAAGTGAGTAAGGGCGAATACTGGCGGGAGATTCTGGTCGTTGCTCTGGTGGTGCCTCGTATGGTGCTGGATACGCGCGATAGCGCGGTCGGCTCGTCCATCTCCTACGCGGATGTAGCGGATCTGCTGCCTTAGCTCGGCCAAAGGGCGATTCGCCCGTGCGGTAGGATGCAGGTAGACGCAGGTAATTGGTTGGTGCGTGCTGCGGGAGGCGCCGGGGGGTGGAAGGTGATACGCCGGACGTTACACTAGGACAAAGCGTTTGCAAATGCCTACGTATCATAGCAATAGAGTTCTAATGCTTCTTAAAAGCGATATCGCATCTGATTTCTATGTTTCATGATAAAATATAATATTCATTGTGCAGTGTTATGTATACCTCGCATACACTTCAACCGAATTTAAATGCGACACTTCATTGCTAGGAAATAGCGCTGGCAGATGTCTACGTATCGAAGTAACAGAGTTTTAATGCTTCTTAAAACGAGGTATCGCATCCCATTCCTATGTCTCATGATAAGATATAATATTCATTGTGGAGGGTTATGTATACTTCGTATTCACTTCAAGAGAATGTAAATGCGACACTTCCTTGCTAGGAAATAGCGTTTGCAGAAGTCTACGTATCGTAGCAATAAAGTTCTAATGCTTCTTAAAACGTGATATCGCACCTCACTTCTATGTTTCATGATAAGATATAATATTCATTGTGGAGTGTCATGTATACCTCGTATTGACTTCAAAAGGATGTTAATGCGACACTTCATTGCTAGGAAATAGCGTTTGCAGATATCTACGTATCGAAGGAATAGTGTTCTAGTGCATCTTAAAACGCGATATCGCGTCTCGCGTCTATGTTTCATGATAAGATATAATATTTATTGCGAAGTGTCATGGATACCTTGTATTTACTTAAAAAGAATGTAAATGCGACACTTCCATGCTAGGAAATAGCGTTTGCAGATGTCTACGTATCGTAGCAATAGAGTTCTAATGCTTCTTTAAACGGGATACCGCATCTCATTTCTATGTTTCATGACAAGATATAATATTCATAGTGGAGTGTTATGTATACCTCGTATTCACTCCAAAAGAATTTAAATGCGGCACTTCCTCGATAGGAAGCAGCGTTTGTAGATGTCTACGTATCGAAGCAATAGAGTTCTAATGCTTCTTAAATCGCTATATCGCATCTCATTTCTGTGATTCATGATAAGATATAACATTCATTGTGCAGTGTTATGTATATCTCGTATTCACTTCAAAAGAATGTGAGTGGGACTCTTCCGTGCTAGGAAATAGCGTTTGTAGATGTCTACGCATCGAAGCAATAGAGTTCTAATCCTTCTTAAAACGCGATATCGCATCTCACTTCTATGTTTCATAATAAGTTATAATATTCATTGCGAAGTGTTTTGTACACTTCGGATTCACTTCAAATGTAGGTATATGCGCCACATCCTTGCTAGGAAATAGCGTTTCCCGATGTCTACGTATCGAAACAATAGAGTTCTAATGCTTCTAATATCGCGATATCTCAACTCATTTCTATGTTTCATGATAAGATATAATATTCATTGTGCAGTGTCATGTATACCACGGATACACTTCAGATGAATGTAAATGCGACACTTCCTGGCTATGAAGTAGCGATTGCAGATGTCTACGTATCGTAGCAATAGAGTTCTAATGCTTCCTAAAACGAGATATTGCATCTCATTTCTATGTTTCATGATAAGATATAATATTCATTGTGCAGTGTTATGTGTATCTCCTCCACACTACAAATGAATGTAAATGCGAATCTACCCTGCTAGGAAATAGCGTTTGCCGATGTCTACGAATCGTAGCAAAGGAGTTCTAATGCTTCATAAATGCGAAATCGATCCCCATTTCTATGCTTCATGATAACATATAATATTCACTGTGGAGTGTTATGTGTTCTAATGCTTCTTGAAACGCGATATCGCATCTCACTTCTATGTTTCATGATAAGATATATTCATTGTGGACTGTTATGTATTGTTACGTCCGGCGTATCGCCTTCCACCCCCCGGCGCCTCCCGCAGCACGCACCAACCAATTACCTGCGTCTACCTGCATCCTACCGCACGGGCGAATCGCCCTTTGGCCGAGCTAAGGCAGCCGATCCGCTGCATCCGCCTAGGAGGTGGACGAACCGACCGCGCTATCGCGCATATCCAGCACCATACGAGGCACCACCAGAGCAACGACCAGAATCTCCCGCCAGTATTCGCCCGTATTCACTCTTCTCGTGCGTATACCGATAATACTCGAATCCTAGTTCTAAGTACACGACTCAAACATTGTAATACGAACAACACACACATATAATTTTAAGACCGTCGTACATATATATATTCTAATTCATAAGTAGCGACGCGCGCCCACGCGCATTCGACGCTCGCGGCTCACGCGTAACGCGAGCGCTCCCACTCCGACCGGCCGCCCCACCGCGAGGCGCGCCCCACTCGTACGTACGCCCCACCGCGAGGGCTCAGCGACTCGCGCGCCACGGGAACCGAGGAGGTCCCGTGCACGCGACAGGATCGTCAGTTCATACTCCGACACTCGTTCCGACTCGATCTCTCCGGGACTCCTTCCGAGTACCCGCGATTCCAATTACTTCTCCATGCCTTAGGGCTGTCTGCCACCTCTTCGAGGTGTTCTCTGTTTCTAGTTAATTTCAAGTTCTAGTTTATTAAGTACTTATATCTAGCTTAGGGAAAGTATCAGTGTAAGTCAGGTTTTATACTTAGAATATATCTTTATTTTTACCTACATTCAACTCTATTTTATTTCATTTATTCTCGCGTATCCATACAACCACATTCACTCTTTGAATCAGTACAGTTGCCTGGAAATTCTACTTGGTTAGAGAGGACCGCCGCTTAACCTTGTGGAACTACAGCTCCGTACTATTCGAAGTGACAGTCGATTTTCGTTCTGCTGGACCGACACGGATAGAGAGGACCGCCGCTTACCAACTCGAATCCAGTCAGTCGAAAGTCTCTTTTGAATGTGCTGCGCCGTTTCGAAACGAACGCGACGTGCGGGACGAAAGAATCAGCTTCGACGATTAGTGCGTGAATTCACCGACTCCAAGGCGAGTCAGGACTACCACTTCCGCATGACTGTTCGGCCGACAGCTCGCATCCAGTCTCTTCACCCTTCGGCCAGTTCTTCCAAGCGGGATTCCTGCCAAGGCCAGTGGAGCCTCATTCCTCTGACGTTTCCGTTCCGCAGCTTCTACGCAGCTACCATTCCGGAAGGCGATCCCAGGAAACAGCGATACCTGGAACAGAAATATTAATTCAACCGAGAGCTCAAGACGACGAAAGGTAAGAGAATCTACATACTAAATCGCGTCCGCGTGTGCTTATAGTGTTCGCGTCCCATTAAAGGAACCACGGCACCCATCACAATCGAGTGATCGGTTCCGCGTTTCGGCTACGTGTCGTCCGTCTCCCACACGAAAAATTCTCTCGGGCCAGGACGTGACACGAATTTGGTGACAGCGGTGGGATTGATTCGCGATTCTCTAGAAATTCTGCTAGTTCGAATACGCGACCAGCTATGGCGACGCGAACGCCAGTTAAGACACGCCACCAGCCGCCGCGCGGTACAGCCGCGAATACCGACGCCGAAAAGAATCATCCTGTCTCACGCGCTATCGATTTCCAAGACGCGCTCGCCGAACCGCTTCCAAGAACCGCCGACGCTAGTGTAGGTGATAAATCCGCCGATAACACCCTTTTGTTAATGCAACAGATCGACGAACTTCGCCGCGAGTTAGACGCCGTCCGCCGATCTCAAACCATAACGCGTAACGATACCGCTCCTCTCGAATTACCGCGATTAAATTACACTACGCCACAGAGCGCGCAAGCCGATCTCGGAACTGGTCACGATGAATTATCTTTAAAACAGGCATTGGAAGCCGTTCCTCACTTCGACGGTGAAAATATCCCCGTTCTACAGTTTACGCGAGCCTGTAAAGGCGCGTATGACCTTATACCCAACGGCTGCGAACGGACATTCACGCGTTTAGTTAAGGGAAAATTAAAGGGACGCGCGTACTCAGCCCTCGAGGACGAACAATGTAGTTCAATTTTAGAGTTAACGGACATACTCAGGCAAACCTTCGCGCGCACGCACCTTACGATCCGCGGATCACTATCGCGGACAGCTAACGAACATATTTATGAGGGAGAACGAACACATACTCGATTATATTAGTAGAGTAAAAGACCTGAGATCCGCAATCGTTGACTGCGAGCGACTTTCGCCGTACGCGTCGCGAAGCTCTTCAGACGTTGAGGAGCTTACATTACGTTGCTTCATTGATGGGCTGATTCCAGACATTCGAATTCCGTTCCCAGTAAATCAGGTCCATTCACCGCAGGAAGCATACACACGCGCCCGTGAGCTGTACAAACGCCACGAACTAGACCGGGAGCGATTATCAAAATCTCGTTCGCGCGTAGAACCTAGATCCAACCGCGACAATGTTATTTGCTCGAAATGCAATAACCCCGGGCATTACGCCAGAGATTGTCGGTTCAGGTTAGCCCCACCGCGGCAATCGCCGAATACATGGTACCCCGCTGCCCTTCGCGAAACTCCTATGAATAGAGCCGGTTACGAAAATCCACGACCAATCGCGCCGCGAATTAAGTTTTGCAGATATTGCAAAAGCGAAGGTCACGAAATAGAAGAATGTCGCCGAAGACAATTTAATAATAATATTAGGCAGTCGGGAAACGGGAATGGCCTCCCGCCACGCCGCGAGACAGGACGCGAGGCCAATCGCAATATCAGATCTCTCGCGACGAACGACCCAGCCACCGAAGACAACGACTCGGTGCAGCTGTAAATCTTACGGGCAAGACGAACACTCCAAGCGTCATACTGAATTCGGTCGCTCTCCTAAAGAAGACCGAATTCATGATTGATACTGGCGCGGAAATAAACGTAATCAAACGTTCCGCTTTGTCCCCACACGCGCGCGTAGACACGTCCGAAACACTCGTAATTACGGGAGTTACTAATGGGCAAGTTACCACGGTAGGGACAGTCAATATCGTTTTGTTCGGGCGCGTCGTGCCGTTCAATGTCGTCGACGATAATTTTCCATTAGGCCCAGACGGAATTTTGGGCTCGGGCTTCTGTGCCGACGCTGAAATATCCTTCCCGAAGAAGGAAATCAGATGGCACGGTACAACCATTCCTTTCTGCCGCAATATAGTTTCGTCGGAGGCTAAACCAGATTCTAATTTAGAAAAAACGGTCCCAGAAACCTCCGAAGTAACGAAACCACTAATTCAAAACCCATCGAAATCCTACGAAAAAGCGGAACGCGCTTCGAAACCGCCGAAAGAACCACGAAAAACCGCGAAAAATTTTTTCAATAAGCGTAATCAGTTCTCGGTACCACCGCGCATGAACATCGGGGTAAAGGTCCGGATAATTAATTCACACCTTGCCGAAGGAATAATTCCGCGCATGGATATAGGGCCAGGAATTTATTTTGGAAATGCGCTGGTGAAAGTTACCGGAGATACAGTGATAACAAGAGTAATAAACTCTACAGATAAAACTGTAAAAATCGCTCTACTTCCGATCGAATTGGAACCAGTCGATATCTCAAAATGTTCGAAGGAAGACAGTTCCGCGTTATTCACGACATTCTCTAGAACGTCGAATTCAAATCCTATTTCCGCCGATACGTCCGGCAATCCCCAGAAGGGAAATGTAGATCGTTCAATTCCACGTAAAACGCCACGTCCTGATCAAGGATCTTCTCCGTGCGCAAGACAGAAACTAACTTATGCGCAAGTTACAAAATCCGCCGCGAAATCCGCACAGCCAGTGAAATCCCGCTTCGAACGTATTATCGATCTATTAAGGCTCGAACATCTTATCGCGGAGGAGAAAAATCACGTAATGGACTTGATTGATAAGAGCCAAGATCTATTTTACATCGAGGGCGATAAACTGGGTCATACCACAGCAACAACGCATAAAATTCCTACTGTCGACGACAAACCGATAAATGTGAAACAGTATCGTTTTCCACCCGCACATAAAGAGGAGATCCGGAATCAGATCGAAACTTTATTGCAGAATGGCGTTATTCGAGACTCGAAATCCCCCTACAACTCTCATCTTTGGGTCGTCCCGAAAAAGGCCGACTCACAGGGAAAGAAAAGGTGGAGAGTCGTTGTAGATTACAGAGCGTTAAACGAAAAGTCCGTTGCCGATGCATATCCGCTACCGTGTATAACTGAAATACTGGACCAGCTCGGAAGCGCCAAGTATTTCAGTACGTTCGACTTAATAAATAAAACCGCGTTTTCGACACCGTACGGACACTTTGAGTTCACGCGTATGCCATTCGGCCTGAAAAATGCGCCCGCCACTTTCCAGCGTCTAATGGACAGCGTACTTGCCGGCTTGCAGGGTAACGAATTATTTGTATATTTGGACGATATCGTCGTATACGCCAGTTCGCTCCAAGAGCACGCCACAAAATACCTAAAACTCACAAACAAACTTCGAGAGTCAAATTTATCGCTGCAACCCGATAAGTGTGAGTTTCTTCGTCGCGAAGTTAGCTATCTGGGCCACATCATTAGTGAAAGTGGCGTGAAACCGGATCCTTCCAAAGTCAGCGCCGTCCGAAACTTCCCGCGTCCGTCGAACCCAAAACAAAGAAAGCAATTCTTGGGACTCGCAGGCTATTATAGGCGTTTCATACAAAATTTCTCGAACACTGCGAAACCTCTTACGAACCTCTTAAAGAAAGATACGCCATTCGCCTGGCGGAACGAACAGGAAAACGCGTTCGTCCAACTGCGAGATGCGCTCTGCGAAGCGCCTATTTTGCAGTATCCGAATTTCAAAATCCCGTTTATAATCACAACAGACGCATCAATAGATGCTATCGGTGCAGTCTTAAGTCAAGGCCCGATAGGCCGCGACCTTCCAATCGCATATACATCGAGACTCCTTAATTCCGCAGAAAAGAATTATTCGACAATAGAAAAGGAATGTCTCGCAATTATCTACGCCGTGCACCAATTCAGACCTTATGTTTACGGGAACCAATTCAAGCTTGTAACAGACCATCGTCCACTGGTGTGGATGAATTCCGTTAAAGACCCATCCAGCCGACTTGTGAGGTGGCGACTCAAATTAGCGGAGTACGACTACGAGATTGTGTATAAAACCGGTAAGACAAATCTAAACGCAGACGCTTTATCACGCAATCCTGCTAAAGTCTGTCCTCTCAATCCAATCTCCTCATCCGACGAGGACATTTTTGATCCAGTTCCGAAGCCTTACCGTTCAAAGAAATCCACAATGCCGCCTCCGCCTCCACCTTCGCCCGAATCGGAAGATATTCGCACAGCGGTAGATCAGTTACCGACCGAACACATTCGATACGAACCCCTATTTAAGTTCACGCGCGATACTATCGCCACCAGGCGCGATAATCTAGTCACTTTTATCACCAAAGTTGGACATCCTTATGATTCTGGCGCCAGCCAGTTAAGTAAAGCAGGAAAATTCTTCATTCACAAGTCCGACATAAATCTTACGAAAGCTAAAGTCGTTAAAGTAGAAAACTTTTACCATATACAACTGCCGGTAATCGAGCACGAAAAACGAGCAATAGATTTTCAAATGGTAGTAGAGACTCTTCGTTCATTGTATGACGTAATATCCGAACTCCAAATCACATCAATTAGTATGGCACAAGTCTCATTAGATAAAATCCCTTGGTCTCAGGTTCAAAGAATACTCCAAGACCTATTTTACGAAACTCCACTACAAATCACCGTTTGTCAGGGCTTAATTCATATACCGCCAGAACAACATAGAGAAAAAATCATTAAAGAAAATCATGATACACCAGTTGGCGGACACAAAGGTGTCAACAAAACTTATTCGCGAATTAGGGAAAGATTTTATTGGCCGAATATGAAATCCGATATCCAAAATTACATTAGTAAGTGCAAAAGTTGTCAAACCGAAAAATTAGTTCGCGTAAAGACACGGCAACCTCTCACGTTAACGGACACACCAGGTAGCGCATTTGATAAAATATCCATGGATGTTATGGGACCCCTCCCCACTACACCCGACGGGTTCACCAACATCCTGACAATCCAAGACTTACTCACAAAATATTCCGTCGCGATCCCGCTAAAGCAAACCACAGCAGTCGATATAGCAGATGCCCTTATCACCGGGTTTATATGCAAGTTCGGTTGTCCTAAAGGAATTTTGACCGATCAGGGGTCAAATTTCATCAATAGCTTAATAAAAGCAATCGCCATAAAATTCCGTATAAAACAATATAAATCCACAGCTTTCCACCCGCAAACGAACGGCTCGGTGGAAAGGTCACACCATGTTTTAGCAGAATATTTGAGACACTACATCGACACCAGTGGCGATTGGGAGAAATGGCTACCGTACGCCATGTTCTCCTATAATACGAGCGTACATGAGGGAACACTGTACACACCCCATGAACTCGTATTCGGGCGTATCGCGAGAACGCCATCCGAAAATCCATTCCAGGACATCTTAGAAAATGAAACATACTCAGATTATTTAATAGATTTAAATGATAAAATCACAAGTTCCCAAAGAATAGCAAAAGAGAATTTAGATAATGCAAAGCGCCGTGCAAAATACTATTACGACCGTAAACAAAATATCCAGAAATTCGAAGTTGGTCAGTGGGTTTATTTACTGCGAGAACCCTACAAACATAAATTTCAGTCACAATATGTGGGTCCATATAAAATACACGAAATTCTGGGTAACAACAATGTAGAGTTATCTGTTAAGGGAAAAGTTAAGATTGTTCATTCGAATAAGATAAAAATATGTAAGCGCATGAGTGGTTTAAAACAGAAAGAGACTGATAAACAATTGAATGAGTGCGAAACTAGTGCGGAAAACATTAATGCGAGTGCCAATAAACTCAGTGCTAGTGATGAAAGTGATGACAGTGCCAGCAACAGGCCAATCAACCCCGAGGGTCCATTCACCAGTCACAGAGGCCACTCCCCAAAGGCGAAACGAGTCCGCTACACCAATGAGAGCAGAGACTCGGCGGAACTACGGCAGCCAACCGGCAGCGCAATAAATTCGGAGGAACGCCCACAGTCGTGCCCACCAGTCAGGAGATCTTGGCACCGCCAAGATTCCTTTTCTAAGGGGGGAGGTGTAACGTCCGGCGTATCGCCTTCCACCCCCCGGCGCCTCCCGCAGCACGCACCAACCAATTACCTGCGTCTACCTGCATCCTACCGCACGGGCGAATCGCCCTTTGGCCGAGCTAAGGCAGCCGATCCGCTACATCCGCCTAGCGCGCGTATCCAGCACCATACGAGGCACCACCAGAGCAACGACCAGAATCTCCCGCCAGTATTCGCCCGTATTCACTCTTCTCATGCGTATACCGATAATACTCGAATCCTAGTTCTAAGTACACGACTCAAACATTGTAATACGAACAACACACACATATAATTTTAAGACCGTCGTACATATATATATTCTAATTCATAAGTAGCGACGCGCGCCCGTGCGCATTCGACGCTCGCGGCTCACGCGTAACGCGAGCGCTCCCACTCCGACCGGCTGCCCCACCGCGAGGCGCGCCCCACTCGAACTTTCGCCCCACCGCGAGGGCTCAGCGACTCGCGCGCCACGGGAACCGAGGAGGTCCCGTGCACGCGACAGGATCGTCAGTTCATACTCCGACACTCGTTCCGACTCGATCTCTCCGGGACTCCTTCCGAGTACCCGCGATTCCAATTACTTCTCCATGCCTTAGGGCTGTCTGCCACCTCTTCGAGGTGTTCTCTGTTTCTAGTTAATTTCAAGTTCTAGTTTATTAAGTACTTATATCTAGCTTAGGGAAAGTATCAGTGTAAGTCAGGTTTTATACTTAGAATATATCTTTATTTTTACCTACATTCAACTCTATTTTATTTCATTTATTCTCGCGTATCCATACAACCACATTCACTCTTTGAATCAGTACAGTTGCCTGGAAATTCTACTTGGTTAGAGAGGACCGCCGCTTAACCTTGTGGAACTACAGCTCCGTACTATTCGAAGTGACAGTCGATTTTCGTTCTGCTGGACCGACACGGATAGAGAGGACCGCCGCTTACCAACTCGAATCCAGTCAGTCGAAGGTCTCTTTTGAATGTGCCGCGCCGTTTCGAAACGAACGCGACGTGCGGGACGAAAGAATCAGCTTCGACGATTAGTGCGTGAATTCACCGACTCCAAGGCGAGTCAGGACTACCACTTCCGCATGACTGTTGCGCCGACAGCTCGCATCCAGTCTCTTCACCCTCCGGCCAGTTCTTCCAAGCGGGATCAGCATTCCTGCCAAGGCCAGTGGAGCCTCATTCCTCTGACGTTTCCGTTCCGCAGCTTCTACGCAGCTACCATTCCGGAAGGCGATCCCTGGAAACAGCGATACCTGGAACAGAAATATTAATTCAACCGAGAGCTCAAGACGACGAAAGGTAAGAGAATCTACATACTAAATCCCGTCCGCGTGTGCTTATAGTGTTCGCGTCCCATTAAAGGAACCACGGCACCCATCACAATCGAGTGATCGGTTCCGCGTTTCGGCTACGTGTCGTCCGTCTCCCACACGAGAAATTCTCTCGGGCCAGGACGTGACAGTTTCATGATAAGATATAATATTCATTACGAAGTGACACTTATACCTCGCATACATTTCAAATGAATGTAAATGCGACACTTCATTGCTAGGAAATAGCGTTTGCAGATGTCTACGTATCGAAACAATAGAGATTTAATGCTCCTTAAATCGCGATATCGCATCTCATTTCTATGTTTCATCATAAGATATAATATTCAGTGTGGAGTGTTATGTATTCCACATATTCTCTTGAAAGGAATGTAAATACGACACTTCCTTGCTAGGAAATTGGTTCTGCAGATGTCTACGTATCGTAGCAATAGAGTTGTAATGCTTCTTAAAACGCGATATAGCATCTCATTTCTATGTTTCATGATAAGATATAATATTCAATGCGAAGTGTCATGTATTCCTCGCATACACATCAAATGAATGTTAATGCGACACTTCCTTGCTAGGAAATAGCGTTGGCAGATGTCTACGTATCGAAGCAATTGAGTTCTAATGCTTCCTAAAACGAGATATCGAATCTCATTTCAATGTTTCATGATAAGATATAATATTCAATGTGCAGTGTTATGTATACCTCGTATTCACTTGAAAAGAATGTAAATGCGAAACTTCCTTGCTATTAAATAGCGTTTGCAGATGTCTACGTATCGAAGCAATAGATTTGTAATGCCTCTTAAATCGCGATATCGCATTTCACTTCTATGTTTCGTGATATGGTATAATATTCATCGTGGAGTGTTATGTATACCTCGTACTCACCTCAAAAGAATGTAAATGCGACACTCCCTTGCTAGGAAGTTGCGTTTGCAGGTGTCTACGTATCGAAGCAATAGAGTTCTAACGCTTCTTAAAACGCGATATCGCATCTCATTTCTATGTCTCATGATAAGATATAATATTCACTGCGAAGTGTTATGTTTTCCTTGTCTACACTTCAAATGAGTCTAAATGCGACACTTCCTTGCTAGGAAATAGCGTTGGCAGATGCCTACATATCGAAGCAATAAAGTTCTAATGCATCTTCAATCGCGATATCGCATCTCATTTCCATGTTTCATGTTAATATATAATATCCATTGTGCAATGATATGTACACCTCGCATTCACTTTAAAAGAATGTAAATGCGACAGGTCCTTGCTAGGAAATAGCGTTTGCAGATGTCTACGTATCGTAGCAATAGAGATCTAAAGCTTCTTAAAACGCGATATCACATCACATTTCTATGTTTCATGATAAGATATAATATTCATTGCGAAGTTTCACGTATTCCTCGCATACACTTCAAATGAATGTAAATGCGACACTTCTTGCTGGAAATGTCGCTTGCAGATGTCTCCGTATCGAAGCATTAGAGTTCTAATGCTTCCTAAATCGCGTTATCGCATATCATTTCTATGTTTCGTGATAAGGTATAATATTCATTGTGAAGTTTTATGTATACACCCTATTCACTTCAAAAGAATATAAATGCGTCACTTCCTTGCTATTATATAGCGTTTGCAGATGTCTACGTACCGTAGCAACAGTGTTCTAATGCTTTTTAAATCGCGATATCGCATCTCATTTCTATTGTTCATGATAAGATATAATATTCATTGCGAAGTGTCACGTATACCTCGAATTCACGTAAAAAGAATGTAAATGCGACACTTCCTTGCTAGGAAATGGAGTTTGCAGATGTCTACGTATCGAAGCAACTGAGTATTAATGCTTCTTAAAACGCGAAATCGCATCCCATTTCTATGTTTCGTTATAAGATATAATATCCATTGTGGAGTGCTATGTATACCTTGCATTCGCTTCAAAAGAATGTAAATGCGACACTTCCTTGCTAGGAAATAGCGTTTGCAGATGTCTACGTATCGACGCAATCGTGTTCTAATGCTTCTTAAAACGAGATATCGCATCTCATTTCTATGTTTCATAATAAGATATAATATTCATAGCGAAGTGACATGTATACCTCGCATACACATCAAATGAATGTAACAGCGACACTTCCTTGCTAGGAAATAGTGTGTTCAGATGTCTACGGATCGTGGCAATAGAGTTCTAATGCTTCTTAGATCGCGATATCGCATCTCATTTCTACGTTTCATGATAAGATATGATATTCATTGTGGAGTGTTACGTTTATCTCGTATGCACCTCAACAGAATGTAAAGGCGACACTTCCTTGCTAGGCAGTAGCGTTTGCAGATGTCTACGTATCGTAGCTATTCAGTTCTGATGCCTCTTAAATAGCGATCTCCCATCTCATTTCTATGTTTCGTGATAAGCTATAATATTCATTGCGCAGTGTCATGTATACATCGTATTCACTTCAAAAGAATGTAAATGCGACACTTCCTTGCTAGGAAATACCGATTGCAGATGTCTACGTATCGTAGCTATAGAGTTCTGATACGTCTTACATCGCGATATCGCATCCCATTCCTATGTTTCGTGATAACGAATAATATTCATTGCGAAGTGTCACGGACACCTCGTATTCACTTCAAAAGAATGTAATGCGACACTTCCTTGCTAGCAAATAGCGTTAGCAGATGTCTACGTATCGAAGCATTAGAATTCTAATGCTTCTTAAAACGGGATACGGCATCTCATTTCTATGTTTCATGATAAGGTATAATATTCATTGCGAAGTGTTATGTATTCCCCATCTACACTTCAAATGAATGTAAATGCGACACATCCTTTCTACGAAATAGCGTCTCCAGATGTCTACGTATCGAAGCAATAGAGTGCTAATGCTTCTTAAAACGTGATATCGCATCTCATTTCTATGCTTCACGATAAGATATAATATTCATTGCAAAGTTTTATGTATACCTCGTATACACTTCAAAAGAATGTAAATGCGACACTTCATTGCTAGGATATAGCGTTTGCAGATGTCTACGTATCAAAGCAATAGAGTTCTAATGCATCTTAAAACGAGATATCGCATCACATTTCTATGTTTCATGATAGGATATAATATTCATCGCGAAGTATCACTTACACCTCGCAAACACTTCAAATGAATGTAAATGCAGCACTTCCTACCTAGGAAATAGCGTTTGCAGATGTCTACGTATGATAGCAATAGAGTTCTAATGCTTCTCAAAACGCGATATTGCACCTCACTTCCATGCTTCACGATAAGATATAATATTCATTGCGAAGTGTCATGTATACCGCGCATACACATCAAACGAATGTAAATGCGACACTTCCTTGCTAGGAAATAGAGTTTGCTGATGCTTACGTATAGTAGCAATAGAGTTCTAATGCTATTTAAATCGCGATATCGCATCTCATTTCTAAGTTTCATGATTAGATATAATACTCATTGTGGAGTGTCATGTATATCTCGTATTCACATCAAAAGAATGTAAATGCGACACTTCCTTGCTAGGAAATAGTGTTTACAGATGTTTACGTATCATAAAAATAATGTACTAATGCTTCTCAAAACGCTATATCGCATCTCATTTCTAAGTTTCATGATAAGATATAATATTCATTGCGAAGTGTCATGAATACCTCGCATACACTTCAAGTGAATGTAAATGCGACTCTTCCTTGATAGGAAATAGCGTCTGCAGATGTGTACGTATCGTAGCAATGGATTTCTAATGGTTCTTATAACGGGATATCGAATCTCACTTCTATGTTTCATGATACGATATAATATTCATTGTGGAGTGTCATGTATACCTTGTATTGCTTTCAAAAGAATGTAAATGCGACACTTCCTTCCTAGGAAGTAGAGTTTTCAGATGTCCACGTATCGAAGCAATAGTGTTCTAATGCTTCTTAAATCGCGATATCGCATCTCATTTCTATGTTTCATGATAAGTTATAATATTCATTGCGCAGTGTTATGTATATCTCGTCCACACTTCAAATGAATGTAAATGCGACACTACCCTGCTAGGAAATAGCGTTTGCAGATGTCTACGAATCGTAGCAAAGGAGTTCCAATGCTTCTTAAAACGCGAAATCGATCCTCATTTCTATGTTTCATGATAACATATAATTTCCTTTGTGGAGTGTTATGTATACCTCGCATTCACTTTAAAAGTATGTAATTGCTACACTTCCTTGCTAGGACATAGCGATGTTAGAAGTCTACGTATCGAAGCAACAGAGTTGTAATGCTTCCCAAAACGTGATATCGCATCTCATTTATATGTTCCATGATAAGATATAATATACTCGTATTAAATTGGAATGAATGTAAATGCGACACGTCCTTGCTAGGAAATAGCGTTTGCAGATGAATATATATCGTAGCAATGGGGTTCTATTGCTTCTTAAATCGCGATATCGCATGACATTTCTATGTTTCACGATAAGATATAATATTCATTGTGGTGTCTAATGTATACCTCGTATTCACTTCAAAAGAATGTAAGTGCGACACTTCCTTGCTATTAAACAGCGTTTGCAGGTGTCTACGTTTCGTAGCAATAGAGCCCTACCGCATCTTAAAACGCGATATCGCATTCATTTCTATGCTTCATTATACGATGCAATATTCATTGCGAAGTGTCGCTTATACCTCGCATACACTTCAAATGAATGTAAATGCGACACTTCATTGCTAGAAAATTGCGTTCGCAGATATCATCGTATCGAAGCAATAGAGTTCTAATGCTTCTTCAAACGCGATATTGCATCTCATTTCTCTGTTGCATGATAAGATATAATATTCATTGTGGAGTGTTATGTATACCTCGCATTCACTTTAAAAGTATGTAAATGAGACACTTCCATGCTAGGAAATAGCGTTTGCAGATGTCTACGTATCGTAGCAATAGGGTTCTACTGCTTCTTAAAACGCGATATCGCATCTCATTTCTATGTTTCATGATAAGATATAATTTTCATTGCGAAGTGTCATGTATACCTCGCATACACTTCAAATGAATGCAAATGCGGCACTTCTTTGCTAGGAAATAGCGTTGGCAGATGTTTACGTATCGAAGCAATAGCGTTCTAATGCTTCTTAAAACGCGATATCGCATCACATTTCTATGTTTCATGATAAGATATAATATTCATTGCGAAGTGTCATGTATACCTCGTATTCACTTCAAAAGAATGTAAATGAGACACCTCCTTGCTAGGAAATAGCGCTTGCAGATGTCTACGTATCGTAGCAATGGGGTTCTATTGCTTCTCAAATCGCGATATCGCATCACATTTCTATGTTTCACGATAAGATATAATATTCATTGTGGTGTGTTATGTATACCACGTATTCACTTCAAAAGAATGTAAATGCGACACTTCCATGATAGGAAATAGCGTTTGCATATGTCTCCGTATAGAAGCAGTAGAGCTCTAATGCTCCTTAAATCGCGATATCGCATTTCATTTCTATATTTCGTTATAAGGTATAATATTCATTGGGGAGTGTTATGTATAACTCGTATTCACTTCAAAGGAATGTAAATGCGACACTTCCTTGCAATTAAATAGCGTCTGCACATGTCAACGTATCGTAGCAATAGAGATCTAATGCTTCTCAAAACGCGATATCGCATCTCATTTCGATGTTTCATGATAAGATATAATATTCATTGCGAAGTTACATGTATACCTCGTATTCACTTAAAAAGAATGTAAATGCGACACTTCCCTGCTATTAAATAGCGTTTGCAGGTGTCTACGTATCGTAGCAATAGAGTTCTAATGCTTCTTAAATCGCGATATCGCATCTTACTTCCACGTTTCATGGTAAGATATAATATTCATTGTGCAGTGTTATGTATATCTCGTCTACACTTCAAATGAATGTAAATGCGACACTTCCTTCCTGGGGAATAGCGTCTGCATATATCTACGTACCGTAGCAATAGAGTTCTAATGTTTCGTAAAACGAGATATCGCACCTCATTTTTGTTCCAGGATAAGATGTAATATACATTGACGAGTGTCATGTATATTTCGTATGTACCTCAAAAGGTTGTAAGTGCGACACTTCCTTGCTAGGAAGTAGCGTCTGCAGATGTCTACGTATCGCAGCAACAGAGTTCTAATGCTTCTTATAACGCGATATCGCATCTGATTTCTATGCTTCATGATAAGATATAATATTCATTGTGGTGTGTTATGTATACCTCGTATTCACTTTAAAAGTATGTAAATGAGACACTTCCATGCTAGGAAATAGCGTTTGCAGATGTCTACGTATCGTAGCAATAGTGTTCTAATGCTACTTAAAACGTGATATCGCATCTCACTTCTATGTTTCACGATAAGAGATAATATTCATTGCGAAGTGTCATGTACACCTCGCATTCACTTTAAAAGTATGTAAATGAGACACTTCTACGTATCGTAGCAATAGTGTTCTAATTTTTCGTAAAACGCAATATCGCATTTCATTTCTATGTTTCTTTGTAAGATAAAATAATCATTGCGAAGTGTCACTTATACCTCGCATACACTTCAAATGAATGTAAATGCGACACTTCATTGCTAGGAAATAGCTTTTGCTGATGTCTACTTATCGCAGAAACAGTGTTCTAATGCTTCTTAAATCGCGATTTCGCATCTCAGTTCTATATTTCATGATAAGATATAATATTCAATGCGGAGTGTCATGTATACCTCGTGTTCACTTCAAAAGAATGTAAATGCGACACTTCCTTGTAAGGAAATAGCGTTTGCAGATGTCTACTTATCGTAGCAATAGAGTTCTAATGCTCCTTAGAACGCAATACCGCATCTCACTTCTACGTTTCATGATGATATAATATTCATTGCGAAGTGTCATGTAAACCTCGTACTCTCTTCAAAAGAATGAAAATGCGACACATCCTTGATAGGAAATAGCGTTTGCAGATGTCCACTTATCGCAGCAATAGTGTTCTAATGCTTCTTAAAACGCACTACCGCACCTCACTTCTATGTTTCATGATGATATAATATTCATTGCGAAGTGTCATGTAAACCTCGTATTCTCTTCAAAAGAATGTAAATGCGACACTTCCTTCCAAGGAAATAGCGTTCGCAGATGTCTACTTATCGTAGCAATAGAGTTCTAATGCTTCTTAAAACGCAATACCGCACCTCACTTCTATATTTCATGATGATATAATATTCATTGCGAAGTGTCATGTATACATCGTATTCACTTCAAAAGAATGTAAATAAGGACACTTCCATGCTAGGAATTAGTGTTTGCAGATGACTATTTATCGTAGCAATAGAGTTCTAATGCTTCTTAAAACGCACTACCGCACCTCAATTCTATGTTTCATGATGATATAATATTCAATTCGAAGTGTCATGTAAACTTCGTATTCTCTTCAAAAGAATGTAAATGCGACACTTCCTTGGAAGGAAATAGCGTTCGCAGAAGTCTACTTATCGTAGCAATAGAGTTCTAATGCTTCTTAAAACGCAATACCGCACCTCACTTCTATGCTTCATGATAATATAATATCCATTGCGAAGTGTCATGTAAACCTCGTATTCTCTTCAAAGGAATGAAAAGGCGACACTTCCTTGCAATTAAATAGCGTTTGCAGATGTCTACGAATCGTAGCAATAGATTTCTAATGCTTTTTAAATCGCGACATTGCATCCCATTTCTATGTTTCATGATAAGATATAATATGCATTGTGGAGTGATAGATATACCTCGTACTCAGTCCAAAAGAATGTAAATGCGACACTTCCTTCCTAGGAAATGGCGTTTTGCAGTTGTCTACGTATCGATGCAATAGAGTTCTAAAGCTTCTTAAAACTGGATATCGCATCTCATTTTATGTCTCATGATAAAATATAATATTCATTCCGAAGTGTTATGTATTTCTCGTCTACACTTCAAATTAATGTAAATGCGACACTTCCTTGCTAGGAAATAGCGTTTGTAGATGTCAACGCATCGTAGCAATAGAGTTTTAATGCTCCTTAAATCGCGATATCGCATCTCATTTCTATGTTTCGTGATAAGGTATAATATTCATTGCGAAGTGCCATGTACACCTCGTATTCACTTCAAAAGTATGTAAATGCGGCACTTCCTAGCTAGGAAATAGCGTTTCCAGATGTCTACGTATAGAAACTATATGGTACTAACGCTTATTAAAACGAGACTTCGCATCTCATTTTTATGTTTCATGATGAGATATAATATTCATGCGAAGTGTCATGTATACCTCGAATTCACTTCAAAAGAATGTAAATGCGACACTTCCTTCCAAGGAAATAGCGTTCGCAGATGTCTACTTATCGTAGCAATAGAGTTCTAATGCTTCTTAAAACGCAATACCGCACCTCACTTCTATATTTCATGATGATATAATATTCATTGCGAAGTGTCATGTATACATCGTATTCACTTCAAAAGAATGTAAATAAGGACACTTCCATTCTAGGAATTAGTGTTTGCAGATGACTATTTATCGTAGCAATAGAGTTCTAATGCTTCTTAAAACGCAATACCGCACCTCACTTCTATGTTTCATGATGATATAATATTCATTGCGAAGTGTCATGTAAACCTCGTATTCTCTTCAAAAGAATGAAAATGCGACACTTCCTTGCTAGGAAATAGAGTTTGCAGATGTCAACGCATCGTAGCAATAGAGTTTTAATGCTCCTTAAATCGCGATATCGCATCTCATTTCTAAGTTTCGTGATAAGGTATAATATTCATTGCGAAGTGCCATGTATACCTCGTATTCCGTTAAAGGAATGTAAATGCGACACTTCCTTCCTAGGAAATAGTGTTTGCAGGTGTCTACGTATCGAAGCAATAGAGTTTTAATGCTCCTTAAATCGCGATATCGCATCTCATTTCTTTGTTTCATGATAAGATATAATATTCATTGCGAAGTGTCATGTATACCTCGTATTCACTTCAAAAGAATGTAAATCCGACACTTCCTTCCTAGGTAATAGCGTTTGCAGATGTCTACGTATCGTAGCAATAGAGTTCTAATGCTTCTTAAAACGCAATACCGCACCTCACGTCTATGTTTCATGATAAGATATAATATTCATTGCGAAGCGTCACTTATACCTCGCTTTCACATCAAATGAATGTATATGCGACACTTCCTTGCTAGGAAATGCGTTTCCTGATGTTTACGTACCGAAGCATTAGAGTTCTAATGCTTCTTAAAACATGATATCGCACCTCATTTCTATGTTTCAGGATTAGATATAATATTCATTACGAAGTGTTATGTATACCTCGTCAACACTTCAAAAGAATGTAAATGGCACACTTCCATGCCAGGAAATAGTGTCTGCAGATGTCTACGTATCGTAGCATTAGAGTTCTGATGCTTCTTTAAACGTGATATCGCATCTCATTTCTATGTATCATGATAAGGTATAATATTCATTGCGAAGTGTAATGAATACCTCGTCTACACTTCAACAGAATGAAAATGCCACACTTCCTCGCTATGAAATAGCGTTTCCACGTGTCTAGGGATCGAAACAATAGAGTTCTAATGCTTCTTGTAACGCGATATCGCATCTCATTAATATGTTTCATGGTAACATATGACATTCATTGCAAAGTGTTATGTATACCTCGACTACTCTTCAAAAGAATGTAAATACCAAACCGTTTTTCTAGGAAATAGCGTTCCCAGTTGCCTACGCATCGAAGCAATCGAGTTCTAATGCTTCTTAAAACGCGATATCGCATTTCATTTTAATGTTTCATGATATGATGTAATATTCATTGCGAATTGTTATGCATACCTCATCTACACTTCAATAGAATGTAAATGTCACATGTCCTTTCTAGGAAATAGCGTTTCCAGATGTCTACGTATCGAAGCACTGTAGTTCTAATGCGTCTTAAAACGCGATATCTTATCGCACTTGTATGTTTCATGTTGAGATATAATGTTCATCGCGAAGCGTTATGTATGCTTCGTCTACACTTCAAATGAATGTAAATGTCACACGTCCTTGCTAGGAAATAGCGTTTCCAGATGTCTACGTATCGAAGCAATAGAGTTCTAATGCATCTTAATACGCGATATCGCATCTCATTTCAATGTTTCATGATATGATATAATATTCATTGCGAAGTGATATGTATAACTCATGTACTATTCAAAAGAA
The DNA here is from genome assembly GCF_050948175.1 of Xylocopa sonorina. Taxonomy (NCBI): domain Eukaryota; kingdom Metazoa; phylum Arthropoda; class Insecta; order Hymenoptera; family Apidae; genus Xylocopa; species Xylocopa sonorina. The sequence goes on from NW_027490120.1 coordinate 472,348, forward strand.
TATAAATGCAACACTTCCTTGCTAGGAAATAGTATTTCCAGATGCCTTCGTATCGAAGCAATAGTGTTTCAATGCATCTTGAAACGCGGTATTGCAACTCATTCCTATGCTTCATGATAAGATATAATAGTCATCGCGATGTGTTGTGCATACCTCATCAACACTTCAAAAGAATGTTAATGCCACACTTCCTTGCTAGGAAATAGTGTTTCCAGATGTCTAGGTATAGAAGCAATTGAGTTCTAATGCTTCATAAAACGCGATATAGCAACTCATTTCTATGTTTTATTATCAGATGTAATACTCATTGTGCAGTGCTATGTATACTTCGTATTCACTTCAAAAGAATGTAAATGCGGCACTTTCTTGCTAGAAAGTAGCGTTTGCAGATGTCAACATATCGATAAAATAGAGTTCTAGTGCTTCTCAAAACGCGATATCGCATCACATATCTATGTTTCATGATAAGATATAATATTAATTGCGAAGTGTCATGTACACCTCGCATACACTTCAAATCATTGTAAATGCGACACTTCCTTGCTAGGAAGTAGCGTTTGCAGATGTCTACGTGTCGATGCAATAGAGTTCTCATCCTCCTTAAATCGCGATATCGCATCTCATTTCTATGTTTCATGACAAGAAATAATATTCATTGAGGAGGGTTATGTATATCTAGTCTACACTTAAAAGGAATGTAAACGCGACACTTCCTTGCTAGGTAATACCTTTTACAGATGTCTACGTATCGAAGCATTAGAGATCTAATGCTTCTTAAAACGAGACATCGCATCCCATTTCTATGTTTCATGATGAGATATAATATTCATTGCGAAGTGTCATGCATACCTCGTATTCACCTCAAAAGAATCTAAATGCGACACTTCCTTGCTAGGAAATAGCGTTGGCAGATGTCTACGTATCGAAACAATGGAGTTCTAATGCTTCTTAAGACGCGATATCGCTTCCCATTACTATGTTTCATGATAAGATATAATACACATTGCGCAGTGTTATGTATCCCTCGTATTCACATCAAATGTAGGTAAATGCGACACTTCCTTGTTAGGAAATAGCGTTTACAGATGTCTACGTATCGAAGCAATAGAGTTCTAATGCTTCTTAAATCGTCATATCGCATCTCATTTCTATGTTTCATAATAAGATATAATATTCATTGTGCAGTGTTATGTATACCCCGTATTCACTTCAAAAGAATTTAATACGACACTTCCTTGCAAGGAAATAGCGTTTGCAGATGTCTACGTATCGTAGCAATAGAGTTCTAATGCTTCTCGAAACGCGATATCGCAACCCAATTCTATTAATCATGATAAGACGTAATATTCATTGCGAAGTGTCTAGTATACCTCGCATACACTTCAAATGAATGTAAATGCGACACTTCCTTGCTAGGAAATAGCGTTTGCAGATGTCTACGTATTGTAGCAGTAGAGTTCTAATGCTTCTCAAAAGGCGATATCGCATCTCATTTCTATGTTTCACGATAAGATATAATATTCATTGTGGAGTGTTTTGTATACCTCGTATTCACTTCAAAGAATGTAAATGCGACACTTCCTTGCTAGGAAATAGCGTTTGCAGATGTCTACGTGTCGTAGCAATAGAGTTGTAATGCTTCTTAGAACGCGATATCGCATCTCATTTCTATGTTCCATGATAAGATATAATATTCATTGCGATGTGTCACTTCTACAGCTCATGCTCTTCGAATGAGTGTAAATGCGACACTTCCTTGCTATAGCAAATAGCGTTTGCAGATGTCTCCGTGTCGAAGCAATAGAGATCTAATGCTTCTTAAATCGCGATATCGCAACTCATTTCTATGTTTCATGATAAGATATAATATTCATTGCAAAGTGTCATGTGTACCTCGTATTCACTTCAAACGAATGTAAATGCGACACTTCCTTGCTAGGAAATAGCGTTTGCAGGTATCTACGTATCGAAGCAATAGATTTCCAACGCTTCTTAAAACGAGATATCGCATCTCATTTCTATGTTTCATGATAAGATATAATATTCATTGCGAAGTGTCATGTATACCTCGTATTCACTTCAAAAGAATGTAAATTGCGACACTTCATTGCTAGAAAGTAGCGATTGCAGATGTCTACGTATCGGAGCAATGGAGATCTAATGCTTCTTAAATCGCGATGTCGCATCTCAATTCTATGTTTCATAATAAGATATAATATTCATTGTGCCGTGTTATGTATTCCTCGTCTACACTTCAAAAGAATGTAAATGCGCCACTTCCTTGCCGGGAAATTTTGTTTGCAGATGTCTACGTATCGAAGCAACAGAGTTCTAATGCTTCTTAAAACGAGATATCGCATCTCATCTCTATGTTTCATGATAAGATATTATATGCATTGCGAAGTGTCATGTATACCTTGTATTCACTTCAAAAGAGTGAAAATGCGACACTTCCTTGCTAGGAAGTAGCGGTTGCAGATGTCTACGAATCGAAGCAATAGAGTTCTAAGGCTTCTTAAATTGCGATATCGCATCTCATTTCTATGTTTCATGATAAGATATAATATTCATTGCGAGGTGTCATGTATACCTCGTATTCGCTTCAGAAGAATGTAAATGCGACACTTCCATTCTAGGAAATAGCGTTTCCAGATGTCTACGTATCGAAGCAATAGTGTTCTAATGCTTCTTAAATCGCGATATTGCATCTCATTTCTATGTTTCAAGATAAGATATAATATTCATTGCGAAGTGTCACGTATGCCTCGCATACACTTGAAATGTATGTAAATGCGACACTTCCTTGCTAGGAAACAGTGTTTGCAGATGTTTACGTATCGTAGCAATTGAGTTCTAATGCTTCTATGACGTCAGGCGCACCGCCTTCCACCCTCTGGCGCCAACCACCATCCGCAGCATCCATAACCGGGGCACCGCTCTTCCGCCAGCACCGGTATCCGTATCCTCCGTACACGGGCCGCACGACGATTCGACGCCCCAAGACGAGGAGACAACGCCACGAGGACGAGGAGTTCCTCTTCACGTACGAATCCCAATTACCTGCGATCACACAACCATACGCTTATTTCTCATACAACGCGATTCTAGATTAAGCACTGTACACGAATCATGTACATACACAATCCAACACACACCTAGATATAAGCGTATATTTGTACAGTCATAATTTCTAAGACATATAGAATATAAGCTGCGATGCGCGCCCGCGCGCACTCGACGCTCGCGGCTCACGCTGAACATGAGCCGCACCCCACTCCGACCGGCCGCCCCACCGCGAGGGCCGAGCGGCCGCCCCACTACGACCGTACGACCCACTCGAAGGACCCAGCGACTCGCGCGCCGCGCGACCCGAGGAAGTCGCGGACGCGCCACCGAGAGATCAATTCCATCGAGTCCCATCTCGGACACAGTTCTAATCTCAAATCCGAATCGAGCAATACGCTCCTCTGCTACGAGCTGTCAGCTCTCATGCAGCCAACTGTATCGCATCTCCATTAGCGGAGTCCTTATTGTAACTTAGTTCTATTTCTATTTCAAATTAATTCTTTAGTTGATAACTTAAACATAGTATATTGTAGGAGGATAGTGATATTATAGGATATACTCTTGTTTTACCAAATCTAAGTCTCTTTATTCGATTACAAGTTCCTTAAATTCGATTCCACGTGTACGCTTGCGATTCCTATTTAATTCACACGATTCATCTGCGACAGTTCTGTACGCTGGACGGTCTTTGAGCGCTCCAACGCTCGACTGCTCTTTCTGCATTTCTATCGTATCCAGGATATCTTGAACAAGGATCGATCTCGGTAAGCCAGAGCGCACCATCGCTTGGCCGAACCGTATTCTGTCATAGTGCAAGCGCCCTTCATAAATCTCGAGCCACCGAAAAGGCGTACACGACGCGCGGGGAGGAAAGAATATCTGCGCCGCCTCATTCGTGAATACGCGAGTTGTACATCCGGACATCCATACGTCTGCAACGCCGTTTCCGTTCCTGCGAAGGAGGTATTCGCAGCGGTACGTCCAAATCGAATCCACGATCACACGGTTCCAGCTCCAGTTTCATCCAGCCGTAGCTCGCCTGCCTGGAGACTCATTCCCGTCGACGCTCCGCTGATCCAGCAGTACGCCGCGGCTATTCCGGTCACGGATCCACGGCGCCATAGACACCTGGAACGAGATGCGAAACACCATAAAGAAGACGACGAAAGGTAAATTTTAAGGCGTAATTTTGGTTAAATCGAGTTCCGACCGCCAACGAACCCGGCCCCGTCGCAATTCGCGTAGGTTTACGGGAAATGATACGAATCGTGCCATCGGATCGAGCACAATCACACCACGGGACGTGACACATGTATACCTCGTATTCACCACAAAAGAATGTAAATGCGACACTTCCTTGCTAGGAAATAGCGTTTCCAGATATCTACGTATCGAAGCAATAGAGTTCTAATGCTTCTTAAAACGAGATATCGCATCCCATTTCAATGTTTCGTGATAAGATATAATGTTCATTGCGAAGTGTCATGTATAACTCGTATTAACATCAAAAGAATGTAAATGCGCCACTTCCTTGCCGGGAAATTTTGTTTGCAGATGTCTACGTATCGAAGCAATAGAGTTCTAATCCTACTTAAAACGCGAAATCGCAGCTCATTTCTATGTTTCATGATAAGATATAATATTCATTGCGATGTGTCATGTATACCTCGTATTCGCTTCAAAAGAATGTAAATGCGACACTTCCTTGCAAGGAAATAGCGATTGCAGGTGTCTGCGTATCGTAGCAATAGTGTTCTAATGCTTTTTAAATCGCGATATGGCATCTCATATCTATTTTTCATGATAAGATATAATATTCATTGTTTAGTGTTATGTATACCTCGTATTCACTTAAAAAGAATGTAAATGCGACACTTCCATGCTAGGAAATAGCGTTTGCAGATGTCTACGTATCGTAGCAATGGAGTTCTAATGCTTCTCAAAACGAGATATCGCATCTCATTTCTATGTTTCATGATAAGATATAATATTCATTGCGAAGTGTCATGTATACCTCGTATTCACTTCAAATGAATGTAAATGCGACACTTCCTTGCTAGGAAATAGCGTTTGCAGATGTCTACGTATCGGAACAATAGAGTTCCAATGCATCTTAAATCGCGATATGGCATCTCATTTCTACGTTTCATGATAAGATACAATATTCATTGTGGAGTGTTATGTATACCTCGTCTACACTTCCTAAGAATGTAAATGCGACACTTCCTTGCTTGGAAATGGCGTTTGCAGATGGCCACGTATCGTAGCAATAGGGTTCTAATACTTCTTAAAACGCGATACCGCATTTCATTTCTATATTTCATGATAAGATATAATATTCATTGGGGAGTGTTATGTATACCTCGTATTCACTTCAAAAGTATGAAAATGCGGCACTTCCTTGCTAGGAAATAGCGTTTGCAGATGTCTACGTATCGTAGCAATAGAGTTCTAATGCTTCTCAAAACTCGATATCGCATCTCATTTCTACGTTTCATGATAAGATATAATATTCATTCTGAAGTGTCAGGTATTCCCCGTATTCACTTCAAAAGAATGTAAAAGCGACAATTCCTTGCTAGGAAATAGCGTTTGCAGATGTCTCCGTATCGAAGCAATAGAGTTCTAATGCTTCTTCTATCGCGATATCGCATCTGATTCCTATGTATCATGACAGGATATAATATTCATTGTGGTGTGTTATGTATACCTTGTATTCACTTGAAAAGAATGTAAATGCGACACTTCCATTCTAGGAAATAGCGTTTGCAGATGTCTACGTATCGTAGCAATAGAGTTCTAATGCTTCTTATATCGCGATATCGCATCTCATATCTGTGTGTCATGATGAGATATAATATTCATTGCGAAGTGTCATGTATAACTAGTATTCACTTCAAAAGAATGTAAATGCGACACTTCCTTGCTAGGAAATAGCGTTTCCAGATGTCTACGTATAGAAACAATAGGGTTCTAGTGCTTCTTAAAACGAGACTTCGCATCTCAGTTCCATGTTTCATGATGATATAATATTCATTGCGAAGTATCATGTAAACGTCGTATTCTCTTCAAAAGAATGTAAATGCGACACTTCCTTGCTAGGAAATAGAGTTTGCACATGTCAACGTATCGTGGCAATAGAGTTCTAACGCTTCTTAAAATGCGATATCGCATCTCATTTCTGTGTGTCATGATCAGATATAATATTCATTGCGAAGTGTCATGTATACCTCGTATTCACTTCAAAGGAATGTTAATGCAACACTTCCTTGCTAGGAAGTATTGTTTGCAAATGTCTACTTATCGTAACAATAGGGCTCTGATGCTTCTTAAATCGCGATATCGCATCTCATTTCAATGTTTCATGATAACATATAATATTCATTGTGCAGTGTTATGTATACCCCGTATTCACATCAAAAGAATATAAATACGACACTTCCTTGCTAGGAAATAGCGATTGCAGATGTCTACGTATCGAAGCAATAGAGTTCTAATGCTTCTTAAATCGTCATGTAACATCTCATTTCTATGTTTCATGATAAGATATAATATTCACTGTGCAGTGTTATGTATACCCCGTGACCACTTCAAAAGAATGTAAATACGACACTTCCTTGCTAGGAAATAGCGTTTGCAGATGTCTACGAATCGTAGCAATAGAGTTATAATGCATTTTAAATCGCGACATCGCATCTCATTTCTATGTTTCATGATAGGATATAATATTCATTGTTCAGTGTTATGTATACCCCGTATTCACTTCAACAGAATGTAAATACGACACCTCCTTTCTAGGAAGTAGCGATTGCAGATGTCTACGTATTGTAGCAATAGAGTTCTTATGCTTCTTAGAATGCGATATCGCATTCCATTTCTATGTATCATTATAAGATATAATATTCATTGTGGAGTGTTATGTATACCTCGTATTCACTTCAAAAGATTGTAAATGCGTCACTTCCTTGCTAGGAAATAGAGTCTGCAGATATCTACGTAGCAATAGAGTTCTAATGCTTCTTAAAACGAGATATCGCATCTCATTCCTATGTTTTATGATAAGATATAATATTCATTGTTCAGTGTTATGTATACCCCGTATTCACTTCAACAGAATGTAAATACGACACTTCCTTGCTGGGAAATCGCGTTTGCAGATGTCTACGTATCGTAGCAATAGAGTTCTAATGCTTCTCAAAGCGCGATATCGCGTCTCAATTCTATTAATCACGATAAGACGTAATATTCATTGCGAAGTGTCTTGTATACCTCGCATAAACTTCAAATGAATGTAAATGCGACACTTCTATTGCTAGGAAATAGCGATGGCATATGTCTACGTATCGAAGCAACAGTGTTCTAATGCTTCTTAATACGAGATATCGCATCTCATTTCCATGTTTTATGATAAGAAACAATATTCATTGCGGAATGTCATGTATACTTCGGATTCACGTCGAACGAATGTAAATGCGACACTTCCTTGCTAGGAAATAGCGTTTACAGATGTCTACGTATCGAAGCAATAGAGTTCTAATGCTTCTTAAATCGTCATATCGCATCTCATTTCTATGTTTCATAATAAGATATAATATTCATTGTGCAGTGTTATGTATACCCCGTATTCACTTCAAAAGAATTTAATACGACACTTCCTTGCAAGGAAATAGCGTTTGCAGATGTCTACGAATCGTAGCAATAGAGTTCCAATGCTTCTCAAAACGCGATATCGCAACTCAATTCTATGAATCATGATAAGACGTAATATTCATTGCGAAGTGTCATGTATACCTCGTATTCACTTCAAAAGAATGTAAATGCGACACTTCCATGCTAGGATATAGCGTTTGCAGATGTCTACGTGTCGTAGCAATAGAGTTGTAATGCTTCTTAGAACGCGATATCGCATCTCATTTCTATGTTCCATGATAAGATATAATATTCATTGCGATGTGTCACTTATACAGCTCATGCTCTTCGAATGAGTGTAAATGCGACACTTCCTTGCTATAGCAAATAGCGTTTGCAGATGTCTCCGTGTCGAAGCAATAGAGATCTAATGCTTCTTAAATCGCGATATCGCAACTCATTTCTATGTTTCATGATAAGATATAATATTCATTGCAAAGTGTCATGTGTACCCCGTATTCACTTCAAACGAATGTAAATGCGACACTTCCTTGCTAGGAAATAGCGTTTGCAGATATCTACGTATCGGAGCAATAGATTTCCAACGCTTCTTAAAACGAGATATCGCATCTCATTTCTATGTTCCATGATAAGATATAATATTCATTGCGATGTGTCACTTATACAGCTCATGCTCTTCGAATGAGTGTAAATGCGACACTTCCTTGCTATGGCAAATAGCGTTTGCAGATGTCTCCGTGTCGAAGCAATAGAGATCTAATGCTTCTTAAATCGCGATATCGCAACTCATTTCTATGTTTCATGATAAGATATAATATTCATTGCAAAGTGTCATGTGTACCCCGTATTCACTTCAAACGAATGTAAATGCGACACTTCCTTGCTAGGAAATAGCGTTTGCAGATATCTACGTATCGGAGCAATAGATTTCCAACGCTTCTTAAAACGAGATATTGCATCTCATTTCTATGTTTCATGATAAGATATAATATTCATTGCGAAGTGTCATGTATACCTCGTATTCACTTCAAAAGAATGTAAATTGCGACACTTCATTGCTAGAAAGTAGCGATTGCAGATGTCTACGTATCGGAGCAATAGAGATCTAATGCTTCTTAAATCGCGATGTCGCATCTCAATTCTATGTTTCACAATAAGATATAATATTCATTGTGCCGTGTTATGTACACCTCGTATTCATTTCAAATGAATGTAAATGCGACATTTCCATGCTAGGAAATAGCGTTTGCATATGTCTATATTTCGAAGCAATAGAGTTCTAATGCTTCTTAAAACGAGATATCGCATCTCATTCCTATGATTCATGATAAGATATAATATCCATTGCGAAGTGTCATGCATACCTCGTGCTCACTTCAGAGGAATGTACGTGCGACACATCATTGCTAGGTAGTAGCGTTTGCAGATGTCTACGTATCGGAGCAATAGAGTTCTAATGCTTCTTAAATCGGGATATCGCATCGCATTTCTATGTTTCATGATAAGATATAATATTCATTATTGCGAAGTGTTATGTATTCCTCGTCTACACTTCAAAAGAATGTAAATGCGCCACTTCCTTGCCGGGAAATTTTGTTTGCAGATGTCTACGTATCGAAGCAATAGTGTTCTAATGCATCTTAAAACGCCATATCGCATCTCATTTCTATGTCTCATGACAAGATATAATATTCATTGCGAAGTGTCATGTATACCTCGTATTCGCTTCAAAAGAATGTAAATGCGACACGTCCTTGCAAGGAAATAGCGTTTCCAGATGTCTACTTATCGTAGCAATAGTGTTCCAATGCTTCTTAAAATGCAATAGCGCACTTCACTTCTATGTTTCATGATGATATAATATTCATTGCGAAGTGTCATGTAAACCTAGTATTCTCTTCAAAAGAATGGAAATGCGACAATTACTTGCTAGGAAATAGCGTTTGCATATGTCTACTTATCGTGGCAATAGAGTTCTAATGCTTCTTAAGACGCAATACCGCACCTCACTTCTATGTTTCATGATGATATAATATTCATTGCGATGTGTCATGTATACCTCGTATTCGCTTCAAAAGAATGTAAATGCGACACTTCCTTGCAAGGAAATAGCGATTGCAGATGTCTACGTATCGTAGCAATAGAGTTCCAATGCTTCTTAAATCGCGATATCGCATCTCATTTCTATGTTTCATGATAAAATATAATATTCATTGCGAAGTGTTATGTATACCTCGTCTGAACTTCAATAGAATGTAAATGACACACTTCCTTGCTAGGACATAATGTTTCCAGATATCTACGTATCGAAGCAATAGAATTGCAATGTTTCTTAAAACGCGATATCTCTTCACATTTCTATGTTTCGTGACAGGATATAGTATTCGTTGCGAAGTGTATTGAATACCTGGTCTACAATTTAAAAAAATGTGAATGCCACACTTCATTTCTAGGAAATGCGTTTCCAGATCTCTACGTTTCGAAGCAATAGACATCTAACGTTCTTAAAACGCTACATCGCCTCTCATTTCTATGTTTCATGATAAGATGTAATATTTAATGGAACGCGTTATGTATATCTCGTCAACGTTTCAAAAAAGTGTAAATCCCACACTTCCTTGCGACGGAATAGCGTTCCGATATGTCTACGTATCGGAGCAATACAGTTCTATTTCTTCATAAAACACGATATGACATCTCATTTCTATGTCTCATGGTAAGATGTAATATTCAATGCAACGTGTTATGTATATCTCGCCTACACTTCGAAAGAATGTGAATCTCACACTTCGTGTCTAGGGAATAGCGTTTCTAGATGTCTACATATCGCAGTAATATGTATATTTACGAAATTACTTAAAACGTCTTATTCTCAAAAATAGCCTTTTCGTCACAAACGTGTAATAAATGAAGTCTTCGAAGATCCCACGTTTTATTGGTTCCGTCGATCGAACCATGTTCCCCCGGTTGAAAGACGGTGTCGATCAATCTAGATCGAATTGATCTGAATATCGCCGCGACGTCGATGGTTCACACTGTCGCCTCGGATGTGGGCAACTTCGCTAGCTGCTTGACGTTGCGTTTGTAGACCTCGTGACTGGTCCGTACGGTGACCGCGCGGATGATCTTATCTGGACCTGGGTGCACCTCTTCGTTTCGACCGCGGTGCCACTGCAAAGGCGGAAGGTAGTCATCCCTTAAGACTACGAGGGTTCCTTTCTTGATCTCGTGGTAGCCCTTTGTCCATTTTTTTCGCTCGTTCAGATGGTGGATAATCCTGCTGAACGTTCTGGATGTGTGGCCAGTGTGACAATCGGTTACGAGGAGTATCGCTGAAATCAGTCTCGGGCAAACTCGTTAACGACGTGCCGATCAGTGGGCCGGAGTTAGAGCTGATGGACCATTAGGATCGGATGATAATGTAGTAAGCGGGCAGGAGTTTAGGATCGCTTCGATTTCGATCGCGAACGTGTTGAACTGTACGAACGTAAAGAGTTTTTCCTCTACGACTCGTTTGACGTGGTGTTTGAAGGATTTGACAGCTGCCTCCCCAAGGCCGCCGAAATTGGGAGAAAGAGCTGGCCACGATATTTCCTTGCCCGTGAGGAAGTGTGTTACCTTATCGTCTGTTTGCAGTTTTAGGTACAGTGCGCTTAATTCGTTATTCACTCCAACGAAATTTTGTCCCGTTGTCGGAATGAATGTTCCGACAGATGCTCCTACGACCGATGAACCGTTTCAATGCCGCGATGATCGCTACGGTAGTCATGTCACCGACGACCTCAAGATGGACCGCTCTCGTTGCAAAGCACTCAAACACTGCTACATAGATTTTTACTCGCGCACAATTTCGGAAACGTTTTTCCTCGATATAAAAAGGACCGCAATAATCTGTTCTGCAGTTATAAAAGGGTTGGCATTCGGATTCGCGTGCCGCAGGTAGAGTGCTCATTACGTAATTCACGGCCGGTGGTTTTACGCGGAAGCACCTGATGGACTTTTTACCATCAATGGGCCAACACCTCTGCTTTAGTGTCGCCAGCGTGGTATTGATACCCGAATGATGTCCCTCTAAATGCGTGTGACGAATGATCAGATCGGTGATGTGATGTTATTTTGGAAGCAGATTCGGATGTTTCTGTCCGAAGGGAATGTTTGCGTTTTGTAGTCGACCGCCTACCCGTAGAATTCCCGTTTCGTGTAAGAATGGCTACAGCGAGAGCCGGTTACTCTTTGGATGCAGCTCTGTACCGTTCTTCAAATTTCGGATCTCTTTTTCGAACGCGGAGGCCTGCACGAGCTTCAAGATCCGATCATTAGCGTCGTGGACCTCTCGTACGGTTAGAGGTCCTGCGTTACAATGATTCTTGCGAAATCGGAGGCAATACGCGACGATCCTCCTCAATTTCGCGATGTCTGAATAGCGGCCGAGTATTTCGTTGCTACGGATGGTCGTTGCCAAGCATGTATGGGCACGAATATCGGGTATTTCCGAAACGAGGTTGAACGTAGATTTCGGTCAATCCCTGTTATCGTCGGCAAACCACGATGGTCCATGACGCCAGATGGAGGGCTTCAAGAATTCCGCCAGTGTTTGTCCTCTCTATATGAGGTCCGCTGGATTGTCGTTTGACCTGACGTGCCGCTATCGGTCTTCGCTTGGATTTCGGCCACTCTACTTGCCACGAATGTTCTTAGCGTGGCTGGTTCGCGTTGCAGCCAATTTAAAACTATCGTGGAATCCGTCCAGAAGTTAATCGAGTCGAATCGGCGTGCATTACTATCTCGGACGTTAGAAAATATTGACGTCAGTAGCACCGCAAAGTTCGAGACGTGCGAGGCTGACAACTTTTACTAGTGCGAACCAAAATTTCGCGCATAATAGTCCCGTTTTAATTCGTCCGCGATTGTGGACTGACCGTACATACACGCACGCTCCGTATGCTCGTTCGCTCGCGTCGCAGAAACCGTGTAATTCCACTCCTCGCACCTTCTATTGGCATACGTGTCACTCGAAGAATGTTTCGTTATGTAACTGGAATTCCTTCACGTACGTGGACCATTCTGTATGGAGGATTGTTGGTAGCGATTCGTCCCAGACCAATTGTAGTTTCCATAGGTGTTGCATAAATATTTTTCCCGTTATTATTACTGGCGCCAGTAAACCTAACGGGTCGAATATTTTTGCTATGGTGGATAAGATCGTGCGTTTGGTGATCCTCGTATCGATGTTTGGATCCACGGAATAGATGATTCGGTTGTTCTGCGCGTGCCACGAGACGCCGAGAGTTTTCATGGTGGCGTCTCCAAAATACTTTGGGTGAATTTCGCTTTCCGGAAGTCCTGCTAAAAGTTTCGTTTCGTTCGAGACCCATTGTTGAATGTGGATGCTGCCGCGGTTAAGTAGCTTGATTACCTGGTCCCGTAGTTGTCTAGCGTCTTCGTAATTATCTGTGCTGTCGACGTATAGATCTCGCTGGAGCACGGTCGATGCGAAAGGAGCATTCACTTTTTCGTCGTCCGCTAGCTGATGAATGCACCTGATGGCGAAGAAAGGCGCTGAAGGTAGTCCGAACGTGACCGTGTTCAGCTCGTACGTTTTCACCTTTCCGTTGTTACTTTGCCATAATATCGGCTGGTATCGGCGGTCTTCCGATCTTACGAGGAACTACCGATACATCTTCCCGATGTCTTCGGTTAAGACATAGGTGTGTTGACGGAACCTTATGAGAAGAGCGAATATGTCGTCCTGTATCATTGGTCCTGCTAAAAGCGTGCCGTTCAATGACAGTCCACTGCTCAATCTTGCAGATCCATCGAAGACGACACGAACCTTCGTTGTTGAGCTGGATAGTTTGATGACGGCATGGTGGGTGTGGTAGAAGCCATCCGAATCGCGTGGTTCTACCTGGCTCATGTGTCCCATCCGAGATACTCCTCGATGACGGCAGAGTATTCTCGTTTCAGCTCTGGATCTTTCATGAATTTTCGTTCGAGCGAAAGAAGACGGCTGAAGGCGTGCGACCGAGTTTCGCCTCACTGCATCTTCTTTTCATTGAACGGCAGTGCGACAATGTAACGACCGGTTCGTGTCCATTTAACATGGTCGTGAAAATGCTGCTCGCATTCCTGATCCGCGGAAAATAGGTGTCGTACGTGTGAATCCTCTTCTAGCTCCCAGAATTTTTGAAGTTCGAAATTCAGGGTTGTAACGAATGTTTGATGTTTTCTCCACGACGCCGATGTGGAGACGCTCCCCCCGATGATCCATCCAAATTGCGTCTTTTGGAGAAATAACTTAGGATCGTTGCGAGGAGAAAGTTTGTACTGGCCGATGCTAAGGGACGATAAAGCGGGACCGGTGCCGATTAACATATCCACATTTGCCGGTCGATGAAATTGTGAATCTGCTAGTTTTACGTTTGCCGGAATCGGAGTCTTCGCCTGATCGATTTGCTCTTCCGGTATCGGTCCAGCGATTCGCAGTATCGTAAAGAATGTGAGCTTCCGCGCGAAGTCCTATAACCGCGATTTGATCGTCGTTGAGGCAATTTATTCGCGAACTCGTGTAATTGGTTCAACGCTTCGATAGCTGTCTTGTTATTTTTCGTGGGAAGTCCAAGCTTCATTGCCAGGTCGTCTGTAATGAAGTTTGCACTCGAACAGGTGACGCTCAACGTTCTACACTCGATTGGCTTCTGGTCGCGATCGCTATCGCGGACGATCGCGGTGGCCATCAGCTCCGTTGTATGACTGTTGATGACTAAGACCGTGAAACTTGGTACGAGCTTTTCGAATTTCCGTTGCAGTCATGCATTTTCCGGTTGGTGGTCCTCGTGCAGATTCGCATGGTGTTGTTGGTTGCAGACACGTCATCCTCTGGCCCTGCAACGTATACAGTTCAATAGAATGTAAATGCCACACTTCCTTACTACGGAACAGCGTTTCTAGATGTTTACATATCGGAGCAATCGAGTTCTAATGCCTCATAGAAAGCTATATCGCTTGTTAATACTATATCTCATGGTAAGATGTAATCTTCAATGCAACGCGTTTTGTATATCTCGTCTACACTTCAAAAGAATATAAATCCCACACTTCCATGCTACGGAATAGCGCTTCTAGATGTTTACATGTCGAAGCAAAGGTGTTCTAATGCTTCGTAAAACACGACATAGCATGTCACTTCTATGTTTCATGATAAGATGTAGTTAATGGCAACGCGTTAACTATATCTCGCCACCACGTTAAAAGAATGTAAATCCCACACATCCTTCCAACGGTATAGCGTTTCTAGATGTCCACGGATCGAATCATTAGAGTTCTAATTCTTCATAGAAGGCGATATTGCATCTCATTTCTATGTAACATAATAAGATGTAATTCAATGCAACGCGTCATGTACATCTCGTCAACACTCCAAAAGAATCTAAGGCCTGTGGGCCATTTCAATTTCTCATAATAAGACGTATCATTCAATGCAACGCGTTATGTATATCTCGTCAACACTTCTAAAGAAAGTAAATACCACACTTCCCTGCTGCGGAATAGCGTTTCTAGAAGTCTACGTATCGAAGAAGTAGGGTTCTAATCCTTCATAAAACGAGATATCGCATCTCACTTCTATGTCTCGTTATAACATGTAATAATCAGTGCAACGCGTTATGTATATCACGTCTAAACCTCAATATAATACAAACGCAATTCTTCCTTGCAACGGAACAGCGTTTCTAGATGCCCACGTATCGAGACAATAGGGTTGTAACATTTTATAAAACGCGATATCGCATCTAATTTCTATGTCTGGTGATAAGATGCAACATTCAATGCAAGGCGTTATGTGTATCTCGTCTACACCTCAAAAGAATGTAAATGCCACACTTCCTTGCGACGGAATAGAGTTTCTAGATGTCTGCGTATCGAAGGAATGGATTTCTAGTGCTTCATAAAACGCGATGTCGCATTGCCTTTTTATGTTTCATGATAAGATGTAATATTCAATGCAAGGCGTTATGTATATCTCGTCCACACTTCAAAACAATGAAGATGCCACACTTCCTAGCTACGGAATAGCGTTTCTAGATGACTACGCATCGAAGCAATAGAGTTCTAATGCATCATAAAACGGGATATCGCGTCTCATTTCTATGACTCATGATAAGATGTAATATCAAAGCATCGCGTTATGTGTATCTCGTCCACACTTCAGAAGAAAGTAAATGTCATATTACCATTCTACAGAATAGCGCTTTTAGATGTCAGCGCATCGAAGCAGTAAAGTTCCAATTCTTCGTAAAACGCGAAATCGCGTCCCATTTCTATGGTTCATGATAACATGTAAATCAATGCAACGCGTTATGTATGTCTCGTCAATACTTCAAGAGAATGTAAATGCCACTCTTCCATGTTAGGGAATAGCGTTTCCATATGTCTACGTTTCGAAGCAATAGAGATCTAATGCCTCATAAAACGTGATATCGCACCACACATCAATGTCTCATGATAAGATGTCATATCAATGCAGCGTGTTATGTATACCTCGTCAAGGCATCAAGAGAATATAAATCCCACACATTCTTATGACAGAATAGCGTTTCTAGATGTCTTCGTATCGAAGCAATAGAGTTCTAATGCTTCAGAAAACGCGTTATCGCATCTCATTCGTATGTCTCATGATAATGTGTAATATTCAATGCAACGCGTTGTGTATATCTCGTCTACAGTTCAAAAGATTGTAAATCCCACACTTCTATGCTACATAACAACGTTTCTAGATGTCTACGTATCGAAGCTGCAGAGTTCTAATGCTTCGTAAAGCGCGATATCGCATTTCATTTTTGTGTCTCATGATAAGATGTAATATCAATGCAGCTCGTTATGTGTATCTCGTAAACACGTCAAAGGAAAGTAAAGCCCACTCTTCCTTGCAATGAAATAGCGCTTCTAGGTGTCTACGTAGAGAAGCAATAGATTCCTAATTCTTCAAAAAACGCGATATCTCTTCTCATTTCTGTGTCTCATGATAAGTTATAACATTCAATAAAATGCGTTATGTATATTCCGCTTATACTTCAAAAGAATGTAAATGCCACACCTCCTTGCGTCGGAATAGCGTTTCTAGATATCTACGTATCGAAGCAATAGAGCTCTAATTCTTCATAAAACGCGATATCGCATCTCATTTCTATGTGTCTCGATAAGATGTAATATTCAATGCAACGCGTTATGTATATCTCGTCTACATATCAAAAGAATACAAATCCCACACTTCCTTGAAATTACACAAGGCGAAGTTAGGGACGTAACAGCATGAATTTGTATTTTGTAAGTAATATTGTTCTTATAAATTATATTTTTAATTTATGACGGTTTGAAAGAAATATATACGACTCTCTCAATAACTGTACATATACGACAACGACTATCAAAATATATATCAATACTCATATGTTGTACATCTACTGACATCTAACGGTTCTAATTTGTATGAAAGCAGAGGTTCTCCGTTACCAAATATGGCGTAACGTCATTGCAGAGAAGATTCATGAATTGAGCGATGACACGCGTGTCATGATGGTTCTGGTGCTGCGTGATTCACGCAGCGTGTTATGCTTGTTTAGAAAATGCTGGTAACACGTTCTGACATTTTAGCTAGCGAATCCAGCCATAGATGGCTACGGATCAGCTGACACTCCTCAGAAGTGGCAATATAGTGCCGGTGTGGTGTCGCCGCCATCTTACCTTTGTTATCTGGGATGCTTTTTAGAGCATTATTCGGAATTGAATTTCAACATATAGCTACTTAATCGCGAATTTGTATGTACATAATTATACGTGACTGCATAAATACAATATTATATACTTTTATAACCAATGCGATATAAGAATATAAAACGAAGGATTATCCACTCTTATAAGGAGTAAAAGCAATGTTTGGTATGCAAGGTTCGTTGTAAAATATAATCAAGCAGTTAATATATCAAATCACAGCACATAATAAATCACTGAAAGTATAATGATATGAATAGTAAGAAAAACATATTTATTTGTTAGCTGTTTATAAATTCAAATTTAAAAGTCCAATTCACATTTAATATATTATTGTTTAACAAGGTGGTTTAATGTTGTTTCAAATAGGCTTGGAGAACTAGCTGGTACTTCTGCCAATGTAATTTCATTTCTGCTGGATACAGTAAAAACATATTTGCAATCTAAGCAAGGTTTCGTTAGATCTGGTGGATTTTCGAAATTTTAGAAATAAATGATGGCAATAGTAGTTGGTTCAGCGCCAGGTGATAAACATATACAACAAGCAAATCAACGTAAACGGATTTAAAATGTTCAAGATTATATAAATTAGACTGTTACACTTTTATAATCCATGTAGCGTTCCTGTTCTTTGTAACTTACAAAGAGTCTTAAGAATGTAACGCAATGTAAAGAAGTTTGGAAACAAAGAAAGCAGGCCTTAATCTCAGATAAAGGAACATTGGATCTGTTGTGTATCGTGGTTACCGGCGTGCTGTGTTAAGGGATATGTCATTCGGTTTTAAATTTCTAAACGAGAACAATTCTAATAAATCTGGAGTCGACACATTGGAAGAAGAATTCTTCCAGTGAAAAATGCTGTATGCTGTGCGACAGCAGCTTCACATCCCCTTGATATTCTACAAAAAATTTTATGCCATTTTACTCGATTTACTAGAATCGAAACTATGAAACCTACTATGTGGTATTTCTGCAACTGCTACCACACACACCTGCGCGCGCGCACACACACAAACGCACACGCTCATACGAAATCCACCAAGCTTAAAGATACTGTGTATGTATTGGAGGATGCGTACAAAAAGAAAGGACTATTACATGGATAAACTGTAGAATTCCATTTGTAATTGATATTTTGGTTATAATCATTTATATGCTTTTATCAGAAATTTGAATAAGTCAAAATTGCAGCACGCAGGTGTGTAAATATCACTTTGCAATCCCATTTCATTCTGGTAGTTATACTTATATATAAGCATCCAACCAGGCATAAAGCTTAATAATCTTTCAACTACAAAATAATGATGAAACATTAAACTTTTTGCTGATTTTGGTCTATTTTATCATTTTCGGAACTTGTGAAGCAGCCAGAACTATAATAACGAAGTACTTTATATCTTTGCTCATTGTTTCCAAAGAAAATATTAAATGTGAGTAACATAATATAATAAATAACATAATAATAATATAATAAATAAATATATTCAAACGTAATTTATTTAATTTTTATCATTTAGCGTTACAAAATATATTACAATAATATATAAAAATATATTTTACTTTAGTTTTTTTAATATTTTTAATATTTTATATTATCATATTAAAATTTTACAAAAAGTAACAAAATTTTTAGAAGTAGGAATAATTTTTCCTTAATTAGTTAATATGTTGGTTCTTTTTAAGAAGACGGTATTTAATTTTTCAAAGTAAGTTTCGACTTTAAATTGACCATTAGTTTCTCTAGTTTCATTGCTTTTCGTAGAACACCGCAAATTTTCAACTTTCCCATTACAGCTTTGTCCATGCAAGTTTTAATTCTCCGAAAGATATATATTATTATGTTATTAGTAAAATTATTTTGCATTTCTAATTAATTGAAACGTAAAAAATGTATTTTTTTTATGAGAAAGCATTGCGAGAAAATTTTGGGAATCTATTACTAATGTTATACCTAGTGGTTGACTAGGTTGTCCTCTCGCTGCCGCAGCTCTTTACTATTTTTAAAATCCAAAAACCGTGTACCAACTTTGTCACCTTTAAAATTTACGAAATTTACATATTGTGAATTTTGCAAAAGTGATGTTAATTAACTCTTGAATTATGGTTGCTTGGGCGATTAATCAGACTGGTCTATGAGAAGCTGTAATGTACGAGGACTAATAAATTTTCTTTTACCATAATGAACAATACAGTATTTGAGCTTACACTTTTGTTAACAAACTATCTGTTCAAATTAGCTTGGATGACAATTAACATTTGCATGATCTTTTCCTCTGATTTATCTGTATAATTTGTTCGTTCTTTTCAATTGTCATATATAATTATTCAAATCTATACGTTCCAAATTCTTCTCTAGGAAGGAATCAGGCAACAAGTTATCTCATCAATAATATTTATATTCTGTAAAATAAATTGATATGTTTACTAAAATATAAATTATACATTCATGTATTAATTGAAACCTTTAGTTAATTATTCACACCTGGATTACACGCATAATGGGTAAAATCAGACTTTCCTTCAGTTTTTTTAATATTGCCTCATCGATTAAAGACTGATTAGTAACAGATTTACTGTCTTTGCAAAATAAAAGCGTACATTGCATCACACATTATTTCCAGCTTCCCACTATAATTTTGTTATTCTGAACCAACGAACATCTCTATTGCAGCCATATGTATACCTGAAGCAACGCGTGCGTAAGGCAATCTCAAATTGAGAGAATTATTTTTCTTAACAATGAAATTAGAAATATATATAAGTTACTGCAGTCTTTGACAAGAGTGCATTCACAGCAATACCATGATTCATCGGTCCTTCCAAGAGCACACATTAACATTCCAAACTTGGATATTATATACTCGACACGAGTTTGAAACCATATTCGTTTAATTTTTACACTTAGTGATGGGCTGATATTTACTATATGAGGATCTGTGCCTTTCATTGAATATGGTAAGCATACCTTAATATTATTCACAAGATCATAATTTTTCATACCAATGGATTCTATGCCTGGTTAAAGAAATAGCGCTAACAGCATTAACCCTTTCAGCACTGAGTTGTGTGGCAAATGGTTTTGTGAGAACCTATATGTGGCGTTCGTTGTTGTCAGACCGGTGGAGTCATCTCTGTGAAAACTGCTCAAGCTGTTCGCAATTCTGTTTCAGCACAGATTGAAGAGATGGCGAAACGAGTCAATACATGCCTACGGTTGAATGTTCCCATTAAGAATAACTTATAAGTTACCGATGGATGGTGCTGCTGGTGGTCGGTTACTCACAATCGACCGACGGGTAGTGCTGCTTGTGCTTAATGATCCATAAATTGTCGACGACTGGTGTTACCAACAGCCGATAGCGCATGCTTACACATATAGCTGGTGCAACCAATAGTAGGTAACTCAAGACTTATCAAAGATTGGTGTTCCCTGCGGTCGGAAACTTACGATATATCGATAGTAGGTAATGACTGCGGTCGATAACTTATGATATAATAAGGGCTGGTATTGCCAATAGTCGGGAATTCAAGAACTATCGAACAATGGCATTGCCAGCTATTGGTAATCCATCTCTTACTTGGCTTAACTTAATTTAACTTCCTCTAAACTTAATTTAAACCAAGCTAACCTCAGTTACACCTAATGTGACTTACCCTGCCTGCACTAAAATACTCACATAACTCAACACATAACTCAACCTAACACAATCTAACATTACCTTCCTTAAACATAAACAAATCGAACCTACACTTTCTTAAATCTAACCCAACATAATCGAGCAACCTACAAACAGTCCCAAACATATTTCAACCTAACCTAACCTAGCGTAACCTAACTAATTCTAACACAATCACAGTTCCATCTCGGGACGGAAGCAGCCTCCGCAACATTCCCAGGGAAGAGGCTATGCAGTAAGACTTCCGCAGTTACGGAATGGCAGATCCGCTCCGATTGAACGTTTATTCACGTAATATAATATAATAATCTGCGGGTTCAATCGGAGTGGGTCCGCATTGAATACAGGAACGTCTTCGGCTAAATGAAAACAAACAGTCCGAAAAGAATAAAACTTTTCTAACAAATCGTACGGAAATCAGATATTTCGACGCATATCCAATATACACCTAACCAAAACGTAATTCGAAAAATACAAAGAATAAGCGGAAATATTCTCCAATATGTGACATATACAAATCAGACAAGTAATCGTACAACGCCGGGTCCGGGATGGTGCAGAGAGGAAATGTGGAGGAGAGAGAACATAAAATAACAACAACGTAACTAAAGAGAAAGAAAAAGAAGATCTGTGGAAACATTGCATTTACTAAGAGGAAATCCTACAAATATCAAACAACAGATTGTATACCATACCGTCCGGGCAAGGTACAACGAAATAGACGATATCGTGGGAGAAAATAAAAATATCGAGAAACTTAAAAAGAAAATAATACTTTAGACTGAACGAATCAATATCATTAATTCCGGCAAGCTTAATGGAAAACGTGACTTCGAATCGGTTAGAGTATAAGATAGATGCTGGTCGCGGTTCAAGTGGCTCTGCATTCCTTACCCGCATCAGTGCAGGCAGTAGGATGGAGGGGGGGGGGGCTGCAGCCCCCCCCCCCCCCTAACCCCCACCACCGGCATGAGCGAGGCTGCTGTGCATATGCTACTGAAAGGTGCTGCTGGTTCGCGATTCGGAATCAGCCCCATCGGGTCCTGGCAGAAAATTAATTGTTGGGCAGGCAGTTCGGAGTTCCCTGTTGATGACACCAAAGGATAGGAAAATATAAAGGAGAAAAAGAAAGCCTCGGAAGACACAGGCACGAAAGGAAAATCATCAGGAACCGAAGTAAGGGAACCAAAAAAAAAGGGCAGGATAATGGAAATGCTACCGATAAGAATTACATCCTTACTTTGAAATAGAAGAATAGGAAACCGCACATCAGACGTAATGATAGATATTATGAGCGAGGATACGACGAAGGTAATGACATATTAGAAAACGTTAATGGGAAGCATCAGGTATATAAAAAAAAAACTGAGATCGAACACTTGATCGAACTAGTGGCGAACGGTACAGGGAAAATTGAAGCAATTAAAGGAGCGGTAAGCATTCAAGGACAAACAACGGGATGAGGAAAAGCAGGAGAAACGACAGAAATACGAAAAGATGATGCAAGAAAATCGAGAGCGGAATATATAATCCTATAATTTAACAAAAAAACAGGTATAGAGAACATAATAAAGGAGATAAAAGGAACTCTAGAAGAAGAATTCGAAGAAAAACGTACGAGTGGGAGTATAATGCTCCAACTAAGGGACATATACCCGTTAGGTGACCAGAGAAGAAATTAATGATTACATAAGACGAACATTGAAAATAATCGAAGGAAAGGATAGCGGTATAAACGTCAAGTTGTTAAAACAAACGTAGAGAGTCAATCGAGTCGCGTTAGCTGAATTTGGACAGGAATATAGTAAAGAGCTGGAAAAGGTCAAACGACGCAGAATACAATTAACACCTTGTCTCTGCAAAGTGCTACCGAGAATAGAGAGATACTTCAAATGCCATAAACTGGGACATATCGGCAGAAATTCCGAAGAAGTCAAAGATAATAAGGGGATCTGCAGAAGATGCGCATCTCAGATTTATACGATGATCGGTTGCATCGTGAATAAACCGAAATGTATCATCTGCAGCGAGGCAGGAAGAAGGAATCCGTACATCAGACACGTTACCGGAGTTTTAACTGTCCGGCCTACAGAAAGGCGTTGATAGAGAAGAACGAGAAACGAATATGGAATTGAAAGTCCTACAAATCTATCTGAACAGATGCCGAATCTCGCGAAATATCATGCAGCAAATGCGAATGATTCAAGAGACAGACGTGGTAATAATATCGGAAGCACACAGGATGGAAGAATACTGACTGCGAGACGAGAACGGTGACGCTGCGATATGGATAACCGGTGTTAATCGAAAATGTTTCACATATGGCACCACATATTCCTCGACCGGAATCGTTCATGCAATGGTCGAAGGAACAAAAGCTATAAGCTGCTACTTCTCGCTTAACAGGAACGGAAAGAAATCGAAGAATATATAAACAAAGCTGAGGATAACGTAGAAAAGGGAGAGAAAGCAAGCAGAATAATAATCAAGGGTGACCTGAACGAAAAATCGGTAATCTGGGGTAGTAAGACAAGCAATCATAGAGAGGAAAAGATCATCAAAATGTCTCTAAGAAACGATCTAATCGCGACCAATCCGAAAGAAGGCTATACATACTTTAAGAACCGAAACAAATAAAAAATAGACATAATGTTGATAGGAGGTTGCATATACGCTAAGTTGAGTATAGCAGAAGTGTTTGAGATATTTTCAGCGTTGGACCATCAATACGTACTACATAACTTCTAAAGTACGAATTACAAGAATAACGAAGAGGGATTTGCAAGCCTCGATGGAAAGAAAGCGAACTCGAACGATGCAAATAAATGATCGACTTATATAATATATAGATATTTATTTTTATCTAGAAGAGATGATCTAGTTCTACGTAATTAAAATATATGATAAGTGTAACTATATAAACCATTTTCAAATATTCAATTAAAACATCATGAAATGATATGAAATTAGATAGGGTTTCAGATGTAATGGAGTATCATAAGGAGATATTGTATTTAGAAATAACTAAAATATAAAATATGTATTAATATTTATACTAATTTGAAATATTTACTTGAAAAATCATCAAAGCATATGGTCCAGCGAGTGGGGGATTAACGGATCGTTGCGAGGAGCATGCGGCTTAATGTGTGTAACTTGGATTTATGAATTCTCATATACAGCAATACATTAGTCCGGATATAGTACATATATGTATGTAAGAGGCTTAAAAGTAGAATACAGGTTCTGGTAAAGTCGGATCCCTGAATTGGAGGAGTCCCCATTGAGGTGATGGGCTGTTCGTTAACAAAACTGTAAGCTCAAATATTATCTATTGTTCATTATGTTAAAAGAAATTTATTGGTTTTCGCACATTACAGCACGTCATAGATCAGTCTAATTTATTGCCCAAACAACCATAATTCAGAAGTTAATTAACATTACATTTGCAAAAATTTACAATATGTAAATTTCGTAAATTTTAAAGGTGACGAAGCCGGTGCACGGTTCTTGGATCTTAAAAATGATAAAAAGGTGCGGCAGGAAGAGGAGAACCTAGTCAACCACTAGGTACAACATTAACAATGGATTTTCCAAATTTTTCCGCAATGCTTTCTCATGAAAGAAATATATTTTTTACGTTCAAATTAATTAGAAATGCAAAATAAGTTTACTAGGAATATAATATTATATATCTTTCGGAGAATTAATACTTGCATCGACAAAGTTGTGATGGAAAAGTTGAAAATTAGCGGCGATCTACGAAAAGCAATGAAATAAGAGATATTAGTGGCCAATTTAAAGTCGAAACTTACTTTGAAAAATTGAATACCGTCTTCTTATAAGAAACCGACACATTAACTAATTAAGGAAAAATCATTCCTACTTATAAAAATTTTGTTATTTTTTGTAAAGGTTTAATATGATAATATAAAATATTTTAAATATTAAAAAAACTAAAGTAAAATATATTTTTATATATTTTTCTAATATATTTCGTAACGTTAAATGATAAAAACTAAACAAATTACGTTTGAAAATATTTAATTACGTAGATTGATCTTTACTCATACATTTGTAATAAAATGAACATAGTTATTCATATTTTTTTTTTTCAAACAATGAGTAAAGATATAAAGTACTTTGTTGTTATAGTTCTAGATACTTTACAAGTTCCGAAAATGATAAAATAGACCAATACCTGGAAAAAGTCTAATGTTTTATAATTATTTTCTAGTTGATAGATTATCAAGCTTTATGCCTGAATGGATGCTTATATATAAGTATAACTGCAAAAATAAAATGAGATCGCAAAGTGATATATACACACCTGCGTGCTGCAATTTTGGTGTATTTAAATTTTCGATAAAAGCATATAAATGTTTCTAATCTAATTATCAAATACAAATGGAATTCTACAATTTATCCATGTAATAGTCCTTTCTTATTGTACGCATCCTCCAATACATACACAGTATCTTTAATCTTGATGGATTTCGTATGGTCGCGTGTGTGTGTGCGCGCGCGCGCGCGCACGTGTGTATATGGTAGCAGTTGCAGAAATATCACATAATATGTTTCATTGTTTCGATTCTTGTAAATCGAGTAAAATAGCATAAGATTTTCTGTAGAATATTAAGGAGATGTGAAGCTGCTCTTGCACTGCATACAGTATCTTTCACTGGAAGAATTTTTCTTCCAATGTGTCGACTCCAGATTTATTTGAATTGTTCTCGTTTAGAAATTTAAAACCGAATGACATATCCCTTAACACAGCACGCCGGTAACCACGATACACAACAGATCCAATGTTCCTTTATCTGAGATTAAGGCCTGCTTTCTTTGTTTCCAAACTTCTTTACATTGCGTTACATTCTTAAGACTCTTTGTAAGTTACAAAGAACAGGAACGCTACATGGATTATAAAAGTGTAACAGTCTAATTTATATAATCTTGAACATTTTAAATCCGTTTACGTTGATTTGCTTGTTGTATATGTTTATCACCTGGCGCTGAACCAACTACTACTGCCATCATTTATTTCTAAAATTTCGAAAATCCACCAGATCTAACGAAACCTTGCTTAGATTGCAAATATGTTTTTACTGTATCCAGCAGAAATGAAATTACATTGGCAGAAGTACCAGCTAGTTCTCCAAGCCTATTTGAAACAACATTAAACCACCTTGTTAAACAATAATATATTAAATGTGAATTGGACTTTTAAATTTGAATTTATAAACAGCTAACAAATAAATATGTTTTTCTTACTATTCATATCATTATACTTTCAGTGATTTATTATGTGCTGTGATTTGATATATTAACTGCTTGATTATATTTTACAACGAACCTTGCATACCAAACATTGCTTTTACTCCTTATAAGAGTGGATAATCCTTCGTTTTATATTCTTATATCGCATTGGTTATAAAAGTATATAATATTGTATTTATGCAGTCACGTATAATTATGTACATACAAATTCGCGATTAAGTAGCTATATGTTGAAATTTAATTCCGAATAATGCTCTAGAAAGCATCCCAGATAACAAACGGCAAGATGGTGGCGACACCATACCGGCACTATATCGCCACTTCCGTGGAGTGTCAGCTGATCCGTAGCCATCTGTGACCGGATTCGTTAGCTAAAATGCCAGAACGTGTTACCAGTACCTCCTAAACAAGCGTAAAACGCCGTATGAGTCGCGCAGCACCAGAACCATCATGACACGCGTGTCATCGCTCAATTCATGAATCTTCTCTGCAATGACGTTACGCCATATTTGGTAACGGAGAACCTGTGCTTTCATACAAGTTAAAACCGTTAAATGTCAGTAGATGTTCAACATATGAGTATTGATAGACATTTTGAGAGTTGTTTTCCTATATTAATAGTTATTGAGAGAGTCATATATATTTCTTTCAACCCGTCATAAACTGAAAATATTATTTATAAAATAAAATATTCATCCATTGTCATTGGCGTGCCAATCGCTGGTTGTTTAGGTTCGTAATTTGCATCTGACTCTTTTGAAAGGCACGCACTTTACTTAACGTTTCCAGTGACTCGTTGAGCGGAGAAAATAAATATTCTACTTTTGATATTGTCGGCTCTTGTAATTCTAAGGCAAATTCATTCATCTGCCGACATCGTGAACACTGTTTTTTGGCTAAATTACAGAAAAACATATATATTATAAGGAATATAAAAATCGTAATATTAAATTTAACTTTGTTCATCGTTGCCTTGTTGGACACATCCATAACAATATACAGTGTGGGGCAGTAATAATTAGCACCTCAGATATCCTCGAAACTATAAGTTTCATAGAAATTTTTGCTGATATAAAATAGCACAGGACAAAGGTCCCATCGTTGATGAAAATAGTTTTGTTGTAAGTGGAGGTATGTTGGACATTTGAAGGTTACCTTCATTTTATAAAATGAATTGGTGTGTTCTTTTTTCCGTAATACGATAGAGCATTTTGAAACGAGTTCAACAACCTGTAACATGAAGTCATTGAAGGTTACAAAAAGTAAACAAAGGTGATAATACTTACAGTTTTTATAGTAAATGCAACATACGTATTGTAAACAGTGGTGGAAGGCGTAACGTTTACCGTTTACTTCACTGTGAATAAACACATTCCGAAGGGCATTTTAATAGTTTGCAGAATAAGTTAAACATGATAAGATTAGTATTGAAAAATCGGTTCGATTACGTTTGGTTAGGCTGTTCTTTGTGTCGTCCATTTTATAAGTACTGAGCTGCGGATTCCTGAGGACAGCTCACAAAATTGTTGGACTATGGAAGATTATCACTGTGAAATTGAATCAAAAGGTAATTAAATTCCATTAGATTGTAAACAAATCTCAATATTTCATTTTAAATAGTAAGATATAATACTCTTTTCAAAATTACAAGAATGGATACATACCTCTCTGTTATTATTATTTCATAAAGAATTCTAATTGCAATTATATAGTTCACTACGATAAAAAATTATTTATAAGAATTAGATTCATTATGGTACAAAGTCTTCCACGACTTCACGCTTCTTCCAGAATCATTCAAGGAGTTCTGAACCTTAGTTACGCTTGGTTACTGACCAGTCAGAGTGGCCCTCCGCTTAGCGGTATTGAGCCACAGTTAGA
Organism: Xylocopa sonorina; assembly: GCF_050948175.1. NCBI lineage: Eukaryota > Metazoa > Arthropoda > Insecta > Hymenoptera > Apidae > Xylocopa > Xylocopa sonorina. The sequence continues at coordinate 500,667 of NW_027490120.1, forward strand.
CTAAGGAGAAGATATCCATCGTTTTCCATATCTCTGGATCGGCAAACCAAAGCGGCGGTTTTGGAATCCGATTTGAATGCGCTGTTCCACTACGAATAAACGAACTCGACGCGTGGGAAGGAAGAACTTCCTGCGTTCTCTAGTGCGCGAATACGTGGGTACAAGCAGCTACTCCATCGTCCACCACTGCACTGTCTCATCTCCTGCTGTCTGCCGACCGGAGAGCCATTCCGCATCGGCGCCTCCGTCGCCGATCCGCACCAGAGGTCAGCCTGCCTGGGTACTCGTTCCATTGTCAATTCCGCCTCACAGCCCGTACAGAGGGACCATACCAGAGGACGAGCCTTGCCGACAACAATACCTGGAACGAAGTTAGGAATTAGCGGTTTCTAAGACTTCGAAAGGTAAGTTCCCTTTTTTATATACTCGCGTCCGTGACTTTCACGCAGTGTTCCGCGATCCAAAAAGAACCCCGTCTTCGACCCAAATGTGCGAGCCGAACCGTTCGAGACGGGGTGCTGCTCCGGCATACGGTTAATTTTCCGCGACCCGAGACGTGATACATCATTAAAAGGTAAAATATTTTCAAAACTTTAATTATAGTCTTTAATACAAGCAGTTGGACAGTATTTCAATTTTTGAGAAAATTGATGAAAGTCTATCATTTTCAAATGATCAGAATCTTTGCCGTTTGAGCAATAAGTGACTAACAAATAACTGCATAAATTTCAGGCTTATGAACATATTGATTAAGTCTCATGCAGACACGTTTATAACCGAGTTACTAAATAATAATCAACACTAAATAATCATCTTAGAACTTAAACGATTACACCTCGCATACATATAAAAATATTGCAAACGTGAAAAGTAAGTGGTTTATCAAGAACTCTTCTAAAAGAACGGACGAAGCCAATAGAAATCTTTGTTGAAGTAAGCAAGTTCTAAAGTTTTAAGCAACGCGATGACACTTATCTGTCTACGTTACATAGCAAGTAAGTTCTGAAGTTCTACGAAAGCCGATGGAGCTCCTCACTATCAACGTTTCAAAGGAAGGATATCTATGTAAAGTGATTGTCCCTATCAGTTTATACGTTCCAGAGTACGTAAGATGCAAAGTTCTATGCAACATGATTTCGCTTCTTATTTCTACGTTTCATAGTAAGCACTTCCTATATCTTCATACAACGCGATGCAGCTTCACAGTCCTGCGTTTCAAAGTGATTCCCAAAGTTCCACGAAAAGGGATGTCGCATCTGAGTGTCTACATGTCAGTGTGAATAGCTTTGAAGATTCCTTGCAACAAGATGGAGTAAGCAATAAAAAAATATTCTGTGTTACAAGATGGTGCTTCTCAGTTTCACGCTTCAAAGCAAGTATGTAATGTTCTATGCATCGCATTATGCTTACCTGCTTCTACATTTCAGAATAATGTGAATGCTACAATTCCCTCCAATGGAATGGCCCTTCATAGTGTCTACGTTTCAGAGCAATAGAGTTCCTATGCTCCATGCATTGCCATGGCGCATCTCATTTCAACGTTACAAAGTAAGTAAGCAGTAACATTCTATCCATCATATTATGCTTATTTGCTTCTACAATCCAAAGGAATGTGAATTATACAGTTCCGTGAAACGAGAGAGAAAACGTTATTGCTCTGAAAGGTAGATACTACGAAGTGCCATTCTTTTGCATGGAACTGAAGAATTCACATTCTTTTGAAGTATAGAAGCAGAAAATAATATTTCTGCGAGTAGAAGATTACAACTTACTTTCTTCGAACCGTTGCAACGGGATGCGCTTCCGCATTGCAAGGAGCATTAGATATTTATTGCTTTTACACGCAGACACTATGATGCGCTATCCCGTTGCAAGTAACTATGTTCTTCATATACTTTTGATGTATAGAGGGAGATGAAATCAATGCGTTGTATAGAACGTTAGAACTTACTAACTTTATAACATTATAATGAGATGTGTCACCGCACTGAATGGAGTGTTAGAACTCTATTGCTTTGACACGTAGGCATAATGATGCGTAATCCAGTTGGAAGGAACTGTGAAGCTCAGATTCGTTTAATGTGTAGAAGCAGATAAGAATGAATCAGTGCATAGAAGATTACAGCTACTGGAGTTTTTACAATGTCTATTCTGCTTAGATTTAGCTATAATATATGGAGAGTGTAAGTATATATACTAACTAGAAATGTTTATTTAAAACATCATGAAATGATACGAAATTATATGGAATTTAATTGTAGTGGAGCAATTGGAGGGCGGATTACCTATTTACTATTGACTAAAGTATATGATGAGTGTGAATATATATGCTAATTTGAAATTTTTACTTTGAATATCATGAAGTGTAATTTCAACAGAAACATTTAATTGTAGAACTGAGAAACACTATCGCGTTGCATGGACGTTTGGAACTCAATTACTTTGAGAAGTGGACACTATGAAGCTCTATACAGTAACATGGAACTATAGAAATAACATACATAGTAGTGTAGAAACTAATAAGCACGATTGTGTTGTGTAGAACCTTACAACTTACTTACTTTGATACGTAGAACTAAGAATTTCCATCGCGTTGCATAGAACATTGGATGTTAATTACATTGACAAGCTATATTACTACTTACTTACGTTGAAACGAGAAGCCATCACGCTACAAGGAACTGTAGAATTCACATCACTTTGAAGTCCAGAAGCAGATAAGCATAACGCAATGTATAGAACGTTACAGCTTACATGCATTAAAACGTAAAAAGGAGATGCGCCAACGCATTGCAAATGCAAGTAGCCACAGAACTTTATTGCCTTGACAACTAGACACTGTGCAGCGCAATCCCCTAGCAAGGAATTGTGGAATTCATATTCTGCTGAAGTGCAGAAGTGGATAAGCATTATGCTATGCATGGAACATTACAACTTACTTACTTTGTATCGTTGAAAGGAAATGTTGCATGGAGCATTACATGTCAATTACTTTGATAAGTTGAGACTTAGAGAAAATCTTCACATGTCTAGATGCGGTGCCCTCCGTGGCATACTGAACACTCTTGGGTTCTTATGGTTGTCCTGCTTGTTCCGCTTTCGGTGTAATCGTCATCAGAATGTCATCTGATTTCTCGTAGTACGTTGATTCGTGGAACGTGAATGGTCCGATGGTCTCCCGTCGACCCGAATTGCGGTTGAGCTTGCTCTTGCGTTCATCTCTGGTACACAGTTGGCCAGTTTCTCCAAAAACTCTAGAAGATCCGTGTAAGGCGGCACCTTGTTCTCTTTACTATGAGTTCCCATTGGAATAACGTATTAGCATTTATCTTTGCTCGAATGATGGAAAGCAGAAGTGTTCAATTGCGAGATATTTTCCTTGGAATTTTTCAATGCGCGAAGTAGTTGGTTGACGGTGTCGACGATATTGCCTAGTGTTTCTGCAATGTTCCTTGGCGGTTTAAGAATATTCCAGATTGCATCACAATATTTAGAGGCAGCCTGACTTCTACAGTCGTATTTCCCTTTCAATAACTCAATCGCGTCGAGTTATGATATCGAATCGGCGCGAGTTATGATAGAGAAGTAGTCGTTGTGAATTTTGTAAAGACGTGACGTTTCGGTTTCGTCTTATTCTTCGAGGTCAAATTGGATGCCATCGAATCGTTTCCACGTTTCAGTTAACGCGTAAAGATGGGTTTGTAGTAAACGTATATCCGGTTGTTCTGATGTTTTGCATGTGTTAAGAAGTCGCGTGAAGATAGTGAATAGACCGAATGTGGTACCACGTTTACGCCGCAGTGAACTGAGAATAATTTCATGAGGAATGGACTGAGCTTATTCGAGCGATCGGGTTGTCATCGTGGAACATGGATAAGAAAGAAATGGACGAATAAACGAGTCTACCTTTTCAATGTGAAGATATCAGGTATGTTAAGGTCTGCCATGATGTCTGGATCCCCTGGTATGTCCGACTTGTTGCTGCTGAGAATCTGAATTTGTCCTGGAGCGTTGGCTTGATCACTGGCATGATTCTTGGGCAACTGAATGTTGATTGATTGACACACATTGATTGACAGGTAGGCGTAACGCTACGTATAGAGGAGTACAACTTAATTACATCGAAGCGTTGAAATGAGATACGCCATCGCATTGCATGTAGCATTAGAAATCTACTGCATTGACGCACAGACACTATGAAGTATCATCTCCTTGCAAGAAACTGTGGAATTTACATTCTTTTGAAGCGTAGAAGCAGACAAACATAATCCTGAGCATAGAAAGTTACATCTTACATCGAAATGATGAAATGTGATGCGCCATCGCATTGCATGCAGCAGTAGAACTCTGCTGCTATAATACGTGAACACTATAATGCCGCAACCCGATGCATGGAACTATAGCATTCACATTCGTTAGAAGTGTATGAGCAGATGAGCATAATGATATGCTTAGAAGATTACAGGTTACATACTTTGAAACGTTGAAATGAGATGTATTATCGCGTTGCGTGGAGCATTAAAACTTCATGGTTTTCACACGCAGATACTGTGAAGAACCATCCCATTTCAAGGAACTGCAGAGTTTACATTCCTTTAATGTGTAGTAGCAGGCAAGCATAATGTTATTGAAGGATAATGAAATAATCTTAATTTAAAAGTTAATCAATAACTCAGGTTTAATGTCAATGTTATGTACGTGGAATATTCTAGAATGCGAGTGAGAGCGAATGTGCAAAGCAAATGAGTTTTTCGTGTGAATGTTTTAAAATAATGAAGCAGTTGTTCATTAGCAGCCTTTGGAGTAATATCTCAGTTGAAAAGTACTACTTAATGATATAAAAAATTTTATAATTGTCTTTTATTAATAAGTTTCCTACAATTTTGGGGTTTCGGGCGTAGTAATTATCAAGAAGATATTCAAGAATTAAATCGGATACGTTCTAAAGATTGATGTATTATCGAATATTTGAAGACAGAACGTTCAAGATAATTCCTTGACGGTCTAGAACGTTCGAGAAGATACTCAAGCGACGCGAATGTAGTTTTGAGAGATAGTGCGAGAACGAAAATTAATTTTTCGTGTGGAGATAATTCGAGTTTAAACGCAATTGTCGAGTGATAATTTTCACAATGATCGATTTGAGTAAAATTACAGTTACAGCGCTAAGAGAGATATTAATAGAGCATAAACTACTTACTGCTGGTTCGAAAGCTGAATTAATTTCCCGTGTTGATGGAAGTTGACTCAGACGGAACGTGAATTTCATGAAGATAATGAAGAGTCGTGTGCTGGTGTATCACCAAACGTGCAGTCATCAATGAATCTACAGCAATCTGAAATTGATCTTTTCTTAAAAGAAAAAGTATTAGCAGAACGTGAGTTAGCCGTGTTGCGCCTTGAGTTAGATCCGGTGCGACAGAAATTACAGGTTGAGTAAATTTCGGAAAATGAGCAACGAAGATCGACGCGTAATTTTGAAGGCGAACTATTTGATGTTATTAGTAGCGGTGACAATTTCTTAATAGTCTAAAGCAAATCTGGTGATTATAAAATTTGGGAGAAGCAGATCAAATTATTCAAGATGACATATAAATTGGAAGATGACGTTGCACGAATACTTATCGGTATGCTACTGAAGGGAAAAGCACTTGAATGATTTCTTTCTAAACCAGAATATATAACTATGGCATTCAACCAACTGCTGGAAGAATTATGAGTTGTGTTTTATCATCCACAAAGCGAAATTGAAATGAAGAAGAAATTTGAAGAGCGGTTATGGAACAGGAACGAGACATTTCATGAATATTTGCACGAGAAGAACATTCTTGGAAATCGAGTACCAATCAACGACGATGAAATACTTGAATATCTGATTGACAGCATTCCCGATGAAATGCTCCGGAACCACAAGCTTATTCTACAGTTTACAACAACCAATCAACTTTCGAAAGCGTTTGAAAAGGTAATTCTTCGAGATCGAGGTATGTCGAGTGTGCAGAGATCAACAAAGTTTGAGATGTGTAAAGACAGTTTCGTTAGAAATGAACGAAAAGAGATGGTCAATGTAGGTGAGATAAAAGAATTTATCGGTAATATTGTACGATGTTATAATTGTGGTGAGCATGATCATATTAGCGTGAATTATCCAACGAAAGATCGCGGTGTAAAATGCTTTATATGTCAAGAACGTGGACATATTGCGTCGATACGTTCCAAGAAATTTAAAGCGAGTGAAGAGAGCTGCGCGACATTAGGAGTATCGTACCGAAAGTATCTCAAAAATGTTTTACTTAACGGATGCTAGATCAAAGCATTAATGGATTCAGGAAGTGATTTTAGTTTAATTCGCACAGACGAGTACATTAAGCTTGGTTCTCCGCAATTACGACGCAATGAATTACATTTCGAAGGTTCAAGGAATAATACAACATTAGGTGAGTTTCAAGCAGAAATTACCGTAGATGGGCACTCACATCTGATTTGTATACAAGTAATCTCTGATACCATTGTTCGACACAAGCTGTTAATAGGAACGAATTTCTTAAATGCAACCGATGTCAGCATTAGAGATAGTAATCATTCGTCCATTATCGAAAGTAACGCGCGAAATTGTTGAAAGAGAAAATATTGTACCGGAAATATTTTAAATAGATGTAACGAGTGTTAGAAGTAAATCAAGTTGATGTGTCTCGTGTATTAGATCCTAATTAGCGAGTGACGATAGAAAATCTTGTTAGTAATTACAAGCCGAGTAAAACCTTTGAACGTGAAATTGCAATGAAATTAATATTGAAAGGCGAAGAGTCTGTATATCAATTGGCGAGACAATTGTCAGCGTTGCTAAAAGTGATTGTTAATGCGCAGATAGAACAGTGGATTGTGGCTGGAGTCGCTCAGTTGTCTACTTCTGATTATGCGAGTCCGGTTTTTCTCGTTCGGAAGAAGAATGATTCGTTTGGATTATGTGTGGATAATCGACAAATTAATAAGAAAATTATTAAATATAAATATCCGTTACAATTGATCAAAGATCAATTAGATTTGTTACAAGGCGCGCGCAATTTTATTACTCTTGACTTGAGAAACGGTTTCTTTCACGTGTGACAGGATAAGTCAGGTCAAAAGTATACAGCATTTATTGTATCAGATGGTCATTATGAATTCTTACGAGTCCCTTTTGGTCTATGTAATTCACCAGCAGTTTTTCAAAGTTTTATAAATACCATATTTAGAGATCTTATTCGAGAGAGAATAGTTTTAGCATACATAGATGATTCGATTATTTCATCAAATGATATTAAAAGTAGGATCAAAAATCATGAAAAAGTTTGAATTATAGCGAGCGGAGCTGGCTTAATATTCAGTTGGGAAAAGTGTTGTTTTGTGCAAACTTCAGTCAAATTTCTTGGGCATGTATGGTTATATATATAACAATGGTTATGTTCGCCCCTCACTAAAACTGATGCAATCCGATGATTTCCAATGTTAAACACATACAAAGTTTTCTTAGACTAATCGAGAATTTTCGTAAATTTATACATGAATACCCTGTAATTTCGCGACATTTGTCTAACCTTCTGCGAGCGAATGCTAAATTTTGTTTTAGAGTGACTGAAATGGAAGCATTCATACGACTTAAACTTTTTCTGAGTGAGAACCGAATAGTGAACTTGTATCAAGTAGAAGTACAGACGGAGTTGCATACAGATGCTTCTGCGTTAGGGTACGGAGCAATTTTATTTCAAACAAATAACAAAGATCAACCTTTTCACCATGAATATTATTTTTTAGTGGTAATACAGCTTCTCTTGAATCTAAATGCAGTAGCTATGAGTTTGAGGGTTTAGCAATAGTAAAAGCTTTGAAGAAATTAGGAGTTTATTTATTAGGAATTTCGTTTGTTATTGTTACTTATTGCCGAGATTTTACTCTTACAACGAATAAGAAAGATCTTTGTTTGTGAGTTGTGTGATGGATATTATCGCTAGAAGAATTTGATTACCGAATATAGCATCGTCCAGAGAAGAACATGATACATGTTGCTGCGCTTAGTAGAAATGCACCTCCTGCGATTTTCTTAATCGATGAATCTGATACAAGCCTTACAGCACGTTTGCGGAAAGCACAGAAAGATGATCAGACTGTTATGAAACTTCGAGATTTGGTACTTCAAAACAAGAAGGATGATTATGTTCTACGGGGAAATTTTCTGTACAGAGCAAGAAATAAGGCGAGCTTATGAGTGTGGATACTTTTCTGTGGTCAAGACAGAGGCTATCGTACGTAAAGATTATTGGATTCCAAATCTTCGGCAGCAAGTTGGAAAGGTGATAAGGAATTGTGTTGCATGCATCTTAGCCGAAAAGATGCAGGGGACGCAGGAGTGCCATTTAAATCCGATTGAAAATGGGAGTATTCCTTTTGATACATTTCATATCGATCATCTTAGACCGTTGCCATCAACAAATAAACGTATCAGTACATATTTGTAGTGGTAAATGCTTTTACAAAATTTACATGGCTTTATGCTACAAAATCTACTACTACAGATGAAGTTTTGACACGCCTGAAGAAGCAAGCGACTATTTTCTGTAATCTGCATCGAATAATTTCTGATAGGGGAACGGCTTTCACAGCAAATGATTTCAAGCAATATTGTCAGGGAGAAAATATAGAACATGTTTCAACTACAACAGAAATTCCTAAAGATAATGGTCAAATTGAACGACTTAATAGAACATTCATACTATTGTCAGCAAAATTAGCTACACCTATGTCCTGTGAATGGTATAAGTATATGGAAGTAGTTCAACATTGTTTGAAATCAGCAATACATCGAAGCATTGGCACGTCACCGTTACATCTTCTCTTTGGGACACATCCACGACTTAACACGTTCCGTCCCGCGTAACCCGTACTTGGGTTACGGGCATGTTTCCGTGGGGCCCGCGTAACCCGTACTTGGGTTACGCTTTTCTTGTTCAAGTTAAATATGATTTTCTGTTGCATTTTGAAAACAAATTTATTGGAACAAGTTCTGGAGTATAAATATAGAATATACAACATGAAAATTTAAAAAATACACAAATAACACTCTATTTTTTATTAATTTATATAGGATAAGATATTACATTATACTATGTCGTATGATATTCGTTGAAACAGTCCAGGCACATCTGTGGCGATTTTGGGCAATTCAAACAATAAGTTGTCGTTTTTTTAAGGTTTTTTTTTGCTTGTTGGCGTCCTACGTTTTTCCTCTTCTTTTGGTAACACAGTACGCACATCCTTCTTACGGGCTTGCCCTGCTGATTCTTGCGAATCTCCAAGTGGTGAGACAGATTCCTTCTTTCGTGTCTATTAGTGTTGGGCACAGTATTTTTTGAGGACAACCATTCTGTCACTAAAGATTCACAGAATTTTTTTATCTCTATTTTTTTTTTTTTTTGTAGCTCTCTGATATACTATATGTGCGTTTACGATCGTTGTCCCTAAAAGTAAATATATTCCTAATTTGCGATACCATTTGATGCCTTTTCGTATATTTGTTGCATATGACGCCATCTGGTCGCTTCTGTCGATGCCACTTTTACCAATATTGTATTCTATTATCGCCAAAGGCTTCATTTTCGAAGCACGACCGCGATGTGTAGAATCAGAGCTTCGAGCCATGATGGGAGGATGTTTTGTAGATAAGATTCTGACATCGCGAACATCTCTCCATTTTAGTACTACAATACCATTATGATCTTCTCGTGCCACCATTTCACCTCTTTTCAACGGATACGACATTACAAAACTTGGCATATTTTTTTTATTACACCTTACCGTTCCAACCACATGCGTCTTAGAATTTAAAAATTTAAGTGCTAGCTCATAACTAGTATAAAAATTATCAACAAATAAAGTACGTCCTTCGTTCAATAATTTGTCTGCAAGTTCAATGCAGACACTTTCTGCTATGCCAATTTTTCTTTTTCCGCTGGTATCCCGTCCAGAATATATTTTTGAAGACCATGTGTATCCTTCGGTCGAGCACAGTTTGAACATTTTTACACTGTACTTATGTGACTTTGTTGGAATATACTGCCGAAATACTAGTCGTCCCCTCCACGGAACCATTGTCTCATCGACAACAATTTCTTTGCCTGGAGAAAAAACCTTCTGATAATTAACCATCAATATGTCTACAAGTGGTAAAACTTTTCCAAGTCTGTTATTTTGTACTATCGTTTCATTGTTAGCAAAATGCAAGTTTGATAGCAGTAATTCAAAACGATTGCGGGACATTATGCTGCGCGGCAATGAAAAATTGTATATAGGATCCGTTGACCAACATTTCTTTAGCGGTGTTTGTACTAGACCCATCCAAATCATCAATCCAATAAATTTTTTAATTTCTTCGGAAGTGGTGAGATTCCATTTATTTTGTCCAGCGTGACCAGTCATTTCATGTTCAAGTAATTTCTGCTCTGCATATCTATTAGTTTCTGTGACTAAAAGACTTATTACTGTTTCATTCAAGAATAGTGAAAGAACTTCACCTGGGCTAATGTCAGACGGCAAATCCAACAAAAGCCCGCTTTTTCCAGTGAACGGAAATGATTGTTGCCTACTACCGAACTCGTTCCATTGGATATTGTCCAATGAATCAGTACCTGTGTCCAATTCCTCTTCTTCGTCTAAAACTAGTTCTGCTAATAATTCTTCAATATCTTCACTTGCATATGATTCATCAGTATCCGAGCCTGAACTTGACGAAATTCTATTTATGACTTTTCTTCTAAAATTCACAACGTTTTCATCACTACTCTCACTATCAATTGTACTTTCACGCCGTCCAGTAAACATTTCTGGGATAAAAAATCACTGATGTTCGTTTCAGAAAAAGTATGCTTCTCAACTGAATGATCTAGGATAACTGTAGTGTGATCCATTGCAGATCTCTAGTCGAAACGCTTCCCCTGGGAAGCGAAAAGTGTGGTGTAGGGTTCGTTATTAGAATGATCTGACCAAGTTAGCCAATCATGTATTTGTTTATCTAGGTGCCGCCTCTTCTTGCGCCCTTAGCGCGTTTGCTTGGAAGGGCGGCAGCAGGTATAATGGGGGTGTTTTGTTATTTTAACATTTGGCAATGTAGCGGGGTTTCCGCTGGGTCTGGTTCCTCTCACGTCAAGGGTGTAGCCTCTTGACCGTGGCCTAGACCCTTTTTGGAAACCCTCGATTTATGGAGTCCGCGTGTGTTACTGAGGTCGTTGACTAAGATTTACAACTAACATGCGGTGAAAGTTCGCTAAGGACGTCTTCTCAAAAGTAACTTATTTGTGCGCATACCATACCTCGATGCTAGCCGCTACATAAGCGTTTCAAAATCCAAAATAAACTTACACATAAGATTATTTCGGAACAAACAAATTTATAAATTTCATAGGTCGATAGTAATGTAAATAAAAATAATCGACAATGCACGGACCTACTAGAGTTACATTGTTTATATTCCCGCATATCTCTCCGCTATTGTTCTAGCGGTGAGATCGGAGTTCTAGCGCGCCGACAGTAAAACTTGGGCCGGCAGGAAACTCAACGAAATCACGCTTGGTACGGAACGTGTTAAAGGTTATCTTGACATCTGAGACATACTTGAAAAGGAATGGCTAGCACCTTTTCATGATAAACGAGATGAAGTACGACTTCCAGCAAGCAAAAATATATCCCGGATCCGACAAGAGAATAAGAAAACTTTTAACAAGAGTAGACGAAATGTTAGAATTTATCGTGAAGGAGATCTAGTAGCAATTAAACGTATGCAACAGAGTCCTGGTCTAAATATAGCTCATAAATATTTTGGACCGTGTGAAGTTATACGAGTTTTGCGCAATCAACGATTTGTAGTTCGAATGGTAGGGGAAGGAGAAGGACCCTTACAAACATCTATGTCAGCAGATTCTATGAAATTGTGGATCGACGAAATCAATGTTGATTTATTTGAAATCGAAGACGAAATGAATGAAGACATTCAGAGCAAATATTCATGCAGGACGACCGAGTGAAGGATAACGAAATTATCTTAATGTAAAAGCTAATCAATCATTCAAGTTTCAAATGTTATGTGCGTGGAATATTCTAGAATGCGACAGCAGTTGTTTATTAGCAGTCCTTGGAGTAATATGTTGAAAGGAACTATCTAATGACTTACAAAATCTGGTAATTCTCTTTCATTAATAAGTTTCCTACATTATGCATAGAAGATTACAGCTTACTTAATTCGATACGAACAAATGAAATGCGCCATCGCATTGCATGGAGAATTAGAACTCTATTGTTTTGACAGGCAGATACTGTGAAACGCCAACCTGTTGCATGAAAGCGTATAATTCACAATCTTATAATGTGTAGAAGCAGAGAAGCATAGTGCCATGCATACAAGATTACAGCTCACTTATTTTGGAATGTTGGAATGAGATGTGCCATGGCATTGCATGGAGTATTAGAACTCCGTTGCATTGACACTTAGGCACTACGAAGCCCCATCCCGATACGTGGTACTGTAGAATTCACATTCCTCTGAAGTCTTGAATCAGATAAGAATAATGCTATGCATTAAAAATTACAACTTACTCCGATTGAAATATTGAAATGAAATCCGATATCGCGATGCATGAAGCATCACAAAATTAAATGCTTCAACACTTAGAAATCTGGAAACACTATTTCGTTGTAAGGAAGTGTGGGATTCAAATTCTTCAGAAGAGGAGAAGCAGATAAGCATGACGCAATGCATAGAGCATTACAACATACTTACTAACTTTCAACGGGTGAAATGAAATGCAATAAAAATCTTTATTTAAAACGTCATAAAATGGTACAAAATTAGATAGAATTTTGGGTGATGTAATGTATTTAGTGGGAATATTCTATTCCCAAATAGCTGAGATATATTATATGTGTAAATATATATACCAAATTGAAATGTTTGTGTAAAATATCATGAAACGATATATAATTAGGTAGGTAGGGTGTTAGATGTATTGTAGTATTTGGAGGGGATATTTTATTTACGTTTATAGAACGTTCTTGATGTGTTTAAATATATACACTAACCTGAAATGTTTACTTATACCTTTCGCTACGGCAGTCCTTTCCGCGCGAGTAGCGCCACTGAACGGGGCACCGCGCCGTGCAGTGTGCATATTGCGCATCTGTAGGTTTCGATGTTTGCACTTACGTTTTTCATTGGCACCTTGGAATTCTCTTGTGTATATACTTTTTTGAGAGTTATGTAACAACTGTTTCGTCATATTATATGAAAAATATAAAAATGAAATATAAAAAATTTTATAGAAATATACATATTAAAAATACATTTGAGTTAGTGAGATATCAAATTATACGTTAATTCTTAGTAATGCAACACAGTATGGTAAATTCTAAAGCAAGGTTCCACGCAGAGTCCAACATTACGATATTTACATTCATATCGAGACACGCGTCTCTTGTTTGTCGTAAAGACGATGCATCTTCTATTTCAGTTTTTTCTTCGTGGTTCATACAGTGAAGGAAAATGCCGTTCTGTTGGCCGTAATGGATTGTTGTTGTCTCTCTGATGATATTAAGAAATATTCATATGATAATTTTTCAGCATTTTTCGGATTAAATTTAAGTGAAATTTAGCCATAGATTTCGGTTTTCTTGTGTTATCCTTGTAAACACAATATGCATTCCATACTCATATGTTCAGCAAATGAAAAAATATTTACGTTACCATTTTAGAGATTTCCGTCGAATTTATAGTGATTATCACTATGTCGGCTTTGTCGACACAACCCATGCAAGTATTACAGTTAATGACGCATAGGCGTTTTTGAATAATTTCGTTTCCTCCATGCCTAACAACCGTTGCAGACTCTGAAGTATAGTGGACATAAAAAATATATAAATATATAAATATATAAATATAGTATCATAGTGGATAGCATATATATTTCTTTTTTATCCAGCCATTTCACAACTAATAAATTTTTAGTTGGCCAGGAAGATGCCCCTCCTTTTCTCAGTGTATCAGTAATCTATGGTATTCCTTGTCGCTTTTTTGCTACGGTTTCTCACGCATTTGTATGATTATTATATAGTAAATTAAACAAAGCTGGACTTGAATACCAATTATCTAGGTAAACTGTATGTCCCTTTCCTAGATAGGGCGCCATTAGGGCTTCTGCTATCGTTCTCGATTTTCTAATTTTCTTATTTTGGCTGTTGATTATAGTCGACGACCCAGCGTAAACAATAAGTTCTTGCACAAAACCAGTTCGACAATCACAAAGAATACATGATTTTATCCCAAATCTACTTCTTTTCGAAGGAATGTATTGTTCGAATGAAAGCCGCCCTTTATATAGATGTATACTCTCATCGATGCATAATTTTTGGTAATGATAGAATGAATGGCAGAAATTTTTTGGAGCATATCAACCACGTTCCTTATTATATATAATTTATCATTGGTATATGTGATATCTTGACTGAAATGTAGCAACGATAACGATTTAAAATAGCTGTCTCTATGCATAATCTTAGCAAAAATGTCACTACGCAGGAGTTTGTTTACCCTCCAGTATTCCTTTAAGGACAACTTCTTGTTGCGTGTCATTAGAAATGACACAGCAAAAAAGCAGTAAATTTCGGACAGCATTGTCGCTTCACCATCTTTCATATTATTGTTATTTTTTTCCAATAGGCATTTGTTTCATTTAAAATAAATTGCACGAACTCGTCTGAAGCAAAGAGTTCAAAGTAATCAATTGCTTTTTCTGATCTGTTAATGTTTGGTATAATTCCTGTATTTTCTGGGGTAAATGGATGTAACTTAGGGATGAATGTGTTTGGCGTCCAGGAATCACAATGGTCCTTATTGTCTCGCTCATTGTTCTCTACTTCTGAGTCTGAGGTACTACATATATACTTTCTTTTTTTGTGCTCAGCGAAATGATCTTCGTTTTCACTCACGGTATCATTTTCGTAATCAGTTAATCCAATCAAGAATTGAATTCCTTTTGAACTCCGTCCAGAAATTGTAAGGAGGGTGCAATTAAAAATTAAAAAACAAATTTTACGCAAACATAAAACTAAAATTTTTAGATAATCATTTATAACCTTAGAATTTACCTCAACTGTAAAAGTCGACAATAATCTATTCAACTTATATGTTGTCCGACTTATATTGGTTCAAGTAAGATCTTATATTATAATCCCTGTTTTTTATTATAGTTTTGTGCCTTGCAAATACTTCGTATGTCGAATATGTGTTTGGCAGACTTTAGTACAGTACGAGCCACTAGATTCAAAAGATATTCCACCGATACAGTAGATTCTGTTTTAGCAACGGAGTCAGCGTAGGTGATCACGCGGCACCGACTATAGTTGGCACCCGTACGCACAGCAGGTCTGGCGAACATCGACTATAGCCGGCATCAGTACGCACAGCACTTCGCGCGGCCGCCGGCTATAGTTGGTGTCCGTAGTGAAAGGGTTAGAACATCACGAAATGATATAAAATTAGATGAGATTTTAAATGTAATATATGATATATAAAATATATGATAAGTGTAAGTATATGTACTGTGACGTGGTGGCGTCACAAGGCTCGCTCACCCCTCCCCTGCTTCGGTTAGACTAGCTCACAGATCACCACTCATGCGAGAAATGTGAAATACGCGATTATAGAACCTTCCCCCCCCCTTCCCCTCCCCGTTCTTTTCTCTCTCTCCGTTCTACGAATAAGACTGGCGAGCTAAAGAAGAAGCAACCCAGAAGACGCCCCTTCGGCGGATACGAAGACCGCAGGACCGCGGACGGGCTATGCGCCGAGGTAGCGTGACGGGCTCGACGGTGGAGGAGTCGGGAAGCGAACCAGAAGAGACCCTGAAGCCCGAAGGATAAGATCCAGAGCCCTGCACCGATAAGACCGCTGCCATAGTCCATGGAGACGGACAGGAAGGACCTCGGGTGTGAGAAGGACCTCCACCCCTCCCCTGAGCCCATGGAGAGGGAAACTCAAGATGAGCAGCGGAGCTGCAGGTGAGCCGAGGAAGCGCGGCGCGCGACACGCGCCGCAATTCAAATGATCCAGAGGACCCCCGCTGGACACACCAGAGGGAGCGATCAGGGAAGATCACCGAAATCCACCGATCGATGCCCCGAACAATCCCCACGCGCATAGCCCTACCCCACCAAGGAACCCTAGGAAGGATCCAAGGGGATCCGAGGACCCCTAGCAAAACTATATAAGAGCTAGCCAGCAGGAAGACATCCTCTTCTTCGCCTCTACTTCTTAGCGATTCTTAGCGAGCAACCGAGCCAGCGATCATACGGAGCGATTCGGAGGAGAGAGAGAGAGAGAGAGAGAGAGAGAGAGAGAGAGAGATAGACGGACTGAACGAGATCCAGACTTGCTGGAAGCGAGAACGTGAGTCCTTATACGCTAACGCGTCCCATTTTGTTCCCTGCCGCATTTGCGATATTGCGTATTGTAATTTTGTATTGTATAACGGGTGGTGATCCCCGGTCATTCGCGGCGTGTCGTATACCCTTTTGTAATACCGCGTCGAGGCAATCTAGAAAGAAGCCGTGAGTTCAGTATCCCGCGACCCTAATTTGCGCACTCGGCTAGGAGTAGTCGAGCTATAGAGTATTTCGAGATTTCGAGGGTTATCTCGCACCGGATTTCCCCGGGTTGCGTGGTCTAATAGTTTTCGCTACTCCTCGAGTAGCTGGCGCCCAAAAAGTCCCCGCCTCGCAGTTACGAAATACTCACTGGATAGAAAATTCTCTGCTTTGTATTTGGCGTTAGCGAATTCATCGACGGTCATACCACGTGGATATTTTGTGCCCCGATATTCTGTACCCCGGATCAAACTTCCGTATACCCCTTTATTATTGTGTCGATCTCCCCCCTTTCTTGCGGATTGTAACGGGAAAACCCGTCACAGTACCAATTTGATGTAACTAATTAAAACAGTATGGAATGATACAAAACTAGATAGGACTTTAGGTGTAATGGAGCATTTAGAGGGGATATTATATATACACTTAAATAAAATTTATGATAAATGTGAACATATATACTAATTTGAAATACTTATTTAACACATCATAAAATGATATAAAATTACATGGGAATATGGATGCATTAGAGTATTTAGAGGGGATATTCTCTTTGAATTTAACTAAAATACATGGTAAGTGTAAGCATATAGATTGGTTTGAAATATTTACTTCAAACATAGTAAAATTATATAGTATTAGGTAGGAATGCAGATCTAATGGGATATTTAATGGGGATATTTTATTTAGAATCGACTATCATATATGATAAGTGTAAATATATGTACTAATTTGAAATATATATTTAAAATGTAAAGAAATAATACAAAATTAGATAAGATTTTAGATACAATGGAGTATTTAGAGGATATTCTATTTAGGATTAACTAAAACATATGTTAAGTTGAAGCATATATAATAATTTGAAATAATTATTTAAAGCGTCATGAAATTATATATAATGAGGCACAATTTTAGTTGTAATTTAATGTTTCGAGGGGAAATCCTTTTTACAATTAAAATAAATGTCTGCAAATATTTGTACCAATTTGAAATATTTATTTAAAATATCATGAAATAGTACGAAATTAGATGGAATTTTAGATGTAATGGACTATTTAGAGAGGGTATTCTATTAGCAATCAATTAAAATATATGATAAGAATAAATATATATACTAATATGGAATATTTATTATTAGAAAATCATAAAATAATGTAAAATTAATTAGGATTTTGGATGTAATAGGGTATTTAGTAATGGTAATCTATTGACAATCAACTGAAATACACGATAAGAGTAAACATATATAATAACTTGAAACATGCACTTAGAATATCATGAAGTGCTATTTCTACAGACACGTTCAGATGAAGAACTTTGAATTGTAGAACTAAGAAGCGCCATCGCATTGCATTGAAAGTCAATTACTTTGACAAGCTGATACTTAGAAGTGCAGAATAGTTATACGGAACTGTAGATATTGCACATTTTGTAACGTAGTACCAGGTAAACGTAACTGCGTTGTGTAGATACCTACAACTCGCTTACTTTGAAACGTAGAACTAAAAAGCTGTATGGACCATTGGAAGTCAATTACTATGTCAATTTGACAGTTAGAAGAGCCAACAGTTACATGGATCTGTAGGAACTGCATACATTGTTATGAAGTACCTAGTAAGCAAAATTGATATGTATAGAAACTTAGAACTAACATACATTGAAACGCTGAACTGAGAAACGCCATCGCATTGCATGGAGCATTATAACTCTATTACTCTAACACGTAGGCACAATGAAGCGCCTACTCACTGCGTGGACCTGTAGACGCCACATCCTTTAGAATTGTAAACGGAGTTAAGCATATTGGAATGCTTAGAAGATTGTACCCTACTCACTTCGAAACGCTGAAGCTAAACGCGACCATTGCGATATATAAAGCATTAGACCCCTATTGCTTTGAAACGCAGACACTATGAAACGATAGCTCTTTACATTCAGCAGGAGGATTCACTATCATTTAAAGCGTACAAGCAGATATGTTTTATGCGATGCATAGGAAATTTGAACCTACTTCCATTGAAACGTTAAAATGACAATCGTCACAGAAATGAATAAAGCTCCATTGCTTTGAAACGCAAATACTATGAAGCGCCATCCAGTTGCATGCAACATTAGAATAGATTCCTTTTACGCTTTTCTTATCAATAGGGAAAATTTTTGGACTTGGCTCACCTGTAAAATCTGATGTGGTAGGAATTTTATCGACATCTGACCATTCTTCGCTGTAACTATACAATCCTGTGAACATTACACAATGACTGGAATCATCGGAATCACTTGAATGCTGTAGTGGAATGGCTGTTGATCTTATTCTTGGACCCACATCAATATAACAGTCCTCGACTTTTATATCAAAATCTTCTGAATGTACCGAATAATCCGATAGAGAGTCAGCAATATACTCATCAATAGTATCACTCATATTATGTGGGTAAAAAGTTACAAAATAATAAACCTTGTTATACTGGTAAACTAGAAGCGTAAGCCTACGAAACGGAAGATGAAATGCAATGTTCTAGAATAATTCTTGCTTTGATTGTTTCCAAATTATCGCATAAGTTTTATGTCTTGGGCATAAGAAATGAAGATCGGCATAACCATGGCAAGTACATACAAATCGATGTACAAGATACTCAAACCTGTAAAAAAATTGCACATCATAGTGGGATCAGCGCACAAGCGTCAGACTCAGAAACCCGCGTTTTCACGGGACCGGCGCTCAAGTGACATACTCAAAAACCTGCGTTATCGCGGGGACGGCTGTCAATGTGTTAACAGCTTCAGGTTTTCAAAAGAATGTGAATTGTACAGTTCCATGCAATGGAATGAAGCTTCATAGTGTCTGCGTGTCAAAGCGGAAGAGTACTAATGCGATGGCACATAGCATTTCATCGCTTCGAGGTAACTAAGCGGTATACTTCGATGCATGGCATTATGCTTATCTGCTTCTACATTTCAAGAGAAAGTAAATGCTAGAGCTCCTTGCACCTGGATTGCGCTTCATAGTTTCTGCGTGGCAAATCAATGGTGTTCTAAAAAACACCATGCATTCCAATGGCCCACCTCATTTCAACGATTCGAAGTTAGTGAGCTGTAATCTTCTATGAATAGCATTATGCTCATCTGCTTTTGCACTACAACAGAAAGTGAATCGTACAGTTCTAAGCAACAGGGACGAGTTTCATAATGTCTGCCAGTCAAAGCAACGGAGTTCTAATGCTCCATTCAATGGTGTCGCGCATCTCATTTCAACGTTTCAAAGTAAGTAAGTTGCAATCCTCCATACATAGCATTTTGTTTATCTATTTCTACATTTCTAAAAAATGTGAATTCTACAGTTCCAAGCAACTGGATGGCGTTCCACAGTGTCTCGGTGTCGATACAGTAGAGTCCTAATGCTCCATGCAATGCGATGGCGCATCTCATTTCAACGTTCTGAGTAAGTAATTTGTAATTCTCTATGTATAGCATTATGCTTATTTGCTTCTACAATTAAAAATTTTCTTTTCTTCTAGACACCAACTGGCCTGGCAGCCAATGACAGAAAACGAAGTGAACATTTTTATTGGTGTCCTGCTTATATTGGTTGTAGCGCCACTGCTAGAAATTAGATTATATTGAACTCAAAAAAAGGATATGTATACAAGCGTGGATATGAAAAGCGCGACCGGTTTACATCGATACATAGATATTTACACTTATCCTACATTTTCACGGCTTGGACTGAGGACCGTTTAAATAAACTTAGAAATATTGTTAACGAAATTGTCGACACTTTCAAAATTACTGTTAAGACTTGTAAAAATATTGTAATCGACGAAACCATGGTTTCGTGTCGAGGACGCCTCAGTTCTTGCCAATATATCCCAAGAAAGCGGCATAAATATGGTATAAGACTTTGTAAACTGTGCCTTCCGGAAGGATACAGTCACAACATTCTTATTTTCGTCGGAAAAAATGCAACCATAATAATTAAAGCACATGCGCATGCTGTTGTTATGACGTTGGAAGTTGAATTATTATTTGGAAGCCGCATATTATACGCAGATAGTTTTGACAATAGTGTCCCATTGGCCGAGGAACTTCTGCAAAAGGGAACATTTATTTGTGGTACAGTAAAAATTAATAAAAAATTTCCCCAGCTGCATGCCATACGAAAACAGCAACGGTGTGGCTTTATGTATTTTCAAAATCGGAGCGGCTTTAAATTTTTAAAGTGGACGGATAAGAGGCCGGTATGCATACTAGCCACTTCTGAAAACCACAAATGTGTTACTGTCCAGGGTAGTAACAATAAGTTAAAGCCGGACATTGTGTTCCTTTATAATAAAGCTAAGAAGGGGTTTGATCGTCTGACCAGATGTCTTCCTATCACAGTTGATTACGCAGAACAGTAAAGTGGTATAGAAAAATAGTTATCGAATTAGTATGCGGGGCTTCTCTCGTCAATGCCTGTTATATATATAGAAAATGGAGTACTAAAGGTATGAAAATATTAAACTTCCGCGAAAAAGTTATCGATTATCTCTTCAATACAGTGGATCATCACGGTGAACAAACGTCATCTGAAACTTAAGCAGTGCCTAAGAAACGTACACATTTTCTGCGGTGGTTCCAAGGACGCGCGAGAAAAACGAGATAGGGATGTAAAGAATATTATAAACGGATGTCTAGAATAAATGGTAGGCAGTATGCCGCAAATAAGGCGATAAAAGTAAAAACCTGTTGTAACCGATGTAAGGACCAACCGAAACTCTACCCAACATGTATTGAAAAATTACATAAAAAGATTAAATAATTATGTTAGGTTTATAATATTGATTTGTTATGTTTTAAGTATTGAAAGTTTGTTTACAATGCGGAGAATTATATCACAACAGCTTTGACAAGCAGACAATAAGAATCCCCAGCCCGGTGCAAGGATCAGTCGAATTTACATTCGTTTGAAGTGTAGAAATAGGTAAGGGTAATGCGATACATAGAACATTACAACATTCTTGCTTTCGAACGTTGAAATGAGATACTGCACCGCACCGCATACAGTATTGGAACTCCATTGTTTTTACACGAAGACACTATGAAACGCCGTCCCGATGCATATGTCTGTAGAATTCAGATTCTTCTGAAGTGTAGATGCAAATAAACATAATGCTATGCGTAGAAGATTACAGTTCACTTACTTTGTAACGTTGAAATGAAAAGTGCTATCGCATTGTGTGGAGTAGTAAACTCTAATGCTTCGACACGCAGACACTGCGATCTACCTTCTTGTTGCATGGAACTGTAGAATTCACATTCTTTTGAACTGTAGAAGCAGATAAGCATAATTCTATGCATGGAGGATTACAGCTTACATAATTTGAAATCATGAAATGACATGCAGGGACAGTTCAGAACTTCTATATATTGGAAAGGATGGGTCATCGAGTACTTGCAGGAAAGTGTAAACGGTACTGTCCCTCTAGTGGCGAGTGCCGCCACAAAATAATAAACAATGGTCGCTTTACATGCTCCATATTCTTTACCTTTTCGAATGATAACCGTGCTTGCTTACCTTTAATGCAAGCCTCACATAAATTATCATTCGGCACTATCATTTCAATATGATTTACATCATTGATCATTTTTTTTATTCTTCAATTCTACGAATTACCTTTGATTATTTTCTGACCAGTTTTCATCTGACTGTTTCCATCTGTTACAAATACGATGTCCATTCCTGCTTCTTGCATCCCTCTATCGGACAGCACCTTTCTGCCACCGAAATCTTCAAGGGTAGACTCAACTTCTCGAATGTCGAAAAGACATTATCACATTTGACAATGTGATCCGACGCTCCGGAATCCAACAGAAACTTTAATTTGTTTTTATCGTCTTCCCCATTTTCATTGTACCCCGTCTTAAAGGCAAACGAGGATGACCAAATCTTTGCAATATCCAATTCTTCTGTTACTTGAGCTGCTTGGGCGATCACCTTTCTCTTTTCCGCGGGCTGGACCGTTCTTTTATAATTAGCAACATTCTTTTATTTTATGCCCTTTCGCCCACTATCATGGCATTTTATATTTATCGTTTCTTTGGCCATTTAAATTATCTCTATCTGTATGTATCTTCTCAGTATGTAATACTTTCGCGCTTGTCGAGCAGCCTGTTCGTAATTTTACTTCATGGACCAATAAACCAGTTTCTACAAATGCTAATGTTAGATTGTCCTCGGGAAATGTTCTATTGCCGTAATTACTCGCCATAGCACGTTGGAAGGATTAGTAGTAAATGAAAAGCTTTATCCGTTTCTTCTAATTTTACATACGCTACTAAAAGTTCCGTGATTATGTCGTTGAGTGGTGTAAAATGTTTGATCAAGGGCTGCTCTCCCTGTAGTTTTAAACTTAATAGTTTTTTTCTAACAGCCAATTGCGTTGCTAAATTATCCCTTTCATATATGCCATCCAATTTCTGCAAAACTTCAGCAGCAGTTTTCGCATTATTTGCGAAGCTCAAAATGGAATCTGCTAAATATTCAGCATCCTCTCTGCTCTCCTCCAATTTTCAGTTATTTTTACTGGAATGGGTTCATCAATAATTATCCAATTCGCTTAACAGTGCACCAATTCTTAATTGCAACGTACTGTAGCGATCACCATCAAATTGTTTAATGTTCCTCTTGGTTTTTGTACTTTCCATATTTCTCTTTTTTTTCATAAGGAAAGGTTTATATTCGCTAACAATGTTCCTTTAATAGTTTAAACACTTATATATACTTCTGATATTACACTTATAATCACATAATCACGTACACAAAAGTTATCACTAAAAAGAATATCTACTAAAGTGTCAATACTATTAAAATACGTAAACTGTGCCCATAACCTATTGAATTATAGGTAAATATAAATGAAAAGCTGTCCAAAGTTCTTTATAGTCTGTAACTTTATTCTTAAGGTTTGAAGGTACGTCTTTACGTTTTAAACGCTCTAATAATTGTGAGAACACCGCATAGGAAATATAGCATTCTCCCTCCTAAAGAAATAGACGACGCAAAGTCTGCACGTGTTTTCCTTTCAGGCCACTAGGTATAAACAGTCGTGAACTCTACTCGAACCGACAGAACTATTTCACAGTTTATATACTGGATTCTATTTCCTAACTCAAGATTCATTTTTGTTTCTCCGTTGACATTTGAAATAATGCAACAGCAGTAAGCTGTTATGTATAGCATTATAATTATCTGCCACTACACTTCAAAAGAACGTTAATTCTATATGTCCATGCAACAAGATAGCCCTTCGTACAGTCTGCCTGTTGGAACAACAGGATCCTAATGCTCCATGACATGCAGTGGCGAATCTCACATCAATGTTTCCAAGTAAGTAAGCTGAAACATTCTATGCATAGGATTACGCTTGTCAGCTTTTACACTTCAAAGATATGTGAATTCTGCAGTTTCTTGAAACAGGATTACGCATCGCATTGTCTGCGTGTCGTAACAATAGAGCTCTAATGCTACATGCCATGCAATGGGCCATTCCGTTTCAACATTACAAACCTTGTAAGCTGTAACCTTCTGTGAATAGCATTATACTTGTCTGCGTGTACACTTCACAAGAATGTGAATTCTATAGTTCAATGCAACGGGGTCCGTCTGCATAGTGTCTGCGTATCAAAGAAGTAGGGTTTTAATGCCCCATGCCATGCGATAGCGCATCTCATTTCAACGTATAGAAGTAAGTAATCTGTAATCTACTATGCATGGCATTATGCCGGCTGCTTCTACTCTAAAAGAGTGTAAGTTCTACAGTTCCATGCAACAGGAAGGAGCTTCATAATGTCTACGTGTCAAAGCAACGAAGTTCTAATACCCCATTCAATACTGGGGCAAATCTCATTCCAACGTTTCAATCAAAGTAAACTGCAATCTATAGAATTATGCACATCTGCTTTTACACTTTAAAAGAAAGTGAATTCTACGATTCGATGCAACGGAATGGCGCTTCACAGTGTCTGCGTGTCAAATGAGGAGAGTCTTAATGCTCCATGCAATGCGATGTCGCAGCTCATATCAACGTTTCAATGTACTTATCTGCTTCTACAATCTTCAATAATGTGAGTTCTATAGTTTCATGCAACGGTATGGTGCTTCACATTGTCTGCGCGTCAGTACTACTGTACTAATGATGCATGCATTGCGATGGCTTATCTTGTTTAGCGTTTCAAAGTATGTTAGCTGTAATCTTCTATGAATAGCATTATGTTCATCTGCTTCAACACATCAGCAGATTGTGAATGCTACATTTCCATCCAGCAGGATGGCACTTCATAGTGTCTGCGTGTCAAAGAAGTAGATCTGGAGTGCACCATGCAATGCATTAGCGCATCTCATTTCAACGTATCAAAATAAGGTTGGTGTAATCTTTCATGCATAACACTATGCTTATCTGCTTCTACACTTCAGAAGGTTGTGAATTCTACATTTCCATGCAACAGGGTGGCGTTTCACAGTGTCTACTTGTCAAAACAATGGAGTTCTAATCCATGCAATGCGACTGTGCATTTTATTTGTACGTATCGAATTAAGTAACCTGTAATCTCCTATGCATATTGTAGGAAACTCATTAATTAAAGACAATTACAAGGTTTTGTAAATCATTAAATAGTTCCTTTCAACTGATATATTACTCCAAGGAGTGCTAATAAACAACTGCTTCATCGTTTTAAAACATACACACGAAATATCATTTATTCCGCACATTCGCTCTCGCTCGCATTCTTTAATATTCCACGCACCTAATATTTAAAACTTGAATTATTGATTAGCTTTTAAATTAAGATAATTTCGTTATTCTTCATAGATTCTTAGTTATTCTTCATAGATTTCTTCGATCCACAATTTCATAGAATCTGCTGACGTCGATGTTTATAGGGGTCCTTCTCCTTCCCCTACCTTTCAAACTACAAATCGTTGATTGCGTAAAACTCGTGCAACTTCATACGGTTCAAAATATTTGTGAGGTATATTTGGACCAGAACTCTGTTGCATACGTTTAATTCCTACTAGATCTCCTTCACGATAAATTCTAGCTTTTCGTCTACATTTGTTAAAAGTTCGCCTATTCTCTTATTGGATCCTGGATATATTTTTACTTGCTTGAAGTCGTACTTCATCCCGTTTATCTTGAAAAGGTGCGATCCATTCCTTTTCAAGTATGTCTCGGATGTCAAGATAACCTTTAAGTCGAGGATGTGTCCCAAAGAGAAGATGAAACGGTGACGTACCAATACTTCGATGTATTGTTGATTTCAAACATTGTTGATCTACTTCTAAATACTTACATCATTCACAGTGCTTAGGTGTAGCTAATTTTGCTGACAACAGTATGAATGTTCTATTACGACGTTCAACTTGACCATTAGCTCTAGGATTTCCAGTTGCAGTTGAATCATGTTCTATATTTTCTTCTCGAGAATATTGCTTGAAATCCTTTGCTGTGAAAGCCGTTCCCCTATCAGAAATTATTCGACGCAGATTACAGAAAATAGTCGCTTGCTTCTTCAGGCGTGTCAAAACTTCATCTGTAGTAGTAGATTTTGTAGCATAAAGCCACGTAAATTTTGTAAAAGCATTTACCACTTCAAATATGTACTGATACGATTTATTTGTTGATGGTAACGGTCTAAGATGATCGATATGAAATGTATCAAAAGGAATACTCCCATTTTCAATCGGATTGAAATGATACTCCTGCGACCCCTGCATCTTTCGGTTAAAATGCATGCAACACATTTTCTTACCACCATTTCAACTTGCTGCCGAAGATTTGGAGTCCAATAATCTTTACGTACGATAGCTTCAGTCTTGACCACAGAAAAATGTTCACTCATGAGCTCGCCCTATTTCTTATATCTGCATCCGACATGGTGCTACTAGTTGAATACCACCTGCAGACTCTCTGTACAGTAAATTTTCCCGCAGAACATAATCATTCGTCTTGTTTTGAAGTACTAAATCTCGAAGTTTCATTACAGTCTCATCTTCTTTCTGTGCTTTCCGCAAACGATCCGTAAGTCTTGCATCAGATTCATCGATTAAGAAATTCGTAGGAGGAGGTTTTCTACTAAGCGCATCAACCTGAATCATGTGCTTCTCTGGACGAACAAAGATCTTTCTTATTTATTGTAAGAGTAATAGCTCGGCAATCAAAAACAATAACAAACGAAATTCCTAATAAATGAAGTCCTAATTTCTTCAACGCTTTTACCATTGCTGAAACTTCGAACTCATAGCTACTGTATTTAGATGCAGTAGAAGTTGTCTTACCACTAGAAAATAATATACAGGGTGAAAAGATTTATCTTCGTTATTTCTTTGAAATAAAATCGCTCCGTACCCTAACACAGAAGCATCTGTATGCAACTCCATCTCTACTTCTACTTGAACCAAATTCAACATTGGTTTCTCACTCAATAAAGGTATAAGTCGTATGAATGCTTCCATTTAAGTCGCTCCAGAACAGAATTTAGCATTCGCTTGCAGAAGGTTAGGCAAAGGTCGCGCAATTACAGGGTATTCACGGATAAATTTACGAAAATACCCGATGAGTCCAAGTAAACTTTGTACGTGTTTAACATTTGTCGACTCTATAAATCGTCTGACTGCATCAGTTTCAGTGAGGGGCGAAAACAACCATTGTTTATTATATGCCCGAGGAACTCGACAGAAGTTTACCCGAAACAACGTTCTTCTCAACTGAATATTAAACCGGCTCCGCACGCTACAATTTAAACCCTTTCAAGAATTTGATCCCACGTTCAGTATCATTTGATGAAACAATCAAATCATTCATGTATGCTAAAACAATTTCCTCACGAATAAGATCTCTAAATATGGTATTTATAAATCTTTGAAAAACTGCTGGAGAATTACATAAACCAAAAGGGACTCGTAAGAATTCATAATGACCATCTGGTACAACAATTGCTGTATATTTTCGACTTGATTTATACTGTCGCACGTGAAAGAAACCGTTTTTCAAGTCAAGAGTATTGAAAATGCGCGCGACTTGTAACAGATCTAATTGATCTTCAATCAGTTGTAACGGATATCTATATTTAATAATCTTCTTATTAATTTGTCGATAATCTACACATAATCTAAACGAATCATTTTTCTTCCGAACGCGAACAACCGGACTCGCATAATCAGAAGTAGATAACTGAGCGACTCCAGCCGCAATCCTCTGTTCTATCTACACATTAACAATCTCTTTTTTGCGACGATAGCAATCGTCTCGCCGATTGATATACAGACTCCTCGCCTTTCAATATTAATTTCATTGCAATTTAAGGTTCAAAGGTTTTACTCGACTTGTAATTGCTAACAAGATATTCTATCGCCACTCGCTAATTAGGAACTAATACATGAGACACACCAACTTGATTTACATCTAACACGTCACTCGTTACATCTATTTTAAATATTTCCGGTACAATATTTTCTCTTTCAACAATTTCGCGCGTTACTTTCGGTAATGGACGAAAGTTTACTTTACAACCTCTAATGCTAACATCGGTTACATTTAAGAAATTCGTTGCTATCAGCAGCTTGTGTCGAACAATAGTATGAGAGATTACATGTATACAAATCGGATATGAGTGCCCATCTGCGGTAATTTCTGCTCGAAATTCACCAAATGTTGTACCATTCTTTGAACCTATACCATCGAAATGTAATTCATCGTGTCGTAATTGCGGAGAACCGAACTTAATAAACTCGTCGGTGTGAATTAAACTAAAATCACTTCCTGAATCCATTAATGCTTCGATCTCGTATCCGTTAAGTAAATCATTTTTGAGATACTTTCGGTACGATACACCTAATGTCGGGCAACTCTCTTCACTCGTTTTAAATTTCTTGGGACATTTCGACGCAATATGTCCAGGTTCTTGACATATAAAACATTTTACACCGCGATCATTCGTTGGACAATTCACGCTAATATGATCGTGCCCACCACAAATATAACATCGTACAATATTACCGGTGAACGCCTTCATCTTACCAACACTGACTACCTCTTTTCGTTCATTTCTAACGAAACTGTCTTCACACTTCTCAGATTTTGTTGACATTAGCACACTCGATAAACCTTGATCTCGAAGAATTACGTTTTCAAACGCTTTAGAAAGTTGATCGGTTGTTGTAAACTGTTGAATACGCGCCTGGTTCCGGAGCATTTAATCGGGGATGCCGTCAATCAGATATTCAAGTATTTCATCGCCGTTAGTTGGTACTCCATTTCCGAGAATGATCTTCTCGTGCAAATATTCATGAAATGTCTGGTTCCTCTTCTATAATCATACTTCAAATTTCTTCCTTATTTCAATTTTGCTTTGTGGATGATAAAACGTAACTCTTAATTGTTCCAGCAGTCGGTTGAATGGCATAGTTATATATCCTCGTTTAGAATGAAACGATTGAAGTGCTTTTCCCTTCAGTTGCAAACCCATAGGTAATTATGCAACGTCATCTTCCAATTTATATATCGTCTTGAATAATTTGATCTACTTCTTCCAAATTTCACTATCACCAGATTTTCCAACAAATTTAAAAAGTAAATTTGCAACTGCCGAAATATTCGTTCGCGGCTAACAGAATTGAGATAAAACATTGCATTCATTGCCATTATTCAATGCCAAGAGATTGTCACCGCCACTTACGACATCATATTATACGCTTCCAAAATTACGCGTCGATCGTCGTTGCTCATTTTCCAAATTTTGCTCAACCTGTAATTAAATGAATTGTCCTTCGTATTGCATCTAACTCAAGACGCAGCATGGCCTCACCTTCTGCTAATTCTTTTTCCTTAAAAAAAAATCAGTTTCTCGTTGCTGTAGATTCATTGCTGACTGCACGTTTGATGATATATTAGCACACTACCCTTCATTATCTTCACGAACTTCTTTCTGCTTGCCATCTATCCTCGTTCCGTCTGCGTCAATATCCATCAAACGGGAAATTAATTTAGCTTTCGAACTAGCAGTTGATAGTTTATGCTCCATTAATATCTTTTTTAGCGCAGTAACTGTGATTTTACTCTAATCTTTCATGGTGAAAATTTATACTCGACACTCGCGTATAAACTCGAATTGTCTCTACATGAAAGTTTATTTTTCATCCTCGCAATATCTCTCAAAACTGCACTCGGGTCGCATGAATAACTTCTCGAACGTTCTAGACCATCAAGTAACTTTCTCCAACGTTCTGTTTTCAAATACTCGATAATATTCCAATCTTTAGAACGTGTCCAATTTAATTCTTGAATGTCTTCTTGATAATTACCACTCCTGAGCCCAAAAACTGTAGAAAACTTATTAACTATAGACAACTACAAGGTTTTGTAAATCATTATATAGTTCTTCTCAACGGTGATATAACTCGAAAGAATGCTAATGAACAACTGCTTCATCGTTTTAAAATATTTATATGAAAACCTCATCTATTCCGCACTCTCGGTCTCGCTCGCAATCCAGAATATTCCACGATCGCATCTCACTTCAACGTATCAAAAAAAGTAAGATGCAATCTTCTATCTGTAGCTTATGCTTATCTGCTTTTACCGTTCAAAAGAATATGTATTATACAGTCCCATGCAAAGAGATGGCGCCCCATAATTTCTGCGTGTCAATGCAGAGGTGTTACACTACTAGTTCTAATACTTCCATCGACGCGATGTCGCATTTCATTTCAATGTTTCATGATAAGATGGAAAATTCAATGCAATGCTTTATGTTTATATCTTCAACACTGCAAAAGCAAGAGAATGTGAACTGTGGCGTCAGACGTACCGCCTGCTATGCCCAGACGCTTGCCACCGTCCTTGGCGTCCCCAGATCGGCATCCGCATCTCCTACAGCATCCGGATCCACTGTATGCGGGCAACCCGCCTACTCGCTGCCACAGAACGAGGTGGCGACGCCACATACGAGGCGATTCGAACAGAGCAATTGACTCTAAGGAGTTTTGATCTCCGACACGAACAGAACAGTTGTACCTCAGGTATACGAGCTCCCAGCTCAGTGCATCCAACTCATTCACATCTACCATAGTGGAGTCCTTATTTTATTCTATTTCCATTTTCGTGATGAATGAAGTATTAGAAGTCTATTGCTTCGTCACGTTGGCATCTGAAAACACTGTCCACATGCATGGAAATTTAAAAATGGCATTCTACTGAAGTGTAGATGCAGATAAGTATAATGAGATGTATATAGCATTAAAATCTATTAACACACTTCGATCTGTTGACATGAAATGCGATATGGCGTTTAATGAAGCATTAGAACTCTATTGCTTCGATACGTAGAGATTTGGGAACGCTATCCAGTAGCAAGAAACTATTACTGTGAATAGTGTGGAAAACACATTTGCAATCTAAGCAAGGTTTCATTAGATCTGGTGGATTTTCCAAGTTTTAGAAAGGGATGGTGGCAGTAGCAGTTGGTTCAGCGCCAGCTGATAAACGTATACAACAAGCAAAGCAACGTAAACGGATTTAAAATGTTGACGATTATATGAATTGAAATATTACACTTTTATAATCCATGTAGCGTTTCTGTTCTTTGTAACTTACAAACAGTCTTAAGAATGTAACGCAATGTAAAGAAGTTTGGGCACAAAGAAAGCAGGCCTTAGTCTGAGATAAAGGAACCTTGGATCTGTTAAGTTTTGTGGTTACCGCCGTGCTGTGTTAAGGGATATGTCATTCAGTTTTAGTTTTCTAAACCAGAACAATTCAAACAAATCTGGAGTTGACACATTGGAAGAATAATTATTCCAGTGAAAAATGCTGTATGCAGTACAATAATAGCTTCACATCCCCTTGATATTCAGCAGAAATTCTTATGCCATTTTACTCTATTTACTAGAATCGAAACTATGAAACCTATTAGGTGGTACTTCTAAAGATATTGTGTATGTATTGGAGGATGCGTACAAAAAGAAAGGACTATTACGTGGATAAATTGTAGAATTCCGTTTGTAATTGATAATTAGATTATAAACATTTATATGCTTTTATCAGAAATTTTAATGTGTCAAAATTGCAGCACACACGTGTGTAGATATCACTTTGCGATCTCATTTCATTTTGGCAGTTATATATATAAGCATCCATCCAGGCATAAAGCTTGATAATCTTTCAACTATAAAATAATTATGAAACATTATACTTTTTGCTGGCGTTGGTCTATTTTGTCATTTTCAGAACTTGTGAAGCAGCTAGGACTGTAATAAGAAAGTACGTTATATCTTTGCTCATTGTTTCCAAAGAAAATATTAAATGTGAGTAACATAATATAATAAATAACATAATAATAATATAATAAATAAATATATTCAAACGTAATGTATTTAATTTTTATCATTTAGCGTTACAAAATATATTACAATAATATATAAAAATATATTTTACTTTAGTTTTTTCAATATTTTTAATATTTTATATTATCATATTAAAATTTTACAAAAAGTAACAAAATTTTTAGAAGTAGGAATAATTTTTCCTTACATAGTTAATATGTCGGTTCTTTCTAAGAAGACGGTATTTCATTTTTCAAAGTAAGTTTCGTCTTTAAATTGACCATTAATTTCTCTAATTTCATTGCATTTCGTAGATCACCGCTAATTTTCAACTTTCCCATTGTCGATGCAAGTTTTAATTCTCCGAAAGATATATAATATTATGTTATTAGTAAAATTATTTTGCATTTCTAATTAATTTGAACATAAGAAATATATTTCTTTTATAAGAAAGCATTGCGAGAAAATTTTGAGAATCCATTGTTAATGTTGCACCTAGTGTTTGACTAGGTTTTTACCATTTTCAAGATCCAAAAACCGTGTACCAGCTTCGTCACCATTAAAATTTACGAAATTTTCATATTGTAAATTTTTGCAAATATGATGTTAATTAACTCTTGAATTATGGTTGCTTGGGCAATTAATCAGACTGATCTATGATGTGCTGTAATGTACGAGGTCTAATACATTTTTTTTTAACATAATGAACAATATAGTATTTGAGCTTACAGTTTTGTTAACGAACTGGCTGTTTAAATTAGTTTAGATGACAATTAATATTTGCATGATCTTTTCCTCTGACTTATCTGTATAATTTGTTCGTTCTTTTCAATTGTTATACATAATTATCCAAATCTATATGTTCCAAATTCTCCTCTAGGAAAGAATCTGGCAACAATTTATCTTGTCAATAATATTTTTATTCTGTAAAATAAATTGATTTGTTTACTAAAATATAAATTATACATTCATGTATTAATTGTAAACCTTTAGTTAATTATTCACACCTGTATTACCCGCAGAATGGGTAAAATCAGACATCCCTTCAGTTTTTTAATATTGCCTCATCGATTAAAGACTGATTAGTAACAGATTTACTGTCTTTGCAAAATAAATGCGTACATTGCATCACCCATTATTTCCAGCTTCCCACTATAATTTTGTGATTCTGAACCAACTAACATCTCTATCGCAGCCATGCGTATACCTGAAACAACACGTGCGTAAGGCAATCTTAAATTGAGAGAATTATTTTTCTTAAAAATGAAATTAGAAATATATATAATTTACTGCAGTCTTTGGCAAGTCTGCATTCACAGCAATACCATCACTTTCATATTCATCGGCCCTTCCAAGGGCACACATTAAGATTTCAAACTTGGATATTATATAATCGACACGAGTTTGAAATCATATTTGTTTAATTTTTATACTTAGTGGTAGGCTGATATTTATTATATGAGGATCTGTGCTTTTCTTTAAATATGGTAAGCATATCTTGGACCTGAAAATAATTATAGTGTCATATTAGTGAATTTTAATGCTACAACTAAAACAGAACTTTTATACTTACACTAGAAATGTACCTCTAGAATTGATATTATTCATAAGATCATAATTTTTCATATCTATGGATTCTACGCCTGGTTAAAGTAATGGCGCTAGCATTATTAACCCCTTCAGCACTGAGGTGTGTGGCAAATGGTTTTGTGAGAACCCATATGTGGCGTTCGTTGTTGTCAGACCGGTGGAGTCATCTCTGTGAAAACTGCTCAAGCTGTTCGCAATTCTGTTTCAGGAGTGATTGAAGAGATGGCGAAACGAGTCAATACATGCCTACGAATGGGTGCCCCCATTAAGAATAACTTATAAGTTACCGATGGATGGTGCTGCTGGTGGTCGGTTACTCATGATCGAACGACGGATGGTGCTGCTTGTGCTTAATAATCCATAAATTATATACGACTGGTGTTACCAACAACCGATAGCGTATGCTTTCACATACAGCTGGTGCAGCCAATAGTAGGTAACTCAAGACTTATGAACGACTGGTGTTGGCTGCGGTCGGTAGCTCACGATATAACGACAGTAGATGATGCCTGTGGTCGATAAATTATGATATAATGACGGCTGATATTGCCAATAGCCAGGAATTCAAGAACTATCGACGAATGGCATTGTCAGCTATCGGTAATCCATCTCTTACTTGGCTTAACATAATCTAACATACACCAAACTTAATTCAAACCAACCTAATCTCAGTTACACCTAATCTGACTTAACCTGCCTTCGCTCAAATCTAACCCAACCTAACACAATCTAGCATTACCTTTCGTAAACATAAACAAATCAAACCTACGCTTTTTTAAATCTAACCCAACATAACTGAGCAACCTACAAACATTCCCAAACATAACCCAACCTAACATAACCTAGCGTAACCTAACTAAATCTAACATAAGCACACTTCCATCTCGGGGCGGAAGCAACTTCCGCAACTTTCACAGGGATGAGGCTATGCAGTAAGCCTTCCACAGTTACGGTGTGGCAGAGATCCGCTCCGATTGAACGTTTGTTCACGTAATATAATATAATAATCGGCTGGTTCAATCGGAGCGGGTCTGCATCGAATACAGGAGCGCCTATCGTGAAATGAAAACGAACAGTCGGAAAGGAATAAGACTTTACTAAAAAATCGTACGGAAGTCCGATATTTTGACGCATATCTAATATATATCTAATTAAAACGTAATTCGAAAAATACAAAGGATAAGAGGAAATATTCTCCAATATGTCACATATACAAATCAACGGATGCAAGGGAGAACATTCGATCTCGGGGTAGCAAGACCGGGGCGCCATCATGATGTAATCGTATAACGCCGGTTCCGCGATGGTGCAGAGAGGAAATGTGGATGATAGAGAGGATAAAATAACAACAACGTAACTAAAGAGAAAGGAAAAGAAAATCTGTGGAAGCATTGCATTTATTAAGAGGAAATCCTACAAATATCGAACAACAGATTATATATCATACCGTCCGGGCAAGGTACAACGAAATAGACGATATCGTGAGAGAAAATAAGAAAATCGGGAAACTTAAAAAGAAAATAATACTTTAGACTGGACGAATCAATATCACTGATTCCGGCCAGCTTAATGGAAAACGCATAACTACGAATCGGTTATAGTATAAGATAGATGCTAGTTGTAGTTCAAGTGGTCCTGGGAGTCCCTCGCCCGTATCAGGGCAGGCAGTAGGATGGTGGAGGGCCTGCAGCCCCCCCCCCCTACGCCCGAGTCCCCACTGCCGAAGTGAGTGAGGCTGCTGTGCATATACTGCTGAAAGGTGAGGCTGGCTCGGGATATGGAATCAGCCCCATCGGGTAAAGGCAGAAGATTAAAGATTGAGCAGGCGGTTCGTAGCCCCCAGTCGATAACACAAAAGGGTAGGAAAATAGAAATGGATACGAAATGCATATATAAAGGAGAAAAAGAAAGCCTCGTAAGGTACAGCCACGAAAGGAGAAGCATCAGAAGCCGATGTAAGGGAACCAAAAAGAAAGACCAGGATAATGGAAAAGCTACTGATGAGAATAACGTCCTCACTATCAAATAGAAGAATAGGCAGCCACACATCAGACGTAATGATAGATATTATGAGCGAGGATACGACGAAGTTAATGACATATTAGAAATCATTAATGGGAAACATCAGGCATATAAAAAAAACTGAGATCGAACTAGTTGCGAACGGTACAGAAAAAAATGAAACAATTAGAGAAGCAGTAAGCATTCGGGGACAAACAATGGGATGAGGAAAAGCAGAAGAAACGAGAGAAATAGGAAAAGATGCCGCAAGAAAATCGAGAGCGGGAGATATAATCCTGGAACTTAACAACAAAACAGGTATAGAGAACAAAATAAAGGAGAAGAAAGGAACTCTGGAAAAAGAATTCGAAGAATCACATACGAGTGCGAGTATCATGCTCCAACTAAGGGACATATACCCGTTAGGTGACTAGAGAAGAAATGAAGGAGTACATAAAGTGAAGACTGAAAATAATCGAAAGAATGGTCAAGTTGTTAAAACAGACGTGGAGAGGAACGGAGTCGCGTTAGTTGAATTTGGACAGGAATACAGTAAAGAGCTGGAGAAGGTCAAACGACTCAGAATAGCATTAACACCTTGTCCCTACAAAGTACTACCGAAAATAGAGAGATGCTTCAAATACCATAAACTGGGACATATCGGCAGAAATTGCGAAGAATTCAAAGATAATAAGGGAATCTGCAGAAGATGCAGATCCCCTATCTATACGATGATCGGTTACATCGCGAATAAACCGAAATGTATCATCTGCAGCGAAGCAGGATCGAAAAATCGGTAATCTGGGATGGTAAGAAGAACAACCATAGAGTGGAAAAGATCATCAAAATGGCTCTAAGAAACGATCTAATCGCGACGAATCCTAAAGAAGACTATACACAGTTTAAGAACCGAAGCAAATAAAATATAGACACAATGTTGATAGGAGATTGCATGTACGCTAAGCTGCGAAAAGCAGAAGTGTTTGAGGTATTTTCAGCGTCGGACAATCAATACGTACTACATACCTTCTAAAGTATGAATTATAAGAATAACGAAGAGGGATTTGCAAGCCTCGATGGAGAAAAAGCGAATTGAATGATCTATTTTTAAGTAACTAAAATATATGATAAGTGTAATTATATAAACCAATTTCAAATATTTAATTAAAACATTATGAAATGATATGAAATTAGATAGAATTTTAGATGTAATGGAGTATCTTAAGGGGATATTGTATTTTGAATTAACTAAAATATAAAATATGTATTAATATTTATACCAATTTGAAATATTTACTAGAAAAATCATGAAAGCATGTGGTCCAGCGAGTGGGGGATTAAGGGATCGTTGCGAGGAGCATGCGGCCCAGCGAGTGGGGACTCGCGTCTCCTGGTGGGACTAGGGGCGCGTCTTTCGCGTTTAACTTATGAAATAGTATAATGAAGTAGTATAGCATGAACTTACAATTACGTGTGTGTTGTTCGCGTCTTGCATTCTTAACGTGTGTAACTTCGATATATGAATTCTTATATGCAGGAATACATTAGTCCGGATATAGTATATATATGTATATATATACGCTCAAAAGTTGAACACAGGTTCTGTTAAAGTCGTCTCCCTGAATTGGAATAGTTCCCATTGAGGTTATGGACTTCGACTGTCCCTTTCAGCAAGACGAAATCACCCGTGCGAGGTAGACAAGGGTGTTCGTCTTTGGTGCGAGCGAGGCAGATATACTCATTAGTGGGAGTGAGACAGTAGTGCTTGTCGGTGAGATTGAAACAGCGATGCCAGAGCGAAACAGAGATTGAATCGCGATGTTGCATCTCAATTCAGTGTTTAATGTAAGATGTAATATTTAACTCAAAGCGTTATGTTTATCTCTTCTACACTTCAAAAGAATGTGAGCACTACTCTCCCTTATAAAGGAATAGCATTATAAGATGTATACTGTTCGATGCAATATAGTTCTATTACATCATTCAACGCGAAGTCGCATCTTATTTCAATGCCGCATGATAAGATGTAATATTGAATGCACCGCGTTATGTGTATCTCGTCTACACATCAAAAGAATGTGAATCATGCACTTCCTTCCTAAGGTATAGCATTTCTAAATGTGTACCTGACGAAGCAATAGGGTTCCAGTACTTCATTCATTGCGATGTCGGATCTCATTTCAAAGTTTGAAGACAAGATGTAGTATTCATCGCAACGCGTTACGATTATCTGTTTCTACACTTCAGATGCATGTGAATATCTACACTTTCTTGCTAAGTCATAGCGTTTATAGATGTCTGCGTGTCGAACCCTTGGAGATCCAATGTTTCATTCATCGCGATGTCGCATCTCATTCCAAAGCTTCGTGACAAGATATAATATTCAGTGCAACGCGTTATGTTTATCAGCCTCTATAGTTCAAATTAATGTTAGTCCTACACTTCCTTGCAAAATAATTGCGTTTCTGGATGTCAACGTGTCGAAGCAATGGTATTGTAATGTTCAATGTAACGCGTTTTGTGTATCTGCATCTACTGTCAGGTCCGGCGAAATAACTTTCCGTTTATCCGGAAGATTCACGACACTAGCCTTTTTGTTCGAGATTCGGTCTGCGGAAACGCGTTACGACCGGGTCCGACTAATTCAGCTTACGTGGCAGGGGCAAAACACCTGCGATTCGCGGATAATAGGAGTAGTAAATCCTACCTTTCGCTGGTGTCGTATTCGATACCTTGGTAGCATTTTCGCCGTGGATCGTTGACAGTTATCGAAGTAGATGTTGGCCTGTTGATGGAGGCTGATATATCAGCTTCCAGTGATGCTGGAAACGGCGGCTCGGATGCGAAGCGAATACATCAGAGACCGTGGTTAACGCAGCAATCTCTGCTGCGGAAACAGGAGACTTCGGAGAGCTGCGACTGAAGCGGTGCGAAGAAGACATGTCGGTGGTATATGGGGATCCAGGATACGTTACCCACGTACGGGAACGAAGGAAACTCTTCCTACCCGCGCGTCGTCTGCTTCGCGAACAGGGATAACGTCCCATTCACCAAGTTATTCTGTACTAACAGACAATGCTCGGAAGTATATGATGCGGTCCGCTCTATCGCAACTCTGCAAAGCAGAGTTCTATACCCATTCGAGGTGTTGGAAAGCAACCCAGCAGTATGGAAGAGACACGTGGAAGTATTCGTACTTAAGCATTTTATTAAACGCGAGAAATAGTATTTAGATATACTAGATTTAGGAACTAGTAAATATGGGAATGAACTTGTAAACATTGAGGTAGCTAATGGCTCGAGCATATGAAATGGTACTGGAGGACTCAACTCCTCGGAGTGTAATCTCGATATAATCTGACTATCTGGAGTCGCGTCTCAGACCTCCTCGGTTCGCTATGCGCTTCGGTCGCGGTCGCTCGTAGTGTGGACCGCGTGGTACAGCGAGTGGGGACTCGCGGCTCGTGGTGGTCTTAGCTGCGCATGTCGTTGGCGCAGGTGCGTCTTAATATCTAATCTTATACGTACGGACTTAGAATTACGTCTGTGTTGAAGTGTGTTGCAATATGTGTCATGAGTACTTAGATCTAGGAGTATAATAAAAGTGCATAGATATAACACTAGAAATAATATACAGGTCTTGGTAATGTAGGTTCCTTGAACTGGTACAGTTCCCATTCCAGTGACGAGCTGCGTCTTCATACATCTGAACAAAGACCTCGATGCAAGGGAGGCGGGGATACGCGTGGCGGGAGCGTGAAGGTGATGCGTATAGGAGCGAGTAGGACAGAGCTGCTCTTTGGTGCGAGCGAGACAGAGCTGCTCGTTGGAAGAAGCGAGGCAGCAATACTTATTGGCGCGAATAAGACAGAGGTGCCCGTTGGTGCGAGCGAGACAGCGGCGCGTATTAGTGCGAACGCCGCTAGTTGCTGGATCTGCAGGCGTGTGCAGCAGGTTGCCTGCATGCAGGGACTGATGCTGAAGGCGGTGAAGAGGCTGATGGGTAGCAGGCGCTACGCCTGATGTCTCATTATACTTCAAAAGAATGTAAATCCCACACTTCCTTGCTACGGCATAGCGTATCTAGATGTCTACGTATCGATGCAATAGAGTTCTAATACTTCATTTGGGGCGATGACGCATTTCATTTCAATGTTTCATGATAAGATGTAATGCTCGATGCAATGCGCATTCGTACCTACACTTACATGTCAAAAGAATGTAAATCCCACACTTGCATGCTACGGCATAGCGTTTCTAGGTGTCGACATATCGAAGCAATAGAGTTCTAATACTTCATTTGTGGCGATGTCGCATTGCATTTCAATGTTTCGTAATAAGATGTAATGCTCAATGCAACGCAATCTTTGCATCTGCATCTGCACTTCAGAAAAATGTAAATCCCACACTTCCATGCTACGGAATAGCGTTTCTAGATGTCTACACGTCGAAGCAATAGAGCTCTAGTGCTACCTAAAACGCCATATTGCATCTCATTTCTATGTCCAATGACAAGATGCAATATTGAAAGCAACGCGTTATGTATATCATGTCTACACTTCAAAAGAATGTAAAGCTCACATTTTCTTAGAACGGAATAGCGTTTGTAGATTTCGACATATGGAAGCAATACAGTTCTAATTCGTGATATATCGCAATATCGCATCTCATTTCTAGGTTGCATGATAAAATGTAATATTCATTGCAAAGTGATATGTATATCTCATCTACACTTCAAAAGAACGTAAATGCCACACTTCCTCGGTACGGAACAGCGTTTCTAGATGTCTACGGTTCTAAGCAATAAATTTCTAGTGCTTCATAGAACGCGATATCGCATCTCGTTTCTATGATTCATCATAAAGTATAATATTCAGTGGGAAGGGTTATTTATACATCGTCTACGCTTCAAAAGAATGTAAATGCCACACTTCCTAGCTACGGTATTGCGTTTCTAGATGCCAACGGTTTTAAGCAATAGAGTTCTAATGCTTCATAGAACGCATTGTCGCATCTCATTTCTATGTTTCATAATAAGATATAATGTTCAATGCAACGCGTTATTTTCATCTCGTCCACCCTTCGAAAGATTGTATATCCCGCGCTTCCTTGCTACTGAATAGCGTTTCTATATGGCTACGTTTCGAAGCAATAGAGTTCCAATTCTTCACAAGACGCGATATCCTATCTCATTTCTATGGCTCATGATAAGGTGTAATATTAAATGCAACGCATTGTGTTTATGTGCTTGCACCTTTACAAGAATGTGAATCCCACACTTCCATGTTATGGGATAATGCCCCTAGGTGTCTGGATGTCGTAGCAATAGGGTTTCAATTCTTCATTCAACGCGATGTCGCATCTCATTTTAATGATGCATATTAAGATCTAATATTCAAAGCAACGCATTTTGTTTGTCTGCTTCTACATTTCAAAAGAATGTGTGTGCTACACTTTCTTGCTTAGGTATAGCTTTTCTCATGCCTCATGCATCGCGATATCGCATTTCATATCAACAGTTCAAAGGAAGTTAATATGTTGTGGAGCTTTATGCATCGCATTATGCTTGTTTGCTTCTACACCTCGAACGAATGTGAATCATAAACGTCCTTGCAATGGGATAGCGTTTCTAGATGTTTATGGGCCGAAGCAATAGAGTTATAATACTCCATTCATCGCGATGTCGATAATATTAATCGACGATAATATTCATCGCAACGCGTTATGTTCATCTGCTTCCACACTTCAAATGTATGTGGATTCTACAGTTCTATGCAACAGGGTGGGGCTTCGAAGGTTCTACGTATCAAGGCAATGGAGTTCTAATGCTCGATGCAATGCGATGGCTCATCTCACTCCAGCGTTCTAAAGTAAGTAAGTTGTATTCTTCTATGCACGGAGTTATGCCTGTCTGCTTCTACGATTTGAAAGAATGTGAATTCCACAATTCTATGCAACTAGATGGCGCTTTATTGTTTTAAGGGGGGGGAGAGGTTCTTTTCACATCCAAAAACCATCCTATGCATCTCCATGGACGATGGCAGCGGCCATATCTTCGCAGGGCCTTGGATAATATCCCTTGGATTTAAGGTTCTTCTTCTCTTCCTCACTTTCCGACTCCTCCACCGTCGAGCCCGCCCCGCTACCTTGGCGCACAGCCCTTCCGCGATCCCGCGGCCTGCTTATTCGATGAAGGGACGTCATCTTGATCGTTTCTTCCATCAGCTCGCCAGTCTAATTCTTAGGATAAAGAGAGAAGAGAAAAAGGGGGTGGGAAGGGGAAAAGGTCCTAACATCGCGTGCCTCACGCTTCTTACAAATACAGCTATCGCGATGGTCCGCGTCGCGCTTCTCGCATGGGTGGTGATCAGCGAGCTAAGCTAACCGAAGCGGGGGGGGGGGGGGGGGGATGAAGCGAGTCTTGTGACGACACCACGTCACAATATGTTCCTTATAATATATTTGGTTTTCTGTAATTTAGCCAAAAAACAGTGTTCACGATAACGGCAGATGAATGTACTTGCCTTAGAATTACAAGAGCCGACAATATCGAAAGTAGAATATTTCTTTGCTCCGCTGACTGAATCACTGGAAACGTTAAGTAAAGTGCATGCCTTTCAAAACAGTCAGATGCAAATTACGATACAACGTTTCCAAGAAATGGTACGTGTCACTTTTTTCATCTCCGTTTTTTTAATCAAAGGAAATTTAATTGAAATATCCGCAAAATTTAAAGACAAAAAGTCATTATAATCTTATGCAACATATATGATGGTGATAAAGGATAAGTATATAGAACTGAGAATAGAAAGTAGCGAGCAGAAAAAGAAACTGATAGAACTGCAAAGTAGATCGATACACCCCTCAAATGATGCTTCTACGTCTATAAAATTTGTTAAATAAACAACTATTGTAAAAATCAGGTATAATCAATATTATTCCTACTCAAAAGCTATAAAAGAATTGGATCGAAATGGATATAAAACAGGAATTTATATCTATACATTCTATTCTATGCAAAGGCAAATATTTCAAACAGAAAAAATGTATTACTTACAAATTACTTATGTTCGTAGAGATCTTACTAATTCAGGCTTCTCGTCTTGCAGAACTAATCATTCCTTTAACATGGATAGGGGTTGTGGAATAGGAAAAGGTTTTCATATTTCATAGCTTTACTCGATATGTCGATTGGATCACATAACACGGGACACTAATTACATCTACACCTCTAGACATTAAATATATAATTGCAACAACATATTTAATACCGTTTTAATAGCATTGTCTAATTACTTCCATCTATGCCTAATGAATATATGTTAATAGAATAAGTTGCTTTACAAAAGAGTAAAAGAATCTGAGGATTACAACTTTGAGCATTACATAACAAAAGTGCATTACATATGTAATGTTACATGTAACAAAAGATGAAGACCAAAATATCATACGTAAGTAGAATCCATAATGCGGACATAGAGATACAGAAACGGCAAAAATTCCAAACAGTAGTTAACAAAATTCAAAAAGGGGGAGTGAAAATCTATCTCCTTGATGATGATAAGAAACAAGTCTGCCTCATGCACTACAATATTCCAAACAACCAGCGATTGGCACGCCAAGGACAACAGATGGAACGAATTCCGTGGCAGAAT
This sequence comes from Xylocopa sonorina, assembly GCF_050948175.1. Lineage (NCBI taxonomy): Eukaryota > Metazoa > Arthropoda > Insecta > Hymenoptera > Apidae > Xylocopa > Xylocopa sonorina. Next base: position 543,936 of record NW_027490120.1, read on the forward strand.
TGTGCAAAGACAATGCCCCTACTCAGTTCTCGTAACGGCATACTCTCAGTACTGTGGCGACACGCGTATCACGGCACTATTAATGTACCGCGATATAGCACACGGGCTACACGGTCGTGGCAATGATACTATCAGCTGACCATAGCTACATGCGTGGTAGTGGCGTAGGCTGACATTTACTAATGGGAAAACTGATTCCATAAAAATTATAAGCGAATATGAAAAATGACTAAACCAGGCAATTTATTTATTTTGATTCCAAAATAGATACACAGGCACGAAACAAAGATGTAAGAACTCGATTTAATTGTTTTCTATAAACTAGCTCAATACGGCGATTTTTTCGATAAAGTCGTTAATTACTTTATCATAAAAATATATACATTTATTTTATATGTATTTTTCTCAATTCATCGTTACAAATTCATGCAATTGAGGGTTATATTAAATACGATGACAGCATGTTACTTAAGAAATTATAAAAGGCGAAGTTAGGGATGCAACAGCATGAATTTTTATTTTGTAAGTAATATTTTATTTTATAAATAATATTTTTAGTTAATGATGGGTTGAAAGAAATATATATGACTCTCTCAATAACTATAAATATAGGAAAACAACTATCAAAATATCTATCAATACTCATATGTTGAACACCTACTGACATCTAACGGTTTTAATTTGTATGAAACCACAGGTTCCCCATTACCAAATGTGACCCAACGTCATTGCTGAGAAGATTCATGAATTGAGCGATGACACGTGTTTCATGATGGTGCTGGCGCTGCGCGATTCACACGGCGTTTTATGTTAATCTAGAACGTACTGGTTACACGTTCTCACATTTTAACTAACGAATCCGGTCACAGATGGCTACGGATCAACTGACACTCCTCCGAAGTGACAATATAGTGCTGGTATAGAGTCGCCAGCATTTTGCCGTTTGTTATCTTGGATGCTTCTTAGAGCATTACTCGGAATTGAATTTATGCATAACTGCATAGAAACGATATCATATACTTTCATAATCAATGCGATATAAGAATATAAAACGAAGAACTATCCACTCGTATCAGGAGTAAAAACGGTGTTTGGTACGCAAGGTTCATTATAAAATATAATCAAGCAGTTAATATATCAAATGACAGCACATAATAAATCACTGAAAGTACAATGATATGAATAGTAAAAAAAACATATTTATTTGTTAGATGTTTATAAATGCAAATATAAAGGTCCAAGTCACATTTAATAAATTATTGTTTAACAAGGTGACTTAACGTTGTTTCAAATAGGCGTGGAGAACTAGCTGGTACTTCTGTCAATGTAATTTCATTTCTGCTGGATACAGAAAAACACATTTGCAATCTAAGCAAGGTTTTATTAGATCTGGTGGATTTTCCAAATTTTAGAAAGGGATGCTGCCAAAAGTAGTTGGTTCAGCGCCAGGTGATAAATATATACAACAAGCAAAGCAACGTAAACTGATTTAAAATGTTCAAGATTATATAAATTAAACTATTACACTTTTATAATCCATGTAGCGTTTCTGTTCTTTGTAATTCACAAAGAGTCTTAAGAATATAACGCAATGTAAACAAGTTTTGAAACACAGAAAGCAGATCTTAATTTAAAATAAAGGAACCTTGGATCTGTTGTATCGTGGTTACGGGCGTGCTATGTTAAGGAATATGCCATTCAGTTTTAATTTTCTAAATGAGAATAATTAAAAAAGATCTGGAGTTGAAACATTGGAAGAAAAATTCTCCCAGTGAAAAATGCTCTATGCAATGCAATAGCAGCTTCACGTACCTTGATATTCTATAAAAAATCTTATGCCATTTTATTCGATTTACTAGAATCGAAACTATGAAACCTATTAGGTGATATTTCGGCAACGGCTACCATACACACATACGCGCGCGCGCACACACACGCACCCGTACACACGAAATCCATCAAGATTAAAAAGACTGAGTATGTGTTGAAGGATGCGTACAATAAGAAAGGATTATTACTTATTTATTTATTATTATTTATTTATATTATTTATTTATTACTATATTTATTTATTTATTATTAATTGATAATTTGATTATAAACATTTGTATGCTTTTATTAGAAATTTAAATACGTCAAAATTGCAGCACGGAGATGTGTAAATATCACTTTGCGATTTCATTTCATTTTGGTAGTTATACTTATATATAAGCATCCATCCAAGCATAAAGCTTGATAATTTTTAAACTATAAAATAATTATGAAACATTAGACTTTTTGCTTGCGTTGGTCTAATTTATCATTTTCGGAATTTGTGAAGCAACTAGAATTATAATAACAAAGTACTTTATGTCTTTGCTCCTTGTTTCCAAAGAAAATATTAAATATGAATAACTACTGTTCATCTACCTATATTTATCTATCAATCTATCTATCTACATATTTATAACTGAATGTGTGTCTGTCTGTCTGTCTGTACTCGATAGATTCAAAAACCATACATCCAATCGCCGTGAAAATTAAAATTTGGGAAATTATTAAGTATATCTCCGGGAAGGTTTTTGAAAATTTTTTTTAAAATCAGGTTTGGGGTTCTAGGTACTCCCGAACAAACATCCCAAAAATATCAAAATAACATTTAATTAGTAATATTATATTTGTTAAAAGTGTAACCATGAATAAATTGAAAAATTAAATTTTTACACATGAAATTTACTCATAGAATTTACTTTTTTAAGTCAAATTAAACTGTAAAAAATAACATACCCATAATAATAGTTGAAATAAAAATAAAAGTATGAGTCACAAAGTAAGTAAAATATTGAATCGTTTTATTTATATCTTTTCAATTATTGTTTAAATATTACAAATTATATTAAAATTTAAAATATTTTAAATACATAAATTGTTTCCTTTAAGATTTCAACAAATTAATTTAAATTACAAAAAACAACATTAATGCGTTTGACGTTCGATTTTCCGTCAGCAAATTCTAATAAATACAAAAATGCAGTCAAAAAACTTTTGCAATTATTAATACGAGAATAAATTATTAATACGTGAATAAATAAAAATGTTATTGATTTCCAACTGAAGAAAATAATTAGAAATACGTTTTATTTAATCCCACAATTATGCCATCAAAGCGAAGTGCCATTGGTCGATCTACAAATCAAGCAAAAAGGAAAAGAGAAGAACAAGTTTCAGAAACAAGTGAGCAGAGAAAAACTAGGCAAGAAAGAGATTGAGATCACACTGCTCTTGCTCGATCATTAGAAGCGAGTGAACAGAGACAAGCAAGGCAAGAAAGAGATCGAGTTCACACTGTTCTTGCTCGATCATTAGAAACGAGTGAACAGAGGTAAGCAAGGCAGCAAAGGAATCGCATTCGCAGGACACAGATAAGACGAATGATACATACTGATTTGAATTTATGAAGTTTCAATTACAATTCCCTTTATAATTACTGTCTTCATCCAAGTGTAATTACTGGAAAAGCGGATAAACAGTGTACGTATTATGGTGCTCAAAAATCTAAAAATGAAACACCAGGTATGTGATGTGCAGGTGGAAAAGTAAAGTTACCAGACTTGTGTTCACCACGTAAACCATTATTAACTTTAGTATCAGGTGAAACAAGTCAATCAAAAAATTTTTTGAAAAATATACGCAAGTACAATTCATGCTTCCAAATGACATCGTTCCGAACAACGAATATCGTTAGCGCAAATTATATGCCAACATTTAAAGTACAGGGGTGAATTTATCACCATGCTGGATCACTACTACCCTTGCCAAATGCTGATCACAAATATCTTCAGATATATTTTATGGGAAATACTGACGAACAAATCAACAGACGGTGTCAACTGAATATGAGTACTAAACAAAAGATTGTCGCTAAATTATTAAATTTGTTTGAACAACATAATGAATTAATTAAGTTATTTAAAACTGCCATTGAACAAATGCCATCTGACGATTACAAAGTGATAATAAAGGCAGATAAAATACCTATTGGTCAACATCGAAGACAATTCAACGCACCAACGATTGATGAAGTGGCAATTGTCATAGTTGGTGAAGAATTTAATTTTATAATTCTATAATTCTTCATCCTAGAAATGATGACGTCCAGCAAGTATCAGAAACACATCGTTCATATGATGCATTACAATATTCCATTCTATTTTGGCAAGGAGAGCATGGATATCATTTTAATGTTAATATGAGAAATCTTACGACTAATGTGGACATTAACAATAAGGTCAGTGCCATGATTTATTATGCATATCGAACGATGATTCGTGAGAATACTGATAATCATATATTGAAATATAGACAATTATTTCATCAATACATTGTTGACATGTATGCAAAAACAGAAAGTGAAAGACTTCTCTACATACGACTAACTCAAGTCAAATTGCGTTCTGAAGAGTACATCCATTTACGTGATGTAGTTGTAAATGATGGCAATCTCAGTAAACTGGGAAAAATTGTCATTTTACCATCCACATTTACAGGCAGCCCAAGACACATGCGCGAATATGCACAAGATGCAATGACGTATGTTTGAAATAATATGCGCCACTTATCGGTTTGTACGATTCAGAACAATATGAATTTTGCAGTTCTCTGTAACCGGATGGCGCTCCATAATATCTATGTCTCTTTGCAATAGAGATCTAATGCTCCACGCAATGCGAGGGCGCATTTCAACTCAACGTTTCAAAGTAAGTAAACTATAAATTTATATGTATAGCATTATGTTTATCTGCTTCGACGCATTATAAGAATGTGAATTCTTCACCTTCAAACAACGGGACGGTGGTTCGTAGTGTCTGCGTGTCAATGTTATTGATTCCTAATGCTCCATGCAATGCGATGGCGAGAACCATATCAACGTCTTAAAGTAAGTAAGTTGCAATCTACTATACACATATTATGTTTATTTTCTTCTAAACTTCAAATGAGTGTGAATTCTGTAATTCCCAGCATCGGGATGGGACTCCATAGTATCTACGTATCGAAGCAACACAGTTCCGATGTTCCTTATCACTTTCACAACCACATGTTTGCGCAGTGAAACATCGCCATGGACCGGAAATATTTTTGTAGAAACACTTTGCCGTCTGCACTATTTGTAAACATTTCTTCGCTTGAAAAAAACTTTACGTAAATTCATGAAATAATTCAACATTATTATACAACAATATTTATTCCTTTGTGTGATAAATATTAAAACGTACAAATATAAAACAAAATTCATAACAGCTTTATAAACTTAACTGCTTTTTATAAAATAACTCCATTTAATTAAATTCCGCATTCATTTAATATTTCTTTATTTGATGAGAGGTGGCAAAACAATTCCCCAAGTGTAACGTAACTTTACAAGTTTTGCATATCAATCTTGTGGTTTTTCTAATACAACGTAAATAGCTGCTACTGCTCCATGAAATGCGATATCGCATCTCATTTCAGTGTTTCAAAGAAAGTATACTGTAATCCTCTATGCATAGCAGTATGCTTATCTGTTTCTACACATAAAGAGGTTGTGAATAATACAGTTCCATGGAACGGGATGACGCTTCATAGTCGCTGCGTGTCAAAGCAGCAGAGTTCTAACGCTCCATGCAATGTGATTGCGCATCTCATTTCATTGTTTCAAATTAAGTAAGTTGTATTTTCCCATGCATAGGATTGTGATTATCTGCTTCTGCATTTCTAAAGAATGTAAATTTTACTCCTCCATACTCGAAGACGGCGCTTCGCAGTGTCTGCTTGACAATTCAGTAGAGTTCTAGTGCGTCATGCAATACGATTGCGCATCTCATTCCAACGGTCCAAAGTAAGTAAACTATAATCTTCTATGCATAGCATTATGCTTATGTATTTCTACATTTCTAAAGAATGAGAGTTCTACTGTTCAATGCAACGGGATGGCGCTTCACAGTGTCTGCATATCAAAACAGTAGTGTTCTAATGCTGCATGCAATGCGATGGTGCATCCCATTTCCTCTCATTAACCTTCTATGCATTGCTTTATGCTTGTCTGCTTCCACACTTCAGAAGAACGTGAATAGTAGTAGCTATTAACGCAGTACCGTGGTAGTATGATATTATGAGTTGCTGTATTTGGGTTGGGTGGTTAGGGTACTCCCTCCGATTACCCATCCGAGCCTTGTTCTTTGAAAATATAAATCTATAACAGCGCTATGGCGACTCCAGCGTCGAGATACAGGTTAGCTGACGCTGGATAACAAAAAGTTTGTTCGGCTAGTTATCGATTTCTCGGAATCCTGAGCGGAATATCCAAGCGATCAATGGGTTGATCAGGATTGGATAATGAGATATCTGCAACTGTAAGAAAGGTCAGATCTCCTTCATAATCGTTGACCCTTGACTTAAAGGTTACTGTGATGGAGTGTCTTGCTATTGCGTACATTGTGATTAGAACACCGATGGATACAGTGCAGCATTTTCTTGGAATGCCGAGATTCTTCGTGAGGGCCTCTGACATGAAATTTATAGTTGTCGCACGTGTCGATCAACGTTCGACAGTTGACTAATTGTTGATCGTTGTCTAAAATGTGAATTTGTGTGGTTACGAATAATTCGCTCGTGACTGAATCGACGGCAAACACGTTTTGATGTCCCCCTTCCTTCGGCGCCTCAACGTCCTGAAATCATTCGGACATTGAAGATTCTCCGTTCGTTATCGGTTCCTATTCTTTGGATGGAGTGATGATTGGCGGTTTAGAAGTAGTCTGTTTCCAGGTTCTTTGCGCTTGGTGATGTATTGTGTGGTATTGCTGGTTACATACGCGATAGGAGCCGCTGTTGCACAGGTTATATTTGTGTTTCTTGCGCAAGCAGTTTATTCATAGTGAAGAATTTTCGACAGCTGCCTTGCGGTCCTGGACTGAGAGCCCGTGAAACTCTTCACATGCCCAGATGCTGCGTCCTCCGTGGCATACTAGACACTTTTGGGTTCTTATGATTCTTCTGTTTGTCATTAGAATGTCCTTGTGGCAAGAACACCTGGTTTCGCGTCCGATGTTCTTCCGTCGACCCAACTTGCGGTTGAGCTTGCTCTTGGGTTCATCTCTGGTACACAGTTGGCCCGTTTCTCCAGAATCTCTAGAAGATCCGTGTAAGGCGGCACTTTGTTGTCCTCTACCGTGAGTTCCCATTAGAACATCGTATTAGCATTTATCTTTGTTCGAATGATGGAAAGCAAAAGTGTTCCATTGCGAGATATTTCCTCTGAAATCTTTCAGTGGTGAAGAAGTTAGTTGACGGTATCGATAACATTGCCTAGTGCTTCTGCAGTGTCCCTTGGTGGACTTGGAATATTCCAGATTGCATCGCAATGGTTAGAGGCAGCCCGTCTTATACAATCGAATTTAATATCTCGATCGCGTCGGTGTAATTTGCGTCCGTTGTGCTAAGGCATCCGATGCAGACAGCGGCCATTCCGGTTAATGTCGACCGCAGGTATTGCAATTTTTGAACTGGAGTTAGGTTCTCGTTACGATCGATGATCGATGAGAATACATCATAGAACGATGCCCAAATTTCATATGTTCCGTCGAATGTTGGAAGTTGCATTTCTGGTAATTTAATGGCATATGGGATGGTTGAGGAAGTGGCCGATGATTCGAACGTGTTTCTCCTCGTGACATTCGGAACACTTCTCTCGATTAGAGATTCGGCGCGAGTTATGATAGAGAAGTAGTCGTTTTGAATTTTGTAGCGGTGTGACGTTTCTGTTTTTTCTAATTCTTCGAGGTCAAATTAGATGACATCGAATCGCTTCCATGTTTCAGTTAACGCGTATAGGTGGGTTTTTAGTAAACGTATACTCGGTTGTTCTGATGTTTCACATGTGTTAAGAAGTCGCATGAAGACAGTGATTTGACCGAACATGGTACCGCGTTTACGCCGCAGGGAACTAAGAATAATTCTAGGACAAATGGACTGAGCTTGTTTGAGAGATTGAGTTGATATCGTGGAATATGGATAAGGAAGGAATTGACGAATAAACGTCAATTCGAGTCTACTGTTTCGATGTGAAGATATCAGATATGTTGAGATCTGCCATGATGTCTGGATCCCTGCTGGCTTGCTGCTGCTGAGGATCTCAATTTGTCCTGGAGCGTTGGCTTGATCACTGGCTTGATTCTTCGGTCGCTGAATGTTGATTGAATGACACTGTAGTTCGGGCACTCACATCACTGATTTTAACTGTTCGTTTAAATAACTCGCAGTCCACAGGATTTTGAATCAGGCTCGGACGACCAAAATGCACGCGTTACGACGAGGCTTCTTTTCGGATGATAACTCAACGATGGACGTAAATTTTCGTCACGAACCTTTTCGTCACCATTGCAACGTGCACTCTAATACGTGTTATAGTAATAGGGAAGTAGATAGATATAATTGGAATTGATACGATTCCTTAACAAAGAATTATATTTAACGTAAAATGAATTAATGAAAATTGAGTGTTTTTCATATTCTCTGATGTGTCCGAATCAGAATTTCTACTAAGCTCTTCAGCCATGAAGTGTTGTTGTTTTAAAGTGAATTTGTGGGGAGGAGTGGTCATGGGTGTGGCAATCAGATGAGACGTTATTGGTGAAAAATCTGAAAATTTGCTTCTTTTTCAGAAACTGTCAGATGACAAGAAGGCGCGAAGGGTGGGACCAAGGATTGTAGGTCGGTTGCGACCAATGAGAGGAGCAGGCAATAAAGCAGTAAAACGGCCAGCTATATGCTATATACAATTTTAAGATTCACTACGACGACTTAATTTTGAAATTTATGATGAGACGACATCCTGCTGCTTTAAGAGCTTTTTGCTGTTATGTGTTTAACAGCGATTTTGTAGTATCTGTGCATTAGGTGTTTGGTAGCCAGATATTTCGTTGAGTAAATTATGACGAGTGTCTGAACAAAGATAAATGGCTCAATTATTATAGCATAAATCGTATGTATGTCGCAAGACACATTGCATGCAACATTACAACTCTACTGCTTTGACACGCAGTGCTTTCAAACTTCATTTGAAGTGTAGAAGAAGACAAGCATAATACTATGCATAGAAGACTACAGCTTACTCACATTGAAACGCTAAAATGAAATGCGACATCGAATTGCATGGAGCACTAGATCTTTACTTTCAAGACACGCAGATACTACTATGTGTATACAGTGAAAACTGAATCACCCATACCGTGCATCGCCAAACGCTCAATCAGTTCTGAAATCGCGAAAATATACGACCCATCAGGCCTCCTTGGTCCAGTTCTAATCGTAGCCAAGAGCCTGCTGAAGAAGATTTCCACCCTGATGGTGGATTGGGAAGAATCACTACCGACGGCTATTCGTACCGAGGGGATAATGTACTGTGCTCAACTGCCACTGCACATCTTTCAGTTATCAATAAGACAAAATACATGGAGATTCATGGATTCTGTGACGCCAGCAAGGAAGCCTATGGACCTTCTATCTGCCTACAATCCGTCGATAAGTAAGGGCCAGCAAGTAATATACCAGCAGAACTCCTCATGCGAAAGCAAAAGTAGCAACCGTAAAAAGCCAATCGATTCCACGACCCGAATTGTGCGGAGCACTACTGCTTACGTTGTTAATGATCACGACTCGCCAGGTCCTACAGCTAGAGTGCAATCGCACGGTTCCCTGGACAGATTCCACCATCACTTTACATTGGCTCAAAAGATCGTCACACACCCTATAAACATTCGTAGCAAGTCGCGTATCGGAAATGCAAACAAGAATGAACATCGACGACTGGCGACACGTATCGACGGGTTTGTCACGATCACAGGTTCGACAGCAGAAAGATCTCATACCGAGAAGGGAGTTTGAACGGTAGCTGAACTCAATCACTCCAATTCTTATCCAAAGACTTTCTCGAAGGCAACATGCCGCTGACACTCGGGGTAAACCCCAGGTACCTGCGGCTATTTTTATGACCTACGAAAAACGGGACCGGTGGGGCACGGTCCCGAAGCAAATGTCTTCAAAGAGAATATTTTCGAATATTATAATATTATCCTAGGAAACATTTTGTAAATAAATATTCTCGACTGCCAAATCGCTACTGGAAATAACACCTGCCACGCGAGGTTCCGGCTCGAGTTTAGATGTCGGGGAACTAGCGGCTATCTCTCGCCGACCGGCCTACTCGCTTCCCAAGGTAAACGTGCACATATGACCTGGCTCGTATTTGGCTGAGACATAAAAAAAAAGGGGTCTCGAACGAGCCAAGTGGCCGCAATACGAATCTTCCAGGCGGTTAACCACGTACTCGACCGTCGCAAGGGCCCCAATCGACCGGCCGAATATTTTCAAGTATTTTCGATAAATATTTCTCAATGTTTGACGGACGATCAGCAGACACCCAATTTCGAATACGAGACCCCAAATTCCGCCCACGGACGGCCCGCTTTCGTTAAGACCTTCGATAACTCGTCCCGATATACCACCGGAACGAGGAATCAACCGCGTATACCCTCTGCTGTGCGCACAGCAGGAACGAGGTACACTAAACACACACACTTACACACGAACACAAACATCTGTGTAACGAGGCCCCTGCGAGTGTCCTGACTCATACAGAACCGCGGCCTCCACCGGTGACTCTTGCGAGAGAGCCTAAGCATGAGCTGGACCTCTCGCGGAAGCACGGGAGGGAGCATGGCCGGACCGCGGCTCACCGGAAATAACGAGACTTGCGTGAGTTCAAATCCTCACAGGAACAGGACCGCGATCTCCTCCGAGGAGCCCTGGCGTGAGTCCTCGTCATGTATAACGTATTAATGTACAACTTCCAGAGGAGGCTCCAGCGAGTGTCCAAAAATTGCCAGACTGCGGCCACCGACGAGGCTCTTGCGTGGGTTCTATCAAACAGGACCGCGGCCTCGAAATAAAAATATACGAGTCCCAAAAAAGACTTAAGTAGAAAAACTTAAGTAAAACGTAAACATACAGGTGAATAGCTCGAAGCTAGTCATCGCAAGGGTCCCAGCTACCTGCCGAACGCCGTAAAGGGTGCCGCAGGTAGACCAGGGATACCCTAGTTCGATGTTGGAACTCGAAAATCGTCGGCGGACGATCTACAACACACTAAAATACTACACACGTATATCCTCGGCAGTGTTCGCTGCAGAAAAGATATACCTCACACATACAAACAGGAACATAAAACAGAAGCGGCTCTAGCGTGCGTCTTCCTTGCGTATTAACCGGAAAATCGGAAAACCGGAGGCCGCGGCCCGGGCAGGGCAGCGCTGGTGCGCGCTGATGGGGAGCGACGACCCTACCCCCCCCCCCCCCCCGAAACATAAAAAAGCACCACGAGGCAGAGCGGCGTCCGACGCGCGCCGATGGGAATCGACGACCCCACCTTTACTCGAAGTAGGAAGCGTTAACCCCCCTTTTCTCGAAAAATCATGATGGCCACATCTGGTTCTAAATATTCCGGAGGTAAAATAGCCCTCCGTGCGGATCACCGGGTGAGAGCAGGACTGGGTGAGGTTATCGTGGCGATGAATAGGTCAAGGCGGGAGAAAAATCTTCGGCCCGTGACCTCGTCCCCTGGTGTTGGCCCCATTGTCGAGCAGCATAGCCGCCCGGTAACGCGCTCGATGACGGCCACCCTCAGGCTTCATCGCCATGCCGCGGCTGGGTGTACTCCTGCGAACACTTTGGCGCGGCCTCAAGGTTACAGCCTTCGCGCTGTCCAAGTCCGCCTAATTAGATGCGACGAGGAACTCAGGTCGGATTCGGAATCTCCGGCTGAGTCCAAAGTAGAAAACCGCGAAATCGAATAAATATAGGCGAATATTAGCGCCGCGATACCGCCCGGACCGCGACCCAATCCGATCCCATCGCAACCGCGACCGCGACCGCGACCGTACCGACGTCGACGCAGACGTCCGCGTCCGTAATTGCGTCCACGGGAATTAGAATCCTACAGCTGAATATGCAGCATTCAGCTACAGTATCAGGAGAGGTGCGTCAGCTCGTAATCCAGAAGCGTTTAGACGTCCTGCTATTACAGGAACCATACAATAGAACGCTGGGCTCGAGCCACACCGTGAGCGGTTTAGGAATCGGAACGAAGGTGGCGGCCATCGGCTCACAATACCCGTGGGCGGCGGTCGCCGTTTGCAACCCTCGATTCGAAATGGTTTTCGTCTCGCAGCTTAGCACCCCGCACTCTGTTTGCGCGGAGGTGTTGGCGCCCGGCTTCTCGGTATACGTCGTGTCATGCTACTTCCAGTTTAGCGACGATATCGAGGGGCACCTCAGGCACCTCGAAGTGGTGTTTCGTTCCCTGAGGGGGCAGAGGCTCTTAGTTTCGCTAGATGCCAACGCTCGGTCGTCACTCTGGGGGCCGCAGATCACAGACGATAGAGGAGCTCAATTCGAGGAGCTCATTCGAGCGTTTGGCATGGAAGTTGTGAACGATGTTGAACAGCCGCCTACCTACTGGTCGACCAGGGGTTCGTCTTTTATCGATGTTACCCTAGCGTCGCCATCCATGCTCCCCTTTGTTCGGGGCTGGAGGGTCAGGAGTGGCTGGGTAAACAGCGATCATAACGCCATAGATATCGGGCTAAGAGTGCCGAGAGCCGAAGCGGCGGGACGGGGCGAAGCGAGCACTCGGTTCGACACTCGTCGGGCCGATTGGGAGCTCTTCTCCGAACGCCTGGCCGATCAATCTAGATCGAGGCTCGAAACCTTAAGGCTCGAGTCTATGGCAGAAGTCGAAAGGATGGCAGAAACGCTCACAGAAGTCATCTCCGATGCCTGTGCCGCGTCAATACCACGGAAAAGAATTTTTAGAAAGTCCAACCCGTGGTGGACCCGCGAACTTATGAAATTAAAGAAGTCCGTGTACCGTCTACGTCGCGCCCACCAGGAGGAAAGAGAAGAAACCGCTCGCCATGAAAAACTACGAAAGTATCGCACTTCTTTGCGAGAATATAGTAGGAAGGTGAAGCGGACGAAACTCGAAAGCTGGCAGCGATTCGTAACGTCGAACGGGAACTCGGGGCCCTGGAGTATCGTATATAAACTCGAGGCGAACAAACTTCGAGTCGAGAGAGTACTCAGTACCCTCCGGCGTGGTAGTGAAACAACGCATGATAGCCGCGAAACCGCCAGCTTGCTCCTGAGGGTCCACATTCCAGACGACCGGGAAGTAGAAGACACGCCGGCGCAGCGTGAAATCAGGGAGAGTGCACGCATCGCACCCGACACTCCCGACGCCGCTCCCTTCACGGAAGCGGAAGTCGCGAGTGCAGTTAGGACATTCAATAATAAAAAAGCACCAGGACCCGACCACATCGAGGTCGGCGTGCTGAAGGCCACTGTTAGAGTCATCCCCGGTGAAATTACACGGCTTCTCAACGGATGCCAATACAAGAGGCACAACCAAATCAAGGGAAATTGACAAGATTGAATGCATTCCTTTACGAAGATGGAATCCTGAGAGAGGGTGGTCGATTGCACATTCACCACTACCATTCTCCCAGAAACTCCCCATAATTCTGCCGAAAACTCATGTAACTATACGTATCATTATAAACGAACATCTCACATATTTACACGCTGGAAACCAAACAGCATTATACAGCATAAGCTGAAAACATTGACCCATTGACAGCCAAAGCCAAGTCTGGAAAGCAATACGGGGTTGTGATCTTTACTGCCGCACCAACCCACCAGCAGTCAATTACTGTATGGGCAATCTACCGAAAGAACGCATCACCCAATCTCGACTCTTCATCAATGTAGGCATCAATTATTGCGGACCCTTTTTCATTAAAGAGCGGCAATACCATAATTATAGAAGAAAAAAGAATTATGTGGTTGTTTTCGTCTGCCTGGCAGTAAAAGCTGTTCATCTCGAAATTGTCCACGACCTCACTAGTGAAGCTTTCATCGCTGCTCTACAAATATTCATCGCAAGACGGGGATTACGCATAAATCTATACTCTGACAATATCTCAAACAAACTTAGTCGGAGCAAATAATGAGTTTCAAGAGATTAAGGAGTTACTACGTTCAGAAGAACACCACAAAGAAGTCACGTTATTTTTATCAAATCAATCAATCAACTGGCACTTCATCGCACCAAAGGCACCATATTTTGTAAGCCTCTGGGAGGCCGCAGTAAAACCCTCCAAGCACCATTTAACGAGCGTTGCAAAAACTGAGCTGTTCGCAATAGAGAAATTTACAACCCTTATAACCCAAATCGGAGCTATCCTTAATTCCCGCCCACTCACTCCAATTTCCTCAGATCCAAATGACCTGTTAGTCCTCATCCCGGGACATTTCCTAATTGGCGGTGCTCTCACGATTCTACGGAAACACAACTATATGAAGACACGCAATCCAATTGTTCATCTAGTTGGCAACATGTCCAAAAGGTGCGATAATGCCTTTGGACTCGTTGGCATCGCGAATATTTAAACGAGCCCACTAGCCGCATCAAATGGACGATGTGTAATCATCGGATTACGTAGGGAACGATCTTCCTCCTTAGACAGAAGAAAACACGCTGTCCATGCAATGGCCACTAGGACGAGTGATCTAAACCTATCCCGGTTTTAATAGCATCAAGCACGGAGTCACCGTTAGGACGGTTTCGAACACGTTTGACCTAAGTGTCAAAAAACTTGTTCCATTGCCGATTCAAACAAAGGGAGGAGATTTCGCGGAATCCATCAAGGATGCAACTCATCCGAAGACCAAAGCAACAGTAAGTACGTAAGCACACGATCACACATACACACACTATTACCTCTTATTACATCACATATTCATTTAGTTGCTCACTAGCCTTTCAACGGGAGGAGGATGTCTTGCGGAAGACATGCTTCTCATGCTATAATAATTAAACCGTTCATCCTTATTCAGCCACTTGTCATACTTCACTCAACGAAACATCTGATTGCCAGACACTTCATTTCACAAATCCTGCAATAACACTAGCCGACACGTTGCAGTAATAAACTCGTAATGCAACAGGATGTCGCACCATCATAAATATCAAAATTAAGTATTCGTAGTGATCTTTCAAATTGAATATACCATATATCTTGCTGGCCGCACCCTTAATCACTCCTCCACACGAATTTACAATAAAACATTCTGACTTTATCGATTAAGAGCTTAGTAGAAGTTCGCATTCAGGCACATCAAAAAACATGAAAAGCACTCAACCTCTGTCAATTTATTTTAAGTTAAATATAATAGTTGATCGTTGAGATACCGAGTCAACTCCAATTGTATCTACCTACTTCCCTATTACTGTAACACAAATTAGGGCGTACTTTGCAACGGTGACGAATACGTTCGTGACGAAGATTTAAACCCATCGTTAGCTCAACCGAAAATAAGCCTCATCATTACGTGTACTCAAACACAATGCGACAGCACAACTGGTTTCATCGCTTGAACATGAGTAAGCTGTAATATTTAATGCATAGCCATATGCATATCTACTTCTACACTTCAAAAGAATGTGAATTCTGCAGTTCCTTATAACGATGTGGGGCTTCATATGGTCTACCTGTTAAAGCAATATGGATCGAATGCTCCATGCATTGCGATGGCGCTTCTCATTTCTGTGCATCGCATAATGCTCACTTGCTTCAACAGTTCTAAAGAATGCGATATCTACAATTTTATGCAGCGTTCTTGAGTTTGACATTGACTACAATCAAAGGAGAAGAGTTCTAATGCTCCACGCATCGCCATTGCGTATCTCAGTTTAACACTACAAAGTAAATAAGCTCTAGTGTTCTATGCATTGCATTAAGCTTACCTCCTTCTACACTTCAAGAGAATGTGAATTATACGATTACATGCAACGGGTTGGCGCTTCAAACTGCCTGCCTGCCGATGCAATAGATTTCTAATACTCCATGCAATGAGATGTAACATCTTATTTCAACGATTCGAAATAAGATCTTTGCAATAGTCTATGCACAGCATTATGCCTATCTGCTTCTACGTTTCAAAGGCATGTGTATTCTACTGTTCTATGCAACAAGAATTCGCTTCATAATACCTGCGCGTCAAAGCAATGAAGTTCTAATGTTGCATGCAATTTAGAAAACGCACCACATTCCAAAGTTTCAAATTGATTAAGCTGTAATCTTGTATACATAGCATTATGCTTAGCTGCTTCTACTCTTCAAAAGAATGTGAGATCTATAGTTCCATGCGACAGGATGGAACCTCAACCTGTCCGCCTGTGGATAAATTAAGTACACTTTACAGGGATGTAAATTCTACAGTTCAATGCATCGGAATGGCGCTTCATAGTGTTTGCGTGTCAAGGCAATGGAGTTTACATTATTATATGTGAATTATCCATGCAATGCGATAGCGGATCTCAATTCAGCGTTTCAAAGTAAGGAATCTGTAATATTCTATTAGTAACATTATGATTATCTGCATCTACTCTTCAAAATAATGCGAAACATACAGTTTCATGCAAGAGAATAGCGCTTCATAATATCTGCGTGTCAAAGTCGTAGAGTTCTGATGCTCCATGCAATGCGTCTGTGCATCGGATTTCAAAATTTCGAAGTCAGTAAGCTGTAATCTTTTGTGAATATAGTTATGCTTATCTGCTTAAACACATCCAAAAAAAAGTGATTTCTACAGTTCCATAAAATGAGATGGCGTTTCATAGTGTCTGCGTGACAAAGCAATGGAGTTCTAGTGCTCCATGCAAAGCGATGGCGCATTTCATTTCAACATTTCAAAGTAAGTAAGCTGTAATCCTCTATGCATGGCCTTATGCTTGACTGTTTCTACACTTCAAAACAACGCGAATTCTATTGTGCCTGTCTGCGTGTGAAATAATTAAACTTCTACTGCTCTATGCTATGCGACGGCGCATTTTATGCTATATTTTTCTAATATTATGATATTATCTATTTACCTTGAAACGTGAACATGAGGTGCGACATTGCATTGAATGGAGCAGTAGAACTCCATTGCTTTAAGAGATAGCCACTATGAACCCCCTTCCTGTAGCACATAACTGCAGAATTCACATTCTTATGAAGTGTAAAAGCAGATAAGCGTAGCGGTATTCATAGAAGATTACAGCTCACGTACTCTGAAACGTTGGAATAAGATGCGTCATCGTATTTCATGGGGCAGTAGAACGCCATTGCTTTAGACGCAGGCAATGCGAAGCGCCATCCCGTTACATGGAACTGTATGATTGACATTCTTTTGATGTTCGGAAGCAAATAAGTATAATGCTATGCATAGAAGGTTACAGATTACTTACCTCGAAACGTTATAATTAGATGCGCCATGACATTGCATTGACAATTAAAATTCCGCTGTATTAACACGCAGACATTGTGATGGCCCTTGTTGTTGTATTCTTTTGAAGTACAGAATCAGTCAAGCATAATGATATGCATACAGGTTTACGAGATGCGACATCGCATTGCATGGAGCAGTAAAGGTCTAAAGCTTTGACACGCAGACACTGTACTGTACTTTACCTATACGCGTTGCATTTAATATCTTATCTACTAACTGTATTGCTTCGATACGTAGACATCTAGAAACGCTATTCCATCGCAAGGAAGAGTGGGATTTACATTCTTCTGAAGTGTTGACGAGATATACATAACCGTGTGTGATAGCATACTTTATCGGTTGTTGGTAACTCCAGTCATCGATAATTTATGGATTATTAACTACAAGCAACAACAGCCAGTATCACAAAATTATAGTAGGAAGCTGGAAATAATGGGTGATGCAATGTACACTTATATTTTTTCAAAGACAGTAAATCTGTTACTAATCAGTCTTTAATCGATGTGGCAATACTAAAAAACTAAAGGAATGTCTGATTTTACCCATTATGCATGTAATCCAGGTGTAAATAATTAACTAAAGGTTAATATGTAAATTTCGTAAATTTTAAAGGCGACGAAGTTGGTACACGGTTTTTGGATCTTAAAAATAGTAAAGGGGTGCGGCAGCTAGAGGAGAACCTAGTCAACCACTAGGTACAACATTAGCAATGGATACCCAAAATTTTTTCGCAATGCTTTCTCATAAAAAAAAATATATTTTTTACATTTCAATTAATTAGAAATGCAAAATAATTTTACTAATAACATAATATTATATATCTTTCGGAGAATTAAAACTTGCATGGACAAAGCTGTAATGGAAAAGTTGAAAATTAGCGGTGATCTACGAAAAGTAATGAAATTAGAGAAATTAATGGTCAATTTAAAGTCGAAACTTTCTTTGAAAAATTAAATACCGTCTTCTTAAAAAAAACCGACATATTAACTAATTAAGGAAAAATTATTCCTACTTCTAAAAATTTTGTTATTTTTTGTAAAATTTTAATATGATAATATAAAATATTTAAAATATTAGAAAAAACTAAAGTGAAATATATTTTTATATATTTTTGTAATACATTTTGTATCGCTAAATGATAAGAATTAAATAAATTACAACAATTTGAAAACATTTATTCATGTAGATTGAACTTTACTCATACATTTATAATAAAATGAACATAGTTATTCATATCTAATATTTTCTTTGGAAACAATGTGCAAAGATATAAAGTACATTGTTATTATAGTTCTAGCTGCTTCATAAGTTCCGAAAATGATAAAATGGACCAACGCTAGCAAAAAGTCTAATGTTCCATAATTATTTTATAGTTGAAAGATTATCAAGTTTTATGCCTGGATCGATCCTTATATATATGTATAACTGCCAAAATGAAATGAGATCGCGAAGTGATATTTACACACCTGCGTGCTGCAATTTTGACGTATTTAAATTTCTGATAAAAGCATATAAATATTTATAATCTAATTATCAATTACAAATGGAATTCTACAAGTTATCCATGTAATAGCCAATAGATATACAGATCTTGATGGATTTCGTATGTACGTGCGCGTGTGTGTGTATGCGCGCGTGCGTGTGTATGGTAGCAGTTGCAGAAAAACTACATAATAGATTTCATAGTTTCGATTCTAGTAAATCGAGGAAAATGACATAAGATTTTCTGTAAAATATCAAGGGGATGTTAAGTTGCTATTGCATTGCATGCAGCGTTTTTCACTGGAAGAAATTTTTTTCCAATGTGTCGACTCCAAATTTATTTGAATTGTTCTCGTTTAGAAAATTAAAACTGAATGACACATCCCTTAACATGGCATGCCAGTAACCACGATACCCAACAGATCCAAGGTTCCTTTATCTGCGATTAAGGCCTGCTTTCTCTGTTTCCAATCTTCTTTACGTTGCGTTACATTCTTAAGACTCTTTGTAAGTTACAAAGAACAGAAACGGTACATGGATTATAAAAGTGTAATAGTTTCATTTATATAATCTTGAACATTTTAAATCCGTTTACGTTACTTTGCTTGCTGTATATGTTTATCGCCTGGCGCTGAACCAACTACTACCGCCATCATCCCATTCTAAAATTTAGAAAATCCGCCAGATCTAGTGAAACCTTGCTTAAATTGTAAATGTGTTTTTACTGTATCCTGCAGAAATGAAATTACATTGACAGAAGTACCAGCTAGTTCTCCACGCCTATTTGAATCAACATTAAATCACCTTGTTAAACAATAGTATATTAAATGCGACATGGACTTTTAAATTTGAATTTATAAACATCTAACAAATAAATATGTTTTTCTTACTATTCACTTTCTATTCTGCCACGGAATTCTTTCTATCCGTTGTCATTTGCGTGCCAACCGCTGGCTGTTGGAGATATTGTAGTGCACGAGGCAGACTTGTTTCTTATCATCGTCAAGGAGATGGATTTTCACCCCCACCCTTTTTGAATTTTGTTAATTATTGTTGGGAATTTTTGCCGTTTCTGTATCTCTGTGACCGCATTGTGGATTCAACTTATGTACGATCTTTTTGGTCTTCATCTTTTTTTACATGTAACATTATGTATGTAATGCACGTTTGTTATGTAATGCTCAGATTTATAATCCTCAGATTCTCTTATTCTTTGGTAAAACAACTTATTCGATTAATATATATTTATTAGGCATAGATATAAATAATAGGAAAGTGTTATTAAAACGGTATTAAATATGTTGTAATTATATATTTAAGGTCTGAAGGTGTAGATGCAATTAGTGTCCGATGTTTTACATGATCCAATTGACGTATCGAGCCAGACTATGAAATATGAGAATATTTTACTATCCGTCGACCCCTTCCCATGTTAAATGAATGATTAGTTCTGCAAGACAAGAAGCCTGAATTAGTGAGATCTTTGCGAACATAAGCAATTTGTAAGTAATACATTTTTTCTCTTTGAATATATAAATTCCTGTTTTATATCCATTTCGGTCCAATTCTGTTATAGCTTTTGAGCAGAAGTAATATTGATTATACCTGGTATTTGCAATAGTTCTTTATTTAACAGATTTTATGAACGTAGAAGCATCATTTGTGAGATATATCGATCTACTTTGCAGTTCTATCAGTTTCTTTTTCTGCTCAATACTTTCTAGTCTCAGGTCCATATACTTATCGTTTATCACCATCATATATGTTGCGTAAGATTATAATAAATTTCTTGTCCATAAATTTTGCGGATATTTCAATTAAATTTCCTTTGCTTGAAAAAACGGAAATTAAAAACGAGTGACACGTACCATTTTTTGGAAACGTTGTATCGTAATTTGCATCTGACTGTTGTGAAAGGCACGCACTTTACTTAACGTTTGGAATGATTCGGTTAGCGGAGTAAAAAAATATTCTACTTTCGAAATTGTCGGCTCTTGTAATTCTAAGTCAAATATATTCATCTGCCGACATCGTGAACACTGTTTTTTGGCTAAATTCCAGAAAAACAAATATATTATAAGTAATATAATAAACATCGTAATATTAAATTTAATTTTGTTCATCGTTTCCTTGTTGGACACATCCATAACAATATACAGGGTGGGGTAGTAATAATTAGCACCTCAGGTATCCTCGAAACTATAAATTTCATAGAAATTTTTGCTGATATAAAATTGCACAGTACAAAGGTACCATCCGTTGATGAAAATAGTTTTTTTGTAAGTGGAGGTATGTTGGACATTTGAAGGTCACCTTCATTTTTTAAAATGAATTGGTATGTTTATTCTTCCGTAATACGATCGAGCATTTTAAAACGAGTTCAACGACCTGTTACATGAAGCCACTGAAGGTCACAAAAAGTAAAGAAAGGCGATAATACTTACGGTTTTGATAGTAAATGAAACATACGTATTGTAAACAGTGGTGGAAGGAAGTGAATAAACATTGTTCGAAGGGCATTTTAATAGTATACAGGATAAGTTAAACATTATAATATTAATAATGAAAAATCGGTTTGATCACGTTTGGTTAGGCTGTTCGATTGTCGTCCATTTTATAAATACTGAGCTGCGATTCCTGAGGACAGCTCACACAATTGTTGAACTACGGAAGATTAACATTATGAATTTTAATCAAAAGGTAACTAAATTCCATTAGATTGTAAACAAATGTTAATGTTTCATTTTAAATAGTGAGATTAAATACTCTTTACAAAACTACAAGAATGGATAGATTCCTCTCTGTTATTATTATTTCATAAAGAATTATAATTGCAATTATATATTTCATTACGATAAAAAATATTTCTCAGGAAATTCTAAATATTAAATTAAAGAACCAAGCAAAACATTTTCAATAATTACGAATATGAAAAATACTTGAACATTCCAATGGAAAGATGTTCTAAACAGGAGTTAGAAAAATCAAACAATCACCTTCAATTCCAGAATTTATCTATATGAGGTAAAATATTTTGAAAACTTTAATTACAGTCTTTAATGCAAGCAGTTGGACCGTATGTCGATTTTAAGAAAATTGATGAAAGTCAACCGTTTTGAAGTAGTCAGAATCTTTGTCGTTTGAACAATAAGTGACTAACAAATGACTGCATAAATTTCAGACTTATGAACATATGGATTAAATCTTATGCAGACACGTTTATAACCGAGTTACTAAATAATAATCAGCAGTAAGTAATCATTTTAAAACTTAAACGATTACACCTCGCATACATTTAAAAGTGTTGCAAACGTGAAAAGTAAGTGGTTTATGAAAAACTCTTCTAAAAGAACGG
Organism: Xylocopa sonorina; assembly: GCF_050948175.1. Lineage (NCBI taxonomy): Eukaryota > Metazoa > Arthropoda > Insecta > Hymenoptera > Apidae > Xylocopa > Xylocopa sonorina. Next base: position 566,176 of record NW_027490120.1, read on the forward strand.
ACGAAGGCAATAGAAATCTTTGCTGGAGTAAACAAGTTCTAAAATTCTAAGTAACGCGATGGCCCTTATCTGCCTACGATTCATAGCAAGTAAGTTCTGAAATTCTATGAAATCCGATGGAGCTCATCACTATCAACGTTTCGAAGGAAGTTCTCAAACTCTCAGTTCTGCGTTTAAGGCTATGTATGTTCTATATATCTATGTAAAGTAATGGTCCCTATCAGTTGTGACGGAAACCTATCTACAGTAAGTCAGGGAAGCTCGAAGGGGTTAATTATTCAAATACTTTAAGGTGTAAAACGTACTTTAATCTAAAGCGATCTGTCGTTACAATGTATCCACTTACGTACAACATTTCGCGGGCTCGCGAACGCAAAAATAATCACCGAAACGGGAGGGTATTTCGAAACTGCGAGACTATAGTTTCTTGGGCGCCAGCTGCTCAGAAAGCACCAAAGAAATAGACTACACGACCCCGGGAAACTTGGGGCGGAACAATGCTCGAAACCTCGAAATGCTGCTCCTCTCGACTACGCCTAGCCGAGTACATACACTCGGGTCGCGGGATACTGAAGTCACGGCTTCTTTATTTATGGCCTCGAGGTGGGTTTAACTAACAAGGGCTATAGAAAACTACGCAACACGCCGCGAATGACCGGGGATCACCACCCGCTTCACGATATAAGATATAATATACAATATGCGATACATGAAATGCGGCATGAAAATAGGACGCTTTAGTGAATAAGCTCTCACGTTCTCTTCTTCAGATTCCTTGAATTCGCTGGTGATCCTCGGATCTCCTGAATCCTCTTCGGGGCTCCTTGGTGGGACGAGCTGTACGCTTCGGTATTGTTCGGGGCCATCGATCAGTGGATTTCGGCGATCACCTCTTCTCGCCCCCTCGGGTGTCTCACCTGCAGGACCGCTAGATTTTCAACTTCTCTTTAGGCAGTTAAGGGGGGGGGGGGGTTGAGGTTATTCTCGCATCCCAAAGCATTATAAAGCATAGAAGCAGATAAGTATAATGCCATGCATAATTGCTTACAGCTTATTTAATTTGCATCGTTGAAATGAGATGTGCAATCGCATGGTGTAATGCTTTAGGTATCTATTGCTTTGAGACGCTGACAATATGAAACCCCATTCCGCTGGAAGAAACAGCAGAATTCACAATCGGTTGCTGTGTAGGAGCAAACAAGTATAATAACATGAATAGAAGATAACATGTTACATACTTTACCATCTTCGGAATACGGAATACCACCAAGGAAATACGTTTGTTTGACACGTAGAAACTGTGAAGCGCGATCCCGCTTTATGGATCCCTTCTATTGACATTCATTAAAAGTGTAGAAGCATATAAGCATATTGCTATGCATAGAAGGTTACAGGTTACTTACCTTGAAACGTTGAAAAGAGATGCGATATCGCATTGCATGCAGGCTACGAACTCTAGTGCATTGACAAGTAGACCCATTAAAGCGCAATTCTGTTGCATGGACTGCGGACTTCACATTCTAATGAAGTATAATATATCTGATATTATCTTATCTAAGCATAGTGCATGCATATAGGATTCCATCTTACTTACATTGAAACGCTGAAATGAGATGTGCTATTGCATTGCATGGAGCATTAGAAATATACTGCTTTGACGCGCAGACACTATAAAGCGCCATCTAGTTGCATAGAACTGTAGAATTCACATTCTTTCAAATCGTAGAAGCAGGCAGACATAACTCTATGCATAGAAGAATATAACTTACTTACTTTGGAACGTTGGAGTTATACAGCATCAGAACTATATTACTTCGATACGTAGACTTTTAGAAACGCTATCTCGTATCAAGGAAGTGTGGGATCTATATTATTTTGAAGTGTAGGTGCAGATAAACATACCGCGTTGCATTGAATATTACAACCTATCATGAAACATTGAAATGAGATGCGACATCGCGTTGAATGAAGTAACAGAACTCTATTGCTTCGACAAGTAGATATCTAAAAGCGCTATCCCTCTGCAAGGGAGTGTAGTGTTCACATTCTTTTGAAGGGTAGAAGCAGATAAGCATAATGCGATGCATAGAGCTTTACAACCTACTTACTTACTTTGAACCGTTGATACGAAATGCGATATCACGTTTTATGAAGCATTAGTACTGTATTGCATCGATTTGTAAACATTTAGATACGCTATCTCGTAGGAAGGAAGTGTAGGATTTATATTCTTTTAGAGTGTAGTGTGACGTCAGGCGTAGCGCCTGCCACCCATCAGCCTCTTTGCCGCCTCCAGCATCAATCCCTGCACGCAGGCAACCTGCCGTACACGCCTGCAGATCCAGCAACCAGCAGCGTTCGCGTGCGTGCTAGTGCACGCGCTCACTCGCACTTTTACGCATCGCCTTCTCGTTTCCATCTACGAGTATCCGCGCCTCCCTCGCATCGATGACTTCGTCTAGAAGGAAGAAGTCGTAGCCCGTCACCAGAATGGGGACTGTTCCCCATTTTAAGGAACCTCGAGACCAAGGCAGTCGAGGAACCACCTGCTAACAGCTGGCCAGGCCCGGCGCCGACGCAAAGTCTGTTCCACCGGGTAGTTTGACCGAGCTTGCGGCGGGCTAGACGCACGTACATTCGAGAATGGACTGGTTGCGGCCCGATACCGTACGTGTACCGTCGCGCAGCCGGCCGGGCGACCGAGGGTCTGCCACGTGCGCAAGATTGCGACGCCACAGGCGCCCACTCGGGCCGTAGACCGACGCGCAACGGGTCACGACGTTCTACTAGGGGAGAAGTGCACGACTACATCACCGGAACGTTCGCCGACGACGGCGTGCCGCTCGCTGTGGAACCGCGATGGTACCACCGGGGCATCGCGCGCCATCGGGAGCCAGTATCATCGTCGATGAATCTCTCCATTTGATCATTTGGGTTTCTCAGGTTTACCCCTGAACGGTTTCACGTACTCTTGAACTCTCTCTTCAAAGTTCTTTTCAACTTTCCTTCACGGTACTTGTTCGCTATCGGTCTCGTGGTCGTATTTAGTCTTAGATGGAGTTTACCACCCACTTAGGGCTGCACTCTCAAGCAACCCGACTCTAAGGAGAGATCCTCCCGAAACGCGTACCGGTCGGTACGGGCCTGGCACCCTCTGTGGATAAATGGCCCCATCCAAGATGGACTTGGACGCGGTTCGTTGTCTCAGGATAAACGGATCCTCCCGAACACTAGATTTCCCAGCGGCGGAACCGCCGGATTCAGTGTTGGGCTCATTCCTGTTCGCTCGCAGCTACTAAGGAAATCCTGGTTAGTTTCTTTTCCTCCGCTTAGTAATATGCTTAAATTCAGCGGGTAATCTCTCCTAATTTGAAGTCGTCTCTACGTGACGCACGAAATTCATTCGTGCCATCGAACTCGGTTACGGAGAGAAGGTAAAGAGATTCGTATGTATAATATATACAAGATGAGGAGAGAGCATCGGCGAACGGGGACGGCAGACGACGAAAAGAACTTTCGTCCATCTCCGACACAGCGATCCTTTGATTTACCGCTCGAGAAACCGGCGAGAACTACACGCACCTCTTCGTTGTTGTTCTCGTCGAGGCGTTTTGTGCACCTCGCCAATGTCTTTCGTGTGTCGGTATTTCTTTTATATAAGATTCGTAAAAAATATAAAAAAAATGTGAGACTCTCGCTAGACGACCAAGCTACTGGCGTTTCTTTAACATCCGTCCTCTTTATCATCGTAGCTGCGAACGATCAACACCGTTTATACTCTCCAGCGGTTCCAACATCTGCGCGTAACACGCAGACATCGAAACGGAGCGGCTCCTTTTCCCCCGATTTTATTACCCTGATCCTTCAAAACGAAGGACACGCCGAGTTGGAGCGCCCTCACGAATAACGTTACGACATTACAGCGCAACGACGGCCTATGTTCGAGTGACATTCCGCGCGAGAGATCTTTTTTTTCCCTCGCGGAACATGTTATACACACGCGGAGAAAACAGAGAGAACGGGTTATTTTCATCGAACACCCTGGGGCTGTACGAGGAGAACTTCGAACGATCGGATGCGCATCATCGTCCCTCGCGTTACGACGATGTCGCTCTCTCTCTTGTATATCTCTTCTCCCTCGACCGAGTATTCTTCCTCGGTCTTGCGGCATGAAAAAAATTCATTTTAAGCGATGTCGGGCGCGCGCATGTTCGTATCGTGCGCTAAAGGCAGGCGAAGGCGATGCGTGTGGCGGGTGCGCGAATTCGGAACGCGGAACAAAATCGGCGATCGAAACACGAAGCGGTTCTCCGTGGGCGATCGTCTGTTTAATGGACGACTCACGACGCCACGAAGAACTCACGCGAGTTCGTGATCGACACACCGTCGAGTTCCATGAACACGATTACGCACGTCGCACGCGCACACACGTTGCCAATCGCAGATTGCCTCAGCACGGCCACAGACGACTCGGACGAACGTCCAACGATCGCTTGTACGTCGCGTATCGCTTCTCTTCTTCCCTTTTTCGGTGCCGCCCGAACTCAGAAACGTTCGTAATTTAATTCGAGAATGAACGACGGTGGGCAGATTCGAGCACCGTGGGGAAAGAAGATTCGACGAAACGCAACGCAAGCAGTATTTTGGTTACGTGAACGACCCTCAGCTAGGCGTGGTTCAGGAATTGTATCCGTGGACCGCAATGTGTGTTCAAAATGTCGATGTTCATGTGTCCTGCAGTTCACACGTTGACGCGCAATTAGCTGCGTTCTTCATCGACCCACGAGCCAAGTGATCCACCGTTCAGGGTAATCGTACATGTATATTTTATTGATCTTTAAGTCTCTTGGTACTAAAGTTCGAACAAGTCGATACCCAATCGTCTCCAGTGAAAGAGACGCGGGCTTCGCCGAACCGTGGCGACTTTCACCGCTCGACGGAGGTCGAGGCAACACGATATATCGGTCCTACGGATGAAACGCATACGCCGATGGTTGGCGCGTAATGTCTCCCTCAAAGTTACGAAAAATGCACACGCGCGTCCAGGTATGAAGAAAAAAAAATCTTTCAAAAATTCGTTAGGACTCCTCCGCGTACCAGCAGCCTCGAGGCGGTCTTTTTCCTCCCGACAAAGCGAAGCGAGCATAAATTGTTCGAGCTCGCAACGGCGGGATTACAGACTCTCGACAACGAGGACAACGGGCAACGCGGAATCGTCCCCCCTGGAATAAACGTGCGCGTCAAACTAAGAAGAAAAAAATCAAACACCCAGCGGCGTATTGCTTTCGAGATCGGCAAGACGCTCTCATTCGAGTGAACATAATAATGTTATCATCGATGGGACACTCGTCGCCTTCGTGCACAGTCTCGAGGCGGTCTATAAAAGCTTTCCTCGGCAACGCGAAGCGAGTATAAAATTATTCGATCTCGCAACGGCAGGTTTTTCTCAGAGTCTCGACAATGAGGCTTAGCGCGAGCGACGATTCGTCCCCTCCGAACAAACGACGACGACGACGGTCTCTTCAAAATTCCAATACCATCTAGTCGTGTCGATTCCAACCAGGCTGAGATAAACGAAAAAAATTCATACATTCGTTAGGACACTCTACCGTTCACCCCACACAGCCTCGAGCGGTCTATATTTTTCCCGACAACGCAAAGCAAGCAAGTAAAGTTCGATCTCGCAGCGGCGGGTTTCAAGACTCTCGACAACGAGGTTATGGGTGAACGGCACGGAACGGATCCCCTCTGAGCTCAACGGAACAATTCTGCGAGTGGAAAAACGGCAAAGTGCCAGCGGCGTATTACTTTTTGAAAAAATGGCATAAAAAAGCGGACCCGACGAGTTCTCGATTACGAGAACTCGAGGGGTCCGCTAATGTACCGTAAACAACGACCGGGTAAATGGAAAAAAAATTCGTTGGGACGTTCGCTGGTTGTACAAGCCTCGAGAAGCGGTCTATATATTCACCCGACGACACGAAGCGAGCATAAATGATTCGAAAGCTCGCAACGATCGCTGGGTGTCTTAGACTCTCGACAACCGAGGCTATTGCCGACGAATCGTCTCCTCCGAAAGGAACAGTACGATCGACCATCTTCAACAGGTTACGCGCGACGACACCACGCACGCTCCTAGCACGAATTCAAACCCCGTACAACGTGAAACTTAAACTCAAATCCTGTATAACTTGAACCTTAAAATCGAACCCCGTATAATTTGAACCTTAAAATCAAACTCCGTATAACATGAACCTTAAACTCGATACCCGTATAACTTGAACCCAGAATAACTTGAACCTAATATAACTTGAACCTCATCTAATAAAACCAAACCTAAAACTAGCCTCTTTTTAACGTGGGGAAATCCTCATGGATCTCCCGGAGCTGGAGAACTGCGGGGGTATGTCAGACTCTTACCGGCTAAAACCCCACGGTGACCGTCCTCGGCGCTGCTGGGAGGGGACCGGGAAATCTGGACGAAGACGTCCGGTCCCCTCCCGCGCCGGGATCCTCCATGGTGACTGGGAGGACCCCCTTCCCGGAGAGGAGTGTGGTCGAAGAGACATACTCCCCCGTCCGAGGAATGAGCGATGGCTGGATCACGCAGCCACCACTCCCGTCCCGGGGGACGCGTGCAATGATTGGTACAATCCCCCAATCGCACCGACCGCGCCTCCCGGACGACACCCGTGCAAAGATGTGGGGCACGACCTAAGTGGTCCACCCCGCACGGGCGTCGTCGATGCCTCGGGCCAGGCGTGGCCCGGACGCACTAGGTGCCCCTGGTGCGTCAGACTCGATATCATGGCCCGACAAATGCCGAATCGTGGCCCCTGAGGCGTAATGGCTACCATCACGGCCCGTAGGCGCGGCGATGGTGGCGAAGTCCCGCCCCCCGAAGGGTTCTTGGGAGCGACCTCCACCCGAAGGTGGAAGACTCTAACCCCCCCCCCCCCCCCCTTCCGTGAGGCGGAACGGGGCAAACGTCTACGACGCCGACCCCGCAGGCGATGTCGAGCTGGCAGGGATTGCTCCCTAACCCGCTCGGCGGCTTCCTTCGCGACGATGACCTCCTCGCAAAAGGAGATCATGGCCTGCCAGACGCTCCCGCGACCAAGCATCCCCGATAGAATGCTCGCCAACGAGAGGTCCGGACCCACCTCCGCCGCTAACACCCAACGCGGCACCCCCAGGCTGGACACTCCTGAAGAGTGTGCCGCGCCGAGTCCTCCGCGGCGCCACGGTGGTGGCGGAACGTCAGCCGCTCGTTGCTACGACCTACCCATCTATCTAAGATGGGCAGGATCGCCTCGACGGTCCAATGGGTTCCGTGACGAGACAGATCGTCTCGCCACTTTGACATGGTGGACCGCCGGGCCTGGAGCCTAAGCTCGTCCCGACTTAATGTCTCCCCTGGCGGGGTGGAGTCCTGACGCTCAGGATGAAGACGCCCATAAAGGTAGGCGTCTTCGAGCGCCAGGAACTCTAAAGGTGGCAAACCCGCCAGGGTGGTGGCCGCCTCATAGGACACTGTACGGTAGCCACTTATGACGCGAATGGCTGCCGACAATGCGTCGGCTTAAATGGGGGTACCGTACAGTGCCACACTCCTCATTACACCACAGTAGAGGCAGCGCACCCGCTCGTCTGGACCGCCAAGGTTGGGCATCATGCTACTCAAATGAGTCGTGAGTTGGCCCAATCTGACGGTCAGACGAGCGAAGTGCGGGACGAAACTGCAGGAGCCGACCAGGTAGACACCAAGATATTTAATATCCTGGACCACCCGGACGTCGGACGACCCGATCCTCACCAGACATGGAGCTGAAGTGCCCCTCCTACGAGGATGGAAACAGACTATTTCCGTCTTCTGAGGGGACAACTCCAACCCCATGCCCCGAATCCGCGAGGCGATGGACGCAACAGCGACCTCCGCTCGACAGATGGTCCTCCCCAAGTCCCTGCCGGTGGCTAACACCATAGTATCGTCGGAGTAACACGTTAAGTGTACGCCTGCCAACAGGGAGACCCGCAGAGCCGTGTCCGTACCTCAGGTTCCACAATAAAGGGCCTAAGACGGACCCCTGGGGTACTCCACGGCTGATGTCACGCCTGACAAACCCATTGCGACCACCGTAAATGATGGCCCTGTCCCGGAGGTAATCACCGACCACCATCCGCAGGTGAAGGGGCACCTCGTGACTATCCAGGGCCCCGCGGATGGTCACCCACGAAAGGGAGTTAAAGGCATTCTGAATATCTAAGGATACTGCCAAAGCAACTCCCCCCCGGGACGTAGCCGAGTCCGAGAGGGACTTGACGCGCGAAATCGCGTCGATGGTCGACCGTCCCTCCCGGAAGCCGAACTGGCACTCGGCCAAGTTGGGTCCTACACGAGACAGGTGCTGGACAAGGCGACGCTGTACGATGCGCTCAAAGAGCTTACCGACCTCGTCCAGCAACACGATGGGCTTGTAGGCGGAGGGCGACTGCGCGACCCTGTTGTCCTTCTTGAGGAGAACCATCCGTTCACACTTCCACCGAAGTGGAATCGTCCCCGTCTGGAGGCAGGCGTTAAACAGCCTGTACAGACGGGGATCGAGGACGCTGAGTGCCATGACCCAGGCACCGCCAGGTATGCCATCAGGGCCGGGGGCGATGTTACGCTCGCTCATGCGTCTGACGGCATAGGCCAGCTCCTCCCCGGACACCTCCAGCTCCTGTGACCATAAGGCACGGTCGATGGTGTAAACGAGGGCCAACACCTCCCCAGAAGGGAACAGGGTGCCGACCACCAGCTCCAGGAGCGGAGGGTCCATCGTCTCCGCGAGTAGAGACGCCCATGGACGTAACTTGTCCATGACAATTTTATTAGGGCGCCCCCACGGATCTTCACGGAGCTTCGAGAGAAGTCCGTCCCAGGCCTGAGCCTTGGTACTCCTGATGACCAGCTGCAGCTGTTTCGTAAGCGTACGATATGATTATACAGCTGTGCCGTTCTCGTCGCGTCGGTTGTGTGTCGACGCCTCGCCCGGGTGTACTGGCGGCGAGCGACCCCGCAATCAGTGTGAAGGCGCTGTATAGTGTCATTCCACCAGTACACCGGGCGGCGGGGCGGATTGGAGCGGACACGTTGCATCCCCACGTCGCAAACAGATGACATGATGTCCGCGAACCAATCCGCCTCCGCGTTCACATCCACTGGCTCAGCCGGAACGCCCGGCCAGGCCACTGCGAGAACGGCCGCCATCAGGGCGTCCTCATCCAAGCCCCTAGGGGCCCACCTCTCCTGGTGGTGTGCTGATGGGCGGGTCGGGGGAGGCGTGGAGACCTATATGCGTATGTACGCATGATCAGAGAGAGTCTGCACGTCGTCGACCGCCCACACCGATACACGGCGCGCGGCCAGGGCGTTGACGAAAGATAGATCGACGATGCTTTCGTCCTGGTACCGTACGCACGTGCTGGCTGAGTCCTGATTTAATAACCAGAGACCCAGGCCAGCCGCCCAGTCCAATACCGAGTGACCCCTCTGGTCCGTCCTCGGGGATTGCCACGCGGATGCGTGAGCATTAAAGTCCCCGAGGGCGAACACTGGACGATCTGCGTGCGAAGAAACAATATTCTGCAGCTCGTCCAGTAAGATGTCGAAACGACTGAGGGGCCATCTCGGTGGCGCGTACACGCCCACTATCAGACAATCGGCCCAGTCGACCGCCACGAACCCGTGGCCGCGCGCAACGAGCGCTATCGGCTGGATCCGTGACGGGACCGACTGGGCGACCACCACGGAGTCCTCCAGGTCCCCAGCCCAGGACGGGCGCTGGAGAACTCGGCACGGCTCCGCAGCGACGACCAACTCAACCATGCCACCGCAGAGAGCCTGAACCATTAGGCCCTGTGCTGCAATGACAAGGTTGAGATTGGTCTGGATGATGTGACCGTGAGGAGGCGTGAACGTTAGGCCGTGTCCATGGCGTCCCCCCGGCCAACATCATACATTTGAGCGGGATTTGCGGCCCGCTCGACCTCGTCCCCAGTGTCCACAAGTCTGGAACATCCCACGGTGGAGGATGATGCGGACGCACCACCCCCGCTGGAACGTCCCACGTTATGGACTTTATGGACACTGGGGATCTTGGTCCTCTTATCACTTTCCTTCATGCCCTTCTGCGCAGCCGGCGACGGCTGTGCCCCCTTGCCGCTTCGGCGGGCCTTAGGCGGGGAGCAAGCTTTACCCCCCGTTTTGTGATCCGCGGGCCGCTCTGCCTCTTTGCAGATGAGGCAAACAGAGACGGAAGCGGTACAGAGGCCCGCCTGGTGGTCGGTCTCACTGCATCTGTAACATAGGTGAGACCGATCCACCATCGCAGTGCATCGCTGCTGGACATGACTCAGCTCCCAGCAGCGGTAGCACTGCTCCGTGCGGGGTTTCAACACCACTACGCGGGCATCTGCCCACCCCACCCGGATGCGGCCAGCAGCGACCACTTTCTTGGCCGCTGCCAGGGGGCACTGCACCCAAAGGGTGCCGAGCCCTCTTGGTGAAGACCGGATCAACCCGGTCTTCACCTCTTCTACCCGACACCCTCCCGTGCCGGCTATGACCTCGGCCACCTCAGACGAGGTGACCGAGTCGTCCAGGCCGAGGACGCGAAGGTCAGCCTTTTTACTCAGCCTGGCCACAGTTACACCGTCGCCGGCCAACGTCACACTCAATTTTTCGGCCAAGGCTAACGCCTTGGCTTCCTTATCAGGACCGGCAATCTCCAACAGGAGACCGCTGGTCCTGGAATTCTTGGGGCGGACAGAGTCCACCCCAACCTCAGAGAGTTTTACCCTCTGCCTGGCAGCCACCATAACATCCCGGTAGGTGGTTTTGCTCCCAGGCAGAAGGGTTAACGCGACTGCCGCTGTGCGTGGCAGCCGCCCAAGCTTCGGCTTCTCATCCTTTTTGGCGACCTAGGCCTTAGGTGGTGGGACAGGGGCGGTTTGGGCCTTTTTGGCTGCCCTAGCCGCCGTCCTGCCCACTACCTGGGCCCAGGTGCCTTCCTGTGCGGCACCAGATGTGGAAATGCATGGTGCTGGTGCGGCTGTTGCCTGGCTCTTCACTGCCTGGCGGGCCATCTGCAGCCTTCTTGCTGCCCCAGATGGGGCTTGTTTGGCTTTGGAAGGTGCTTTAGCATTCGTGGCATTTGAAGGTACCACACTGCGTGCACTCTTCTCCTTCTTTGTCTTATTTGATATCTTACCCTCGGTGGCCTTCGCTATATTGCCATCCGGGGGCAAGACAACTTACTCCTTCGATTGAAGGATCTCCTTACGGAAATCCCCCATCATTTTGATGATAATATCCACCACCTGCTGTAAAGTGACGGGTCCTATCGCCTCCTGTGCCGGGGCACCACTGTCTGAGGATGAGTTCCTCATATCCTTCCTTGTCGGGGCCGGTGTTGGCTCCGCGCGGCTCTCGTTCTCCAAGTCCGCCATAATAGCTGTTGACGGGCATGGAGATCGTCTCTCCAATGCACTTAGTCTTAGTAGCAGGCGCTTGTTTTCCGCCTGCAATTCTTCCACTAGCGCTTTCAGCGTATAAATATCGCTAACCGGCGGTGTTGCTGCCGGGCGCTCCACCTTTTGCGCCAGCTCTATGGTGGCTGCTCTGAGGCTCCTAGCTCCCATCCGTAAATCTCGCTGGGTAATCCCTTTAAGATTTCGGGATTTGGCGGCGGCCAACTCAATCCGGTCCGCCTCCTCCAGCGCCCATGCTCCTAGGTCTGCTAGGGGCTTATTTTTTGCTTCTTTCAGGAAATCCTCCATTTCCGGCACCGGCTTGGTCGATTTGCTGGGTGGAAGTGGTACACCAGAGCCATGATGGATCTCTGACTCTAAGTCCACCAGCTCGGCCTCACGTTTCGCCTCGATGTAGGCCCTCTTGGCCTCCCCGAGGCCTACATATTCCCCAGTTGTTGGGGGTCTCCCTCGCTTCTTAGATAGGGAACACGGCCGCTGGATGGAAAAGTTGGATCGCACTGATCCAACGGACGTGTCAGAGTCGTAAGACGCGTCTTCCGACTCTACCACATGAGTTGGGGTTCCTCAGCCCGGGCGCAGGGAATCCACCTCGCGGCATAGCATCCTGCAACCCGGCTAGGGTGGCCGGTGGGGGGAATTTTTAAGATTAGCTTAGGTTAGGCCCCTCTATGTTTCTCAACCGGGCTTGGGACCGACTATGGCCATACCCCACTGGTCGGCACGCCGCTCCCTGTGGGAACGCAGGGTAGTCACCTTCCAGGGGGTGTTAGGTTCAATTAGACCCTGTCACACTCATTCATCCTTCCTCACATCATTCCACATTTCCTTTACCCTTCCCATACACACACATTCCGCTGACCACTTATACATTCTTCAATAACTAATAATAAATAATAGTAAATTATAACTAATAAATAATAATAAATAAGTAAATAAATAAAACTATCTGTACAATTAAGTTTACCTAAACATATACAATATATATATATAATTCTGATTGATTTACACATATGTATATTAACTATAACCCTCTATTTTAATGAGATTACTAGGCTAAAAACCCATCGCCTCAGGGGCCACGACTCGGCATTTGTCGGGTCGTGGTATCGGGTCTGACGTACCCGGGGCACCCAGTCACTCCGGGCTAAGCCTGGCCCGAGGCGTCGACGACGCCCGTGCGGGGTGGACCATTTGGTCGTGCCCCACGTCTTTGCACGGGCGTCGTCCGGGGGGCGCGGTCGGTACGATTGGGGGATCGTACCGATCATTGCACGCGTTCCCCGGGGCGGGAGCGGTGGCTGCGTGACCCAGCCATCGCTCGTTCTTGGGACGGGTGAGTGTCTCGTCGACCACACTCCCTTCCGGGAAGGGGGTCCTCCCAGTTATCATGGAGGACCCCGGCGGGGGAGGGGACCGGACGTCTTCGTCCAGAGTTCCCGGTCCCCTCCCAACAGCGCCGAGGAAGGTCACCGTGAGGTTTTAGCCGGCAAGAGTCCGGCATACCCCCGGAGTTCCCCAGCTCCGGGGGTTCCATGAGGATTTCCCCACGTTAAAAAAAAAGGCTAAAAACCCATAACTCTATCATCCTCTTCTTTCCTTTTTATAATCTTAGTTATAATATCCGTGATGGCGCTCCACCTTTCCTCACTACTGAGCATATCATCTGAGAGCGTCTCTGGCCTGATATTTAACCCATCCTTACCTCTCCATCCTTCACCCCTAAGGCAATCAAATCCAACACATTCAAACACACAGTGTTCTACGTCATCTTTCACACAGGTACGGTATCTATACTACGGATTTCTCCTCTTCCTGAACTTAAACAAGTACTCATTAAATGCACTATGGCCCGTAAACACCTGCGTGAGGTAGTAGTCCATCTGTCCATGTAGTCTTTCAGTCCATCTTACTACGTCCGGGATAATCGTCCTCCTAACCCAAACCATTAGAGTTTCCTTCTGTTATCTTCCATCTCTCCCTCCATTCTTCCATCATTTTCTTATGCTTTCTTTTTTTAATCCCTTTAACCACTTTCTCCACCACTTTGTTTCCTTTTTCAACATATCCCAGGCTCTTCTTTACTTCTTCAAAAACTCTAGTCTTGCATTCTGCCACTAAATCTAATGATGGTATACCCACCAGCACTCCAATCCCTTCGGTAGGCACTGTTCTGTATGCTGCAGCTACCCTAATCCCACATATCCGCCTTACCCTCTCCAACACCCTTTTACTCATGTTTAGCCTTCCTGCCTTATTCCAGCATGGTGCAGCATATAGAACAATGGACTGTGCCACGGTCCCCAGCACCATCCTCTTCTTTTGTTTCGGGCCGTTCACGTTGGGCATAATTCGTCCTATGGAGTTCATCGTGGTAATAGCTTTTTCTGCAGCTTTCTTCATATGCACATCCATACTGACCCTATCATCAATCGTAACCCCCAAGTATTGCACACTACTTTTGTTCTTTACCTCACAATTACCAACTCTAAAAGTAACTTCTTTAAACTTGATAGTTCTACTTCTAAATATTATTAATTCCGTTTTCTCTTCCGCCACTTCCAGCCCCATCCTCTTTATATCACAGATAAACACCCTCACGACCTCTTCTACATCCTTTACCACCTCCTCCATATTGCAGCCACTCACTAAAAACACTGTATCATCCGCATAGCAGATCGTATTCACTTTGCCCTGGTACATCTTCATCTTCTTGATCACTTCGTCGAATACAACGTTCCACAATAGTGGTCCTAATACCGAACCTTGGGGTACCCCTCTAGTCAGTCCAATTTCTCTTATTCCATCCCTACCGACTATTATACCTACTCTGTTTTTAAGGTAACTTCTAATAATCTCCACAAGATATTGTGGGACCACCTTCCTTTCTAGGGCTTCCAATACGGCCGACCATTTCACCGTATTGAAGGCGTTTTTAACGTCCATAAAAACGCCTACTATTTTCTTTTTTTCCCCTATGGCTTTCCTAACCACAGTCTGTACCTTATGAATAGCATCAATTGTTGACCTACCCTCTCTAAAACTATATGGCTCCTCTTCCATTTTATCCTCCGTCTCTATATACTCATTAACTCTCCTTGCTATTACTTTTTCCCATATTTTGCCCATAATATCTGTAAGAGAGATTGCCCTGTACTTTACCACCTTCCAATCCGTACCTATCTTCGGTATTAATACTATCTTCGCCATCTTCCAACGGTCCGGGACCTCTAATCTATCCATACACACTTGTATTACCTCCTTGAGTTCTTCGGTTTTCCTAGTTCCGATCCACTTAATAATCCTTCCCGGTATCCCGTCTGGCCCCGGGCTTTCCTAATGTTAATTCTCTTCACAGCATCCTTCACTTCCTCTATCCTAATCCTCATATCCTCCTATAACTTTCCTTCATTTTTCTTAGCATCTCTGTTTTATTTCCAGATTCTACAGCGTATGCCTCACAGTCCACAGGCAACAGTTCCATCACTATTTTCATCGTATCGTCCATACTCATCGTAGGTAAGTACCTTCTCTTAAATTTGCCCATTACTATTGGTATGCCATCCCCCATGTGTTATCTTCAACTTCTTTTACCAGCCTTCTCCAACACTCCGCCTTATTCCCCTTAATAATAATGTTCTTAAACTTTTCCTTAGCGGTCCTATACCTATCCCAAATCCCCATTAATTCCTTTTCAGTCCTTCCCTTCTTATTGGCTCTTATCCACATCCGTCTTTCCCTTACACACTCCTTTCTGGCCATACTAGCTCTATTATCCCACCAGTATGCACACTTACGTTTCCCTCCTTCCTACTTGCTCTTCTTCATAGTCCTATTGCAAATATCCCTAAATTTCTCCATAATCTTTCCAATAATCACATTTACGTCCTGGTCATCCATTGATCCCGTGTCCTGCACCAGCATGCTCCAGTCACTCATCAACCTCTCCAATTTATGGACTTTAAGGGTTCTGTCTTTCCATCCATCTCCTACAATGTTTCTCTAACGCTACTAGCGCCTATATTACTATCATATCTATTTCTGTTCACCTCCCTTTCACCGATAACACTAAACTCGATGTACACGTGGTCACTCAGTGTCTCTTCTTCCAAAACCCTCCAATTCTCGATTTTGTTCTTTATCCCTTCTGAACACAGTGTGATATCAATCACTGATGACCCGTTCCACCTCCTACATGTCGGCTTGTCCCATTCGTTCATACATACTAAGCTACATTCACTCATTATCTCTGTAATTATCCTGCCTCTTACATCTGATTTACTTGACCACGCGTAGTCCGTTGCGTTAAAGTCACCCAAAATAATTATGTTCCTCCTACCTCTAGATATTAGGCTCCTTACCTTACGCCTTGCCCTATGCCAGTACCCCATAAACTCCTTTCTGCTGCAGTTTGGCGAGCAATACCCTACCAAATAAACCATATCTTCCACCTGTACCACTATTATTCCCTTTTCTTGCTCTAGCACCTTAACCTTTAACCCAACTTCCTTATTAACTAACACTGCCGCTTTATTTTCTACGCTCCTAAATCATATCCCCGCTCCTTCAGTTGCTGGTTCTGTTATGCACACAATCCCTATCTTCTTGTGTACCGCATGGGCCATTAATATGTCCTGTGCTGCCCTGCTGTTATTTACATTCGTCAGGATGACTTTATATCTCTCTGTCTCCATAATTGTCACTTCCCATGATTTCTTCCATGATACTCCTTATCTCCCGCAGGTTCCTTAGCGCTCCTACGGATTCCCTATCAATGTCTATATCATTGTTTGAGTCATTCATTTCCCCTGTTCTTTTCTCTTTCGTGGTTCCCTTCTTTTCTTCTTTGTCCTCTATGATTTTCTTTTCATCATTCCTTTTGTTAATGTGAATTTCCTTCCTGCATTGTGTATTGATGTGACCCCACATCCCACATCTCCCACATCTGTATATTGAATTGGGCAATATCCTAACCCTATTCTTCGTCCAACCTATCCTTATGCCTTCTCCTTCTTGCAGTATCGTCGCTATCCTATCTGGAAGCCTGACGAACGCTACTTTTTCCTGCCATGGCTCAATTATGATTCTTTGCACGACTATCTGTTCCTCCTCCTCATCTTCACATTCCACGCTCTTCCTTATTGCTTCCACTGTCATTCTTCTCAATTAAGGGATCTGAACCTCTTATTTTGGCCGTCACCCTATTCCCTAGGACCACTATGGTCTTGCTGTCCTCCCCATCCATGGATCCTATAATCCTTTCTTTCCATTCCTTCACGTCTGAGTCCCTTTCCACCTCAACAAGTACTCCACCAAACCTCGTACCTCTGATCCTTTTAACCCCAGTTCTCTCCGTGGGGCAGGAAATCTTGCTTTTCATTGCGGCTATTATGTCCGTGGGTTTTTCCCTGGTATCTCCATACATATAGCCTTTCCTCTTGGCCTCGTTCCTCTTGTGTCCTGTATTCCCTTACTTCCCTCATCACGTTTCCTCTGCCTCTCCATTCCCTTAATATCTTTACCACTTTTGACTTTTCTCTTTACCACCTCACTCCATGTGGTCATATCTCGCGTCTCCTTAACTCCTTGTCCCTCTTCTTTCTGTTCATTGTTGTCGTCTCCTATATTTACTTGAACTCCTATTGTTCTATATCTCTTTCCATCTTTTACCGTCCCTACTACTTCGAATCCCTCATTTCTCGACTCTTTTATGCTTCTTACCTGTTTAGAGATGCCTGCTTTTACTATTTCCTCGTTCCTCTCCCTTTCTGTTCCTCTTCCTACCCTGTTAAGCTCCTTATTTACCCTGTTCTCACCCCTCACTCCTACTCGTCTTCCCTCCCTGTCTACCTTACTAAAACACTGGGCTGCCAGGTGGTCTGCACCGCCACATTTGTAGCACAACTTTTCCCGCACGCTGGGACAGCTAACCGCCATATGCCCCATCGTATTACACCTAAAGCACCTGTTATTTATCACAAATTCCCTAATTCTATATATATTCCACCTTATTCTTATCCTCTCATTTTCCTTTAAAAATCTATCCACTTGTAACCCTGTCACCTCCACGCACGCCGTTTGGGTCCCTCTCCCACCTTCTCTTCTGAAGATCACCTTCACTTCCCTCGTATCAATATTAAAACACTTCCCTACCGCTCTCTTGATCTCCTCATCCTCAGCCGTTATGTATAGACATAACATATATAGATCCTGGATATAGATCCTGAATGTATATCCTCTTTTTTCTTCCTGTAAGGATGTTCGCTTCCTCCCCCATCTCTTTCAATTTCCTTACCAGACTGTTCGCTCCTGCACCCCCTCGAACTCTAATTAATATATCTTCTGTGTTAAAGCTCTTTTTTACCCCTATAATGTCCTCCGCTTCAAACCTAATTTTACTCTTAATATCTCTTAACTTATTCCTAAAATTTATCCGCGCTTGCCTATTATTCCCGCTAACATTCGTATCCACCTTAACTTTTATTACTGGTATGTTATTCCCATCGAACTGTGATTTCCCGTTAATTTCCTCCCTATCTACTCCCCCGCTCTCGTCGACAACGAGTCTTTTACTTGGTGGGGTTCTCTCCGATAACGATATCGACGTTACCTCACTCTCCCTCCTATCTACCCTTTTTCTTTTATTATTTACCCCTTCCTTCCCACTCATCACATCACCTATTTTTTCATTTGTCTCCCCTGTCGTTTCCCTCCATCTCTCTTCTATCGAGCTTGCCTCCAGCTCTGCATCCTTTATCTCCTTACCATATCCTCTCACCCTTCCTATACTCTGTCCTTCTTTCTTATTCCTATTTCCTTCTCCTATACTTCCCTTTCTCGCTAGATCACTCTTTCCTCTCGTTCTCTTTTCTCTTATGTCTTCGTCCTCCTCCTCTTCACTTGTGGACCCTTCCTCCACTCTCCTCCTACCTTCTGTTCCATCCTCTTTACCCTTTGTTATCGTCTTCCTCAGGTACGCCGCTATCACGTTACTGCCTATTTTAATATATCTACTCATCTCCTTATTAATTTCCTCACTGAATCTCCTGCTGCTTGCAATCATATTGCAGGTTAGCGTGAGTTTCCCCACCCATGACTCTATTGTCTCAGTTGCCCCGGTCCCTCTGGTAACTTCATACAACTCCCTACCTATTTTTGACAGCTTCTTATCAGCCTCATTTCTTATTTCTTTATTCAAATTTCTGCTGGCACTGTATGATCCCTTGATATCCAGGGTAGTTCTCATTAACTCCTGGGCTATCGCTTTGATTTCCTTCGTATCTTGTCCCTTAGTTCCCTCATCTCCTCCTGTGCTTCTCCTATTTATTTCCTCATCCCTTTCCACTCTCTCCCTTGGTATGTAATATCCTTTTCCACTCTTTAATGGTGTTGGTATCTTCGCTAATTCCTTCCCTCTTCTCTCTTTGACCATCCTGTCCTCCTCACTATCGTCCCATTCCCTCGGTGCCCTATTCCTTTCCTCCCCTTCTTCTTCCCATCCTTCTTTCCCGGTTGCACTACTTGACCCCGAAACCCGGTGAGCCATTTCAGGGGTCGCACGGTAACCGGATGACGATCCGAAGAGGCCCGCTTGACCACCCTCATTCGGACCGGTACTGGGGGATCCGACGCCCCCTGCACCGTAAATTTTTTACTTTTACTTGTGTCTGTCATGATTGTTTTAGTTTTTCTTTCGTAATCCAGCTTCATAGCTAGGTCGTCAACATTTAGATCCGTCCGTGTTTTCTAGTTTTAGCAACATTTGATTCCTCCTAATATATATTTATTAGTATATTTTAGTTCCTATTTATTTCATTTCATATTATTATATTATTTTCTATCTGTTGCTCTTCATTACATCACGTAAGACGTGTTTTTTCCATAATATTCTATTTTATTTTATTTTATTCTATTGTCGTATAATTATTTATTATTTTGCCGATATTGTTATTATTTTATTATTTTATATTATTTTATTATCATATCTTGTTCATTTCATATTATTTTATCTATTTTATTATCTAGACTTATTCATTTTACACAAGGTATAATATTTTTATTCTATCTATATTTTATGTCTTGTATCCTATATTATTATTATTTAATTATTTTTACTCTATTTACCTATCTTATCTAATTCCTATTGTTTTATTTTGTCTAATTTTTATTTAATATTAAGTTATACCTTATACATATGTTTTATTTTATCTAATTTCATCTTTTTATTTATATGTTTATATATTATTTGTATATTATTTATATTTATCTTTATTATGTATATTATTTATATTTATGTTATTTGTATATTATTTATACTCTCTGATGTTAATTATATTAAATATGTTCCTATTATTATTTTATATATCTTCTTTTATCAAATATATGCTATTTATAAATGCTATAATAAACATTTGTAACCTTTGCTACCATCATATCCACTTTATCCAACTACAGTCGGTATCATCTCATGACTACTGTCGGTAACTTGTAATTTTCCACATTGTCACATCTTCACTTCTTCCTTTAGTCGATAACTTCCTGCATTACCATATCCCTACCGTCGATAACTAGCATTACCTACAGTTGATAAGGTCACTTCCTGTCATGGAATCGTCCCCCCCCCCCCCGGGCTTCCCCCCTCCCCCATACTCCGACCCTTTCAAAGTGTAGTCGGTCCCTCCACTCTTGTTCCCTAACAGATATAAATTTTTCTAAGTCCCGCTCTCTAATATCCTTATTATAATCTGAGTGCATTTTACATCTTTAAATTTTCGCGCACAAAGTTCCCTCACATAGTTCACATATGTTCCTAATACAGTTTCACCCTCTTGATAGTATTGCGCCCTCTGTGGTTCATATTTGACGCTAATTTCCTATAGATCCTTACTAGCCAATCAGAGACCTCAACACGGCCACTGTATGTAAATCTTATGATTTCACACAACATGTTTCGCCCTCTATTGTTCTCATTTGGTATCAGATTCATGCCAAACCTTCTTAGCCAATCAGAGGCCACAACACACCACATGTGTACGCGTCTTACAACTAGCATGGCTTCCGTCAAAACTAGACATTCTTTTGATCTAATATTACGCCATCTATCGTTCCAATTTGGTACCAAATACCCATACGTCCTTCTTAGCCAATCAGAAGTCGCAACACACCGCGTATATATAATTCCTATAACTAATATGTCTTCCAACAAGCCAAATATGGCCGCCACTTCCGTCATTGCCACGTGTTTACAGTATTATTCTAAATTATTCTCTTTTACTCACTTTTATCATTTTCCCAGTATCATAAATTGATCGAATTACGCATGAAAACGTGCAACTCACCATTTTACGTTAGTTTATCATCCCTTTTCACCTTTTATCGCCTCTTTCATCGTGTCTAATCCATCGTCTTGTCATGTACTTTGCACGTGCACGTGTTTCACAATTAAAACTATTATTTCTGCCCATATTACCCTCACTGCGCTTGAAAAATATTAATTTAATGCACTCTTATGCACTCATTTAATAAACTTATACACCACTTATCACCACAAACGGACTATTTGCTCTCTCATTGACATATATGAGTAGAGCTCTCGCACACGCGTCCGCTCACTGTGGTGTCCCGGGGCCGACTAACCTAACCTAACCTAACCTTCTACTTATTCCTGTAATTAACCTAGGTAGCTATATTTGTTATTTCCTAATTGTTTATGTTATTTGTTAATTTGTTTAGGTTTATTTATTTATTGATGTTGTTTTAGGTTAGGTTTCTTTTAATTACCTGTCATCCGGATTGGTGAATTTTGCTTCCACGCCTGGTATGTATTCTTAGATTATTTTTTTTATTTCGGTTATTTATCATTATTTTATTTATTTTAAGTGATTTGCTTGATCATTATTTTATTTATTTTAAGTGATTTGCTTGAGTTTAATTAATTTTTTTCTTTTCAGGTTTCCTTTTCGGCGTTCTTTCTTTACATCCATCGTTGGTTGCCGTATATATTATGGTTTGTTTTATTTAATTTGCTGATATTCGTGTCCATTATCATCCCACTTCTTCACTTCTTTTCGCTCATTCAGTTCTTCTTGTCCTATCCCTTTCATCATTTTGCCTCTCTTCTTCTCTTTCTTTCCTCATCTTTTCTTCCATTACTGATTTCGCAAATTTACTAAACGTTTCCCATGCTTTCTTGTTTGCGGTTGTTAGTTTTATCAAATTATTTTTCGTTATTTCCGTATTAGGTGCTACTGTTCGTTTCATTTCTTCTCTTTCGGTGCTCCAAGCAGTGCATTCGAATATTGTATGTTCCGGATCATCTACTTCTGCTTCGCAGTGTCCACATTTTTGGTGGCTTATTTTATTTATTCTATATCTATAGGAGTTGAAACATCCATGCCCCGTTAGTAGTTGCGTTGTATAATAATTCATTGTTGCTATATTTTCTTTTTCGAGCCATTCTTTTAGTGTTGGAATCAGTATTCTGGTCCATTCTGCTTTCTTTGATTCCATCCATTCTTTCTGCCATTTTTCCGTTATTTCTATTTTTGCCATCTTCTTACTTTCTTCGATTCCTTTCTTCATTTCTTCTTTTGTTATTTCTTCCGCTATTAACTTTTTTCTTAACTTTTCCTTTTCTTCATATACTCTCTCTCTACGTTGTATAATGAAATTTATTGGTGGTTGTCTTGATATTACGTTGGCAGCTTCTACCGAAATCGTCCTGTATGCACATATTGTGCGAATTAGTACATTTTGTTGAGATCTTCAGAATTTTTTTAATTCCTTTGTATTCGCATGCTTTACACCACGTTGGTGCAGCATATAGCACTATCGACTTCCAGACTTTATAATATAATTTTCTAGGAAGTTGCCCTGGTCCTCTTAAATTCGGTAGAAGCCACGCCATCGACATGGCTGTTTTATTTGCTTCACTTAATGCTACTTCTACGTGCTTGTATTTTATGCGTGTATCTAGTGTGACGCCTAAGTATTTGATATTATAGCTACTCTTGATTTTTAAATTTTCTTTTAACTCAAATTCTACTTCCCTTGGACCCTTCTTCTTTGATAATATGATGATTTCAGTTTTTTGTTCGGCTATATCTAATTGATTTTTTTCTAACCATTTTTCTGTTTGTTTCCAACACAATTTTATTTGTTGCTTTATTATATTTATATTATAATGTTTAACTATTATGGCCGTGTCATCTGCATATCCTATTATTGTTATGTTATTATTAGTTTTAATTTCCCTGAAGATATTGTTGTATGCTAGATTCCACATCAGTGGTCCTAAGATCGACCCCTGCGGTATTCCGCCATATATGTTCGTCTCAGTCGTTTCTTTGTTGCTAAAATATTTTATACTTCTTTCGCTTAAATAGCTACTTATGGCGTCCTGTAAGCTTTTGTTAATTTTATGACTTCTTAACGCGATTAATATATTTCTCCATCTGATAGTGTTAAACGCGTTTTTAATGTCGATGGTCATTAGTGCGCACCATTGTCCTTTTTTCTTTGCTAACATTATTTCTTTTTGTATTTTTTTGACTGCATCTATTGTTGAATAGTATTTCCTGAAGCCGAACTGATTAGGGTGTATTCCCTTTGTCCCTAGTTGTTTCTCAATGCGATTTTTTATCATGGTTTCCCAAATTTTGCTAATACCGCCTATTATGTAGAGCGGTCTATAATCGTTGGCCTTGTTTCCTTCCTTGCCACGTTTCTTTAAGAGTACAAGCCTTGCGATCTTCTAGGCTCGTGGAATTTTTTTTGCTTTAAGCGTTGCGTTATCTATTTCTTGCAGATCATCTATTTTGCTGTCAACTAGCCATTTCGTAAACATCTGTGGAATTCCGTCTACTCCGGGCGCTTTGTTAAAATTTATCTCTTTTGCAGTTTTCCTAATTTCTTCCGCGCTGAATTTCTCAATAGCGTCGTCAATTATATTTGCGTCTTTTATTTCAATTCTCGGGTGTCGTTCCGGATCGTTAGTAATAAATAGTGTCTTGATTATTTGTTTAATCTCGTCATTCTGAATTTCTCCATAATTATTGCTATTACCTTTTCTTTTGTTAATTACGTTCTTATAGGGTTTCCCCCACGGGTCGTTGTCAAGTGTTTGAATATAGTTTACAAGGCAGTTAGCTTTGCTGGTTTTTATTAATTTCTTGAGCTCTTTTTTCTTCATTTTTAACGCTTCTTGCAATTCTTTATTTATTTGCTCGTTTTTCCTTTTATTTCTCACCAATTTTCTTCTTATTTTATTGGATTCTTTTATTTTCTTTGCAATATTTTCATTCCACCAATACTTGGCTACTTTATTTCCTTTATAGCGTTTTTTTAATGGGAATACCCTTTGTGGTACCTTATTAATTACTTCATCGTATCTTTCGATCCATACATCTTCGTTTTTCGTTCTTAAATTTAGTTTTCCGATTTCTTCTTCATACCATTTATCCGTGTTTTCCCACTTCGCTCTCTTTCCATCAAGGCTTACAAATCCTTCGTTACGCTTATCGATAATATTTTGGAAAGTATGTAGCACATATAGGTGGTCTGATGCTGAAAATGTCTCCAGAACCTCTGCTTTTCGTAATTTGTCATATATGCTTCCGCCTACTAGCATTATGTCAATTTTTGATTTGTTAAAGTTTTTAAAATATGTAAAGCCTCCTTTCGGATTTGTCGCAATTAGGTCATTTCTTAAAATCAAATCAAATTCTAGTATTATATCGCCTGTTCTAGACTTCCTCACCTTGTTCACTTCTTCTAAATCTTTTCTCGCTCTTTTCAGTACATCTCTATATGTTTCCTCGTATGATTTTCCTTCTTTCACTTTGATTATCATTGCCTCACTTCTGTTCCTTTTTCCGATTTTTTTTAGATTTCCCGGTTTCTTTCTGGCTACCGCTCCCGCAAAGGTTTTCTTCTCCTTTTCCATTTCTTGTCAATATTCTGCAGGTTTTCTTCTTCTTCTCCATTCCATCATCTTGCCTTTTCTTTTTATTTTTATTTCCCTCTATCGGTGTGATTCCTGAAGTAATCCCCTGAAGTAATTCCTGAAGTAACCTAACCTAACCTAACCACTTCCGGTGGAAAATAAATAGGAATGACGTCACTTCCGGTGGACAATCAATTAATGGGAATGACGTCATTTCCAATTGGTCCCCCAGGTAGAATGACGTCACTTCCGTTTGGCGTGCTAAAGATATAACGTCATTTCCAGTTTCAATCAGAGGGAGGTTACAGTAGTATCGGGAATAATCGAACAGAGATTAGATTAGGTTAGGTTATTTTTTTAAATTTGTGGAATGTTGTTTTAAACACTTTGACGGAGCTCAAATGATGTGATGTCAGTTTGGATTATGATACGAAAGATGCCATGTTACTAAGAGAGATTAGGTTAGGTTAGGTTATTTTTTTAAAATTTGACGTAAATGACGTCTATAGCTGTCAGATTCTTGGCGATAAGCGTACGCAAATGACGGTTATAGCCGTCCGACCCTCAATGATGTGTATTACACAAATGACGGTTATAGACGTCATGAATACTTAACTACAGATGAATGAATGACGTCTATAGCCGTCCGATACTTGGGGATGTATCCACAAATGACGGTTACAGCCGTCGTATATATTTTAACGAATTAAAAAAAAGAAGAGCTTTAGTACGAAGTGTACAAACTCATGCACTTGTAAAATTGTCGAGTAGCACGTCTAGAAAAAAAGGAAAAAAAAATAGTGCTACCATGCCAGACACTATATTAGTTGTTTTTTTCGCTTTGTAAAACAAAACATTAGAGTATCTAGAGAGAAATTACTGTTACAATAGTCAATCTCAGTTGATGCAGTCGAAAGATGATGTATTTTGTAAGTATTTTTTCATGAATGAAGTAAGTACGATGAATTAGTAAAGTAAATGCCTGCCATTTGCATCAGGAATGGAAAATTAAATGGTGAGGAAGTATAGTCCTCGAAAGGGGACTTCAATGCTCACGCATCTGCGTGGCACTCCCCGAGGACGGACCAGAGGGGTTACTCGGTGTTGGACTGGGCGGCTGGACTGGGTCTCCGGCTGGAGTATTCTGAACCCGGCCCCGGGAGGGGGCGCGAGCCTGCTACCATGCCACAAGTGCATACGCTAATATGCTTCCCATCCACTTGTCAACGAATACCCGTCCTCTGGATCGGGGGAGGAAAAACCCAGCAGTGCCGCGGTGTGAGCCCTTCAGTTACCCCTGTGCTCGATCGAAACCATGGTCTCGATCGGCCGCCGGGGCATCTGTGGGGACCTCGGGGAGGCGGACTCACTGCGTGCTCGCGTGCACGCACACCCTGACCCTGTCTAATTCCCTACCTGATGAACGAATTTAATGTCGCGAGGGAAGGAAAGCGCTCGACAGGGACGGTTGACTGCGAAGGTTACAGCGCCGCTCCGCCTTGCCCTGGCGCTCCGACAACGCCAGGGTGAACGGTTTCCAAGTTTGGTGGGGGGGGGGGGGGGGAGGGGGTTACGGAGGTACGGTCTCCGATTTTTATTTACATCTATGATGGAGTAAGCCTACTCCAAGAACCTCTTCAGCCAGAACGAGTCCTGGCAGAAGTCGGCGAGCGCGGAGGAGGCCTCTGGCAACGACACCAAATATGGTGCCGCTTCCGGCAAATTCCACTTATCCCCCGGGACAAAAGAATGCAGAGATTCCCTCTGCGGATCGAAAATCGGACATTCCAGGAGGAAATAGTCGACTGTGTCCACCGCGCCACCACAGATACATGTCGGGTCATCGACAACGGTGTACGCCGAGAGGCGAGCCATAAAATTGCCGTGCCCCGACAATACCTGCGTGGTGTTATGATTCGGCTTCAGCCAGCCAGCGGCCAACCTCTCCCGGACGTCTTGAAAGAAGGCGAACGTTGTGCGGCCCTTGTGGGAATTCACCCACTAAGTTTGCCACATGTTCGTCGCCTCTTCCTTTACTCTTTTGACACCGTCATCCAGTCCGCTTTGAATGACGGTGTCCCCGATCTTGGCGTTTTTCCCTCTACGAAGATTGTAGAGGGCCCTATGCTGCTGGACGACGATGTCGATGGGGGCCGCGCCGGCCACCACGCACGCACCCTCCCACGATATCCGGCGATAAGCGCCGGTAACTGCGATCAGAGCGCGACGCTGCGCGGACCTTAGCACACTCAACTCCCTCTCCGTACACAGGTCGGCCCATCCCGCGGAAGCATATGCCACCATGGGGATGAACACTCCCTTGTAAATGCCGGAGAGCGAGCCGAAGCGGAGCCCCCACGAACACCTCGCCAGCCTACTCATTTTCGCGAATAGCGACTCGACCTTGTCGCTTAGGTATTTACAGTGGGTTCTTACGCCCATTCCTGCATCTAAGTATACGCCAAGATATCGTACCGCGGGTTTAAATTTTATATTTTTATCGCCTATTCGAATGGTCGGCGGTCTACCGGCAAGGTCGGTCTTGGAAGACCGAACGGCCTTGCGTTTTGGAACGGGTCGGGCACCTCCTCTTCGACCTAATATTGGCCTCTCGATCCAGCCACTCCTGAGTACGATTGCCTCAGTCTTTGTTGCCGAGATTTCGAGCTTAGCCGAGCTATACCATTGGAGAATCTGTTCAACGACTTGTTGGCCTTGATTCTCAATTTCTCGTCTACTATTTCCGCCCACGAGAACGATGAGATCGTCCGCGTAGGCGACAAACCTATTCTCAACTATGGTCTCGAGTGACCGCAGGAGATCGTCGAACATAAGGTTCCAGCAAGCAGGGCCGAGTGCGGAGCCTTGTGGGCACCCCCTCGTCGCCTGCTTCGAAACCCGTTCGGAACCTATGGCGATGCTGACCCGTCGGCCGTCGAAGTAATTTGACATCACCCCGAAAACGTTCCGAGGGCAGTTGCGTTTCTTTAGAGATTCTAAGACTAGTGGCTACCAGACGTTGTCGAAAGCTCCAGAGATGTTGAAGAGCAACGCCACGACATGTCGATGCTCAAAGGCATCGACCATGCGGCGCAGCTCCACGACCGCGTCCTCCGTCGACTTCCCGGGCGTGAACCCGTACTGCCGATCGGAGATCCCCCCGGGAGCCAACAACGTCTGGTATAAACGCTTCTTGAGAATATTTTCGTAAAGTTTCCCTATAACCGGGAGGAGGCAAATCAGGCGGTAGAATTTTGGATCCTTCTCGTCGTTCTCTTCACCCTTCAGGAGAACTCGAAGGGAGCCCTCTTTCCAGGAGGAGGGAAAGACGCCCCATCGAAGGCATCCGTTGAGAAGTCGTGTAATTTCACCGGGGATGACTCTAACAGTGGCCTTTAGCACGCCGACCTCGATGTGGTCGGGTCCTGGTGCCTTTTTATTATTGAATGTCCTAACTGCACTCGCGACTTCCGCTTCCGTGAAGGGAGCGGCGTCGGGAGTGTCGGGTGCGATGCGTGCACCCTCCCTGATTTCACGCTGCGCCGGCGTGTCTTCTACTTCCCGGTCGTCTGGAATGTGGGCCCTCAGGAGCAAGCTGGCGGTTTCGCGGCTATCATGCGTTGTTTCACTACCACGCCGGAGGGTACTGAGTACTCTCTCGACTCGAAGTTTGTTCGCCTGGAGTTTATATACGATACTCCAGGGCCTCGAGTTCCCGATCGACGTTACGAATCGCTGCCAGCTTTCGAGTTTCGTCCGCTTCACCTTCCTACTATATTCTCGCAAAGAAGTGCGATACTTTCGTAGTTTTTCATGGCGAGCGGTTTCTTCTAGATTGATCGGCCAGGCATTCGGAGAAGAGCTCCCAATCGGCCCGACGAGTGTCGAACCGAGTGCTCGCTTCGCCCCGTCCCGCCACTTCGGCTCTCGGCACTCTTAGCCCGATATCTATGGCGTTATGATCGCTGTTTACTCAGCCACTCCTGACCCTCCAGCCCCGAACAAAGGGGAGCATGGATGGCGACGCTAGGGTAACATCGATAAAAGACGAACCCCTGGTCGACCAGTAGGTAGGCGGCTGTTCAACATCGTTCACAACTTCCATGCCGAACGCTCGAATGAGCTCCTTAAATTGAGCTCCTCTATCGTCTGTGCTCTGCGGCCCCCAGAGTGACGACCGAGCGTTGGCATCTAGCGAAACTAAAAGCCTCTTCCCTCTCAGGGAACGAAACACCACTTCGAGGTGCCTGAGGTGCCCCTCGATATCGTCGCTAAACTGGAAGTAGCATGACACGACGTATACCGAGAAGCCGGGCGCCAACACCTCCGCGCAAACAGAGTGCGGGGTGCTAAGCTGCGAGAAGAAAACCATTTCGAATCGAGGGTTGCAAACGGCGACCTCCGCCCACGGGTATTGTGAGCAGACGGCCACCACCTTCGTTCCGATTCCTAAACCGCTCATGGTGTGGCTCGAGCCCAGCGTTCTATTGTATGGTTCCTGCAATAGCAGGACGTCTAAACGCTTCTGGGCTACGAGCTGACGCACCTCTCCTGATACGCTTGCTGAATGCTGCATATGTAGGATTCTAATTCCCGTGGACGCAATTACGGACGCGGACGTCTGCGTCGACGTCGGTACGGTCGCGGTCGCGGTCGCGGTTGCGATGGGGTTGGATTGGGTCGCGGTCCGGGGGGTATCGCGGGGCTAATATTCGCGTATATTTCTTGGATTTCCCGGTTTTCTACTTTGGACTCAGCCGGAGATTCCGAATCCGACCTGAGTCCCTCGTCGCATCTAATTAGGCGGATTTGAACAGCGCGAAGGCTGTAACCTTGAGGCCGCGCCAAAGTCGTGTTCGCAGGAGCACATCCGGCCGCGGCATGGCGATGAAGCCTGAGGGTGGCCATCATCGA
This sequence comes from Xylocopa sonorina, assembly GCF_050948175.1. NCBI lineage: Eukaryota > Metazoa > Arthropoda > Insecta > Hymenoptera > Apidae > Xylocopa > Xylocopa sonorina. The sequence goes on from NW_027490120.1 coordinate 595,568, forward strand.
GCGCGTTACCGGGCGGCTATGCTGCTCGACAATGGGGCCAACACTAGGGGACGAGGTCACGGGCCGAAGATTTTTCGCCCGCCTTGACCTATTCATGACCACGATGACCTCACCCAGTCCTGCCCTCTCCCGGAGATCCGAACGGAAGGCTATTTTACCTCCGGAATATTTAAAACCAGATGTGGCCATCATGATTTTTCGAGAAAAGGGGGGTTAACGCTTCGTACTTCGAGTAAAGGTGGGGTCGTCGATTCCCATCGGCGCGCGTCGGACGCCACTCTGCCTCGTGGTGCTTTTTTACGTTTCGGAGGGGTGGGGTCGTCGCTCCCCATCAGCGCGCACCGGCGCTGCCCTGCCCGGGCCGCGATCTCCGGTTTTCCGATTTTCCGATTTTCCGGTTAATACGCAAGGGAGACGCACGCTAGAGCCGCTTCTGTTTTATGTTCCTGTTTGCATGTGTGAGGTATATCTTTTCTGCAGCGAACGCTGCCAAGGATATACGTGTGTAGTATTTTAGTGTGTTGTAGATCGTCCGCCGACGATTTTCGAGTCCCAACATCGAACTAGGGTATCCCTGGTCTACCTGCAGCACCCTTTACGGCGATCGGCAGGTAGCTGGGACCCTTGCGATGACTAGCTTCGAGCTATTCACCTGTATGTTACGTTTTACTGTTACGTTTTACTTAAGTTTTTCTACTTAAGTCTTTTTTGGGACTCGTATATTTTTATTTCTAGAGCGCGGTCCTGTTTGACAGAACCTACGCAAGAGCCTCGTCGGTGGCCGCGGTCTGGCAATTTTTGGACACTCGCTGGAGCCTCCTCTGGAAGTTGTACATTAATGCGTTATACATGACGAGGACTCACGCGAGGGCTCCTCGGAGGAAATCCGACCGGCCATGCTCCCTTCCGTGCTTCCGCGGGAGACCGCGGTCCAGCTCATGCTTAGACTCTCTCGGAAGAGTCATAGGTGGAGGCCGCGGTTCTGTATGAGTCAGGACACTCGCAGGGGCCTCGTTACACAGATGTTTGTGTTCGTGTGTAAGTTTGTGTGTTTAGTGTACCTCGTTCCTACTGTATGCCCAGCAGAGAGTACACGTGGTTGATTCCTCGTTCCGATGGTTTTTCGGGACGAGTTATCGAGAGTCTTAACGAAAGTGGGCCGTCCGTGGACGGGAATTCGGGGTCTCGTATTCGAAATTGGGTATCCGCTGGTCGTCCGGCAAACATTGAAAAATATCTATGGAAACTACTTAAACATATTCGGCCGGTCGATTGGGGCCCTTGCGACGGTCAAGTGCGTGGTTAACCGCCTGTAGGATACGTATTACGGCCGCTTGGCTCGTTCGATATCCCTTTATTTCCTATACCTCAGCCAAATACGAGCCAGGTCATATGTACACGTTTACCTTGGGAAGCGAGTAGGCAGATCGGCGAGAGATCGCCTGTAGTTCCCCGACATCTAATTTCGAGCCGGGATCTCGCGTGACTGGTGTTATTTCCAGTAGCGATTTGGCCGTCGAGAATATTTACTTGCAAGATATTTACTTGGATAATATTTGTATGTTCCAGAATATTACCTTCGAAAATATTTGCTTCGGGACCCTCCACTACTGGTCCCTTTTTTTGCAGGTCATAAAAATAGCCGCAGATACCTGGGGTTCTCCCCAAGTGCCAACGGCATGTTGCCTTCCAGAAAGTCTTTGGATAAGAATTAAATAATTTTATTCTAGACTTTCGACCTCTAATTTCTATCTATTTCTAGATTCTCGATTTTTGAACTTCGATCCTTCGTTTCTTCGTTCTATCCGTATCGCTCGAGGTCCCATTAGCCGCCCGGATTTTGGATGCCGGGGATATTTTATCAGGGCACCAAGTGCCCATTACTACAGAAATTTTCACCACTACCCACCAGTCGGGAGTCCCGTGCGCCGACCTGGCTGATCGCTTCTCAGCTCGGAACGTGGGGTCGCCGCTCCCCAGCGGCATGCACAGTCACCTCTCCATGCTAATCTGGGTCTCCGGCTGTTAAACCGAGGCTCGGCCAGCACGTGCGTGCGGCTCCAGGGCGAAAGTATCGTGGATATATCTTTCGCAAATGCCCTGCCCGCGCGTCGTGTGTCGAGATGGAGGGTCGACGACGTGGAGACCCTCTCAGACCGCGCGTATATACGCATAGAGGTCTCCACGCCTCCCCCGACGCGCCCATCAGCCCACCACCAGAAGAGGTGGGCCCTGAGGGGCATGGATGAGGACGCCCTGATGGCGGCCGTTCTCGCAATGGCCTGGCCAGACGTTCCGGCTGGGCCAGTGGAGGTTAACGAGGAGACGGATTGGTTCGCGGACATTATGACGTAGATCTTCAACGTTGCGATGCCACGTGTCCGCGCCAATCCGTCCCGCCGCCCGGTATACTGATGGAGCGACGCAATACAGCGTCTCCGCGCTGATTGCGGGGTCGCTCGCCGCCAGTACACCCGGGCGAGGCGTCGACGCTCAACCGACGCGGCGAGAACGGCACAGCTGTATGCTGATTATCGTGCACTCACGAAGCAGCTGCAGCTGGCCATCAGGAGTGCCAAGGCTCAGGCCTGGGACGGACTCCTCTCTAAGCTCCGTGAGGATCCATGGGGGCGCCCCTACAAGCTTGTGATGGACAAGTTACGTCCATGGGGGCCTCCACTCACGGAGACGATGGACCCTCCGCTCCTGGAGCGGGTGGTCGGCACCCTGTTCCCTTCTGGGGAGGTGTCGGCCCCCGCTCACACCACCGACCATGTCTTATGGTCACAGGAGCTGGAGGTGTCCGGGGAGGAGCTAGCCTATGCCGTCAGACGCATGGGGGAGCGTAACACCGCCCCCGGCCCTGACGGCATACCTGGCCGCGCCTGGATCATGGCACTCAGCGTCCTCGGTCCCCGTCTGTGCAGGCTGTTTAACGCCTGCCTCCAGACGGGGACGATTCCACTTCGGTGGAAGTGTGGACGGATGGTTCTCCTCAAGAAGGACAACAGGCCCGCGGAGTCGCCCTCCGCTTACAGGCCCATCGTGTTGCTGCACGAGGTTGGCAAACTCTTCAAACGCATCGTTCAGCGTCGCCTCGTCCAGCACCTGTCTCGTGTAGGACCCGACCTGGCCGAGTGCCAGTTCGGCTTCCGGGAGGGACGATCGACCATCGACGCAATTTCGCACGTCAAGTCCCTCACGGACTCGGTCACGTCCCGGGGGGGGGGGGGGTAGCTCTGGCGGTATCATTGGATATCCAGAACGCCTTTAACTCCCTCTCGTGGGCGACCATCCGCGGAGCCCTCGAACATTACGAGGTGCCCTTTTACCTGCGGATGGTGGTCGGAGCGATCCCTCCGGGACAGGGCCATCGTTTACGGTGGCCGCGATGGGTTTGTACGGCGAGATATAAGCCGTGGCGTACCCCAGGGGTCCGTATTGGGCCCCTTGTTGTGGAATCTGGGGTACGACGCGGCTCTGCGGGTCTCCCTGCCGGCCGGCGTGCACCTAACGTGCTAGGCCGACGACACCATGGTGTTAGCCACCGGCAGGGACTTGGGGTGAACCATCCGTCGAGCAGAGGTCGCGGTTGCGGCCATCGCCTCGCGGATTCGGGGCATGGGGTTGGAGTTGTCCCCTCAGAAGACGGAAATAGTTTGTTTCCGTCCTCGTAAGAGGGGCACTCCAGCTCCATGTCTGCTAAGGATCGGGTCATCCGACGTCCAGGTGGCCCAAGATATTAAATATCTTGGTGTCTGCCTGGACGGCTCCTGGAGTTTCGTCCCGCACTTCGTCCGTTTGGCCGCCAGATTGGGTAGGTTAACGACTCATTTGAGTGGCATCATGCCCAACCTTGGCGGTCCGGACGAGCGGGTGCGCCGCCTCTATTGTGGGGTTATCAAGAGCGTGGCACTGTACGGTGCCCCTGTTTGGGCTGAGGCATTGGTAGTTAGTCGGAGAAGTCTCACTCTCCTCCGACGAGAATGGAGACGCGCAGCTATTCGCGTCATAAGGGGCTACCGTACAGTGTCCTACGAGGCGGCCACCACCCTGGCGGGTTTACTACCCCTGGAGTACCTGGCGCTCGAAGACGCCTACGTTTATGGGCGTCTTCGTTTCGAGCGTCAAGACTCTACCCCGCCAGGGGAGACGATAAGTCGGGACGAGCTTAGGCTCCAGGCCCGGCGGTCCACCATGTTAAAGTGGCGAAACGACCTATCTCGTCACGGAGACCATTGGACCGTCGGGGCGATCCTACCCATCCTGGATAGATGGGTGGGTCGTAGCAGCGGACGGCTCACATTCCGAGCCACACAGGTGCTGACCGGACATGGTTGTTTCGGTCAGTACCTGTGCCAAATCGGACGCGAGGCGACCGCGCGGTGCCACCATTGTGGCGCCGCGGAGGACTCGGCGCGGCACACTCTCCA